>NW_011494752.1:2496851-2541154 GCF_000754665.1 Bison bison bison
AGCAATATTGTAAGAAATTTAATAGACTTTAAAATGGCCTTCATCAAAAAAAGAAAAATATATATTTTTTAAAATCTAAAAAAAAAAAGAAATTTTTTTAATTAAAGTGAGGCTTGATTTTGGAGACTAGAAGCAGAGTCTCTGTGCTCCCAAGCTCTCCAGCCACTTGCCTGTGGTCAGTGCTGCCCTGGACCTGACTGGTGCACTGCCCTGAAGCCTGGAGGGTCTCACCACAGGGAAGGGGCAGCTGGGAAGGTATAAAGAACAAGCCGGCAGCTACCTTATTATCCTTCCCCTGCTCAAAAGCCTCCCAAAGCTGTCTAGCACCTGCTCAATGAATGCATACTTCCCACACAAGCCCTCCTCAATTACCTCCACAGCCTCAGTGCCCCCATGACTTTCTGCCAGTTCTCTTGTTTCACCAAAACTGGATTGATCTGTGTTTCCCCCAGGAGACCTGAATTTCCCTCTCCCTCCACCTCTGCACATGCTCTTTCTTCCCCCTGAAGCCCCCCTCCCAATCTCCTGCGTGGCCCATTACAGACGTCACTTCCTCCAAGTACCCTTTTAATGTGAACTTGTCCCCTTCACAGGGATTTCTAAAGAACATCTCACTCCCCCAGGCTAGTATGAGCTCCTGAGTGCAGAGTCCTGCCTCGTTGTATCTGTCACAGTGACGGCTCTGGGCAGGGGCCTAGCAGACCTGGTGGAACTGACCACCAGAGCCTCTCTCGGAAGCAGGCCTGGCACCTACCGAGGCCTGGGGTGGCTCAAAGTGAGACTCAGACTTCCTGGGGTGCAGGGTTTTCTTGAACAGGGCTCACCCCCTTCCCGGGCTGCTTAGAGGTGCCAGCTCTGTCACCAGGAATCAGGAGAGATCTGGGAACAGCATGCGAAGCCAAGGAATGTCCCACCCACAGCATCTGAAGCCACTTCCTTCCTGGAAGGAGAAGAAAGGAGAAAGAGGAGATCCAACCTCCCCCGACAGGGGCGTGTGTGTGTGTGTGTGTGTGTGTGTGTGTGTGTGTGTGTGTAGAGCTGGGCTCCAGGTGGGAAAGGAGGCTGCCAGGAGACAACTGGGGGCCCTAGAGACCCCTTCTCCCTTCTCTGCTCCTTCCAGCCTCTCCTCTGTGAATCCCAGACTTTTGTCCTCCACCCCTTTTCTCTCTTTCCTCACCTCCACCTCCCCCATCTCTCACTCCTTTATTGCCATGACCACCATTCCCCTGGACTCCACTGCAGAAAGACCACGCATGACTCTGAATTTCCGCCCCTTATCTCACCATCCCAGGCCTTCCTAACAGTCTGCCAACACCTCTCCACCCCTTCCCGCCTCCAGCTCTCCCCCTCCCTGAGCTTTCCCGCCTCTTGACTGTGTTCCTGTGATTCCCTCAGCCCACAGTGACCTTCCCCACCCCACCCCACGCTCTCCATCTCACCCTGTGCATGACCTGCCTCTCCTCCAAGGTCCCTTCGGATGGCACTGCCTGGCTCCCAGGTCAGAATACATCGCCCTCTTCGCTAGGCTCCCACCCACCCAGTGCTCACTACACTCTGCCCTGGATAGAAATAGTATTATTAAAATAATAGTAATAAAAGTCTTTGTTTATCCACAAATCCTCTTCCCCTTCCATAGGAGAGAGTTGACCCTGGAAAGTGGTTCCTTCCTGGGGCAATTTCTCTCCCAATCCTCACAGCATTAACATAAGGCAGTACACGGAATTCTCATGAACAGAATGTGAGAGGAAAAGACTGTTAAGAAGTTGGTGCACCTTCTCAGTGGAGCCACATCTCTTCCCCATCCACTGCCTGGATGCCAATGGCCAAAATGATCCTGGAAGCCACATGTTAAAAAGGGCAGTGCTGTCAGCAAGGTTTCCAGATGAGGCCCTCTGCCAATCTGGCATTTCTTAAGACTATTACAGGAGCAAGAAACAAAGTTCTATTGTCTCTAACTCTACATATTCTGGGCTATCTGTTACACCAGTTAACCTATCTTGACCAATGCAAGTCACTGCCAATTTACTGAGAACTTACTATATACCAGGAACAATAAATGCTTTCACAGTCACTGTCTCAATTAATCCTCACAGCGCTTCTACAAGGGAGCTACAGTTAAGTCCCCATTTTATAGATAAGAAAACTGAGGCTTAGAAAGGTTAAGAAACTTGGTCATAGTTCCCCAGTTAATAAGCTGCATTCTAACCAGAACCAGAGTTCAGAGCCACCGATGGTGAGTTTGGTACACAGCAGATATTGGGCCCTTGATTATTGTCACTGGGAAGGTCCAAGTGGGGTTCTGAGCACACTTTCCCCCTGCAGAGACACACCAGATGATTTTAAATGCGATTGCCTTACACCCGTGGTGGGTGCATGTTGATGGCAAAACCGATAGAATATTGTAAAGTAAAAAAAATTTTTTTTAATAAATAAAAATAAATGTGATTGCCTTTTAGCTCCCATCTTCTGAATGTGCAAGGTCCCACACAGAATGGAGGGCACGTCACAGCTGTCACTCAGATCATTTCAGAAGCCCTGCCAGGCGGGCATTTTGTTGATCTGGAATTGGGCTCTGGGAAGCTAAGGGACCTGCCCCAGCAGCCCCATGTGGAAAGAGTGAGATCTGTTGAGCTCTCACCTCCATCCCCAGTTCCGCGCCTCTGCCTTGTCAGGGGAGGGGTGGGGGGGGAGGGGTGGGGGTGGAGGGGCACGTGCCGTGTGTGCATGCTCATGTCCTGCGTGCATCAGTGTTTCACCGCCTTCCATCACTCAGTCTGGTTTTCATTTCTGCCGGGAAGGGGGGTGGAGTCTGACAGAAGCGTGGCAGGAAAGAGAATTCCTCAGGCTGAGGGAATAAAAGATCAGAAAACATCAGAGTCCACAGAAACTGTAGCTGTCATGACTAACCCGCTGGCTTCATCCAGGAGGAAAGGGCCCAAAGAAACAGATTTCCTCAGGGAGTTGAGATTAAAATCTGCACTTTTAAAACCCCACCAGTTCTCTTTGACCAAGCCCTCTGTCTCAAAGCAGGAAGGAGCTAGAGCACCCACTGTTACAGGTCTCAGGGATCACCTCCTGTTGCAGGGATCACCTCCTCCAGGCAGCCTTCCTTAGCATCTCTACCACTCCCCTGCACCACAGTGGGTGCAGTGGGTTTATTCATCCACTCGACTGGGAGAGGGCAGAAACAATTCTGCCTTTGTCACGGGTGCCTCTCCAGACCTCATGAGACCTGGCACATGGTAGGCACTCGATAAATGTCTGTGGAATTCAATGTCCAAACGAATGTATGGACAAACCACTTGATTATACATGCTATTATACATAATAATATCCTCAGTGCTTTCATTTCTCAAACCATATAGTTTCAATGGAACCCTGCGAGACCCCGGTGACAAGAAGAGTGGCATCAAGTGTATACACACATGCACACGTACACACACCCAAACTGGCATGTGCAGCTCCAACCCATGCATGCGTGTAGGTGTATAGAGACACACAGATCCCATCCCTTCCTAGGCAGCAAGAAGGGTGCATGACATGCCATTTCCTGCTTTATCTGCAGAGACAGAGGCCTCCCCAACCCCAAGACACACACATACACACACCCCCCTGGTCCTTCACAAGTGTAGGGCCAGTTTTCCCTTTAGGCTATAAGTGTGTGATCAATGGTTTCCAACTTTTTATGACCCCCATGGACTGGGGCCCACCAGGCTCCTCTGTTCATGGGATTTTCCAGGCAAGAATACTGGCTGGAGTGGGTTGCCATTTCCTCCACCAGGGGATCTTCCTGACCCAGGGATCAAACTTACTTCTCCTGTGTCTCCTGCACTGCAGGAGGATTCTTGACCACTTGAGCCATTGGGAGAATCTCCCTTTAGGCTGCTGCAGCTGCTGCTAAGTCGCTTCAGTCGTGTCGAACTATGTGCGCGTGGGATAGGGGAGAACAAAAGAAAACCGGCTGTCCACAAGGGGGCATCCAGAGACCATTGACTCCACGTCTCAGAGACAGGGTTACTACTTAATTGGCCTCAGAGAGACCACAAGATCCACAGGAAGAACTGAGGAGCCTGCCTGGGGTCTTGTGCAGGAGCCCAGAGGAAGAGATGGTCAACCACTGGAGTAGCAGGCCAGAGAGATGGAAATGGAGGCTCAGTCGCTCAGTAACAGAAATGCTGATTATGGTTGCGCTTCATATGTATTCAATGTTTGTCTGATCCATGTTTGCACTGTCCCACGTGCAAACATTATTAACATGTAATAACTATAACATGCGATATTACTATAGCTTTTGTTTCATAGATGGTCAAACAAATGACTCAGAAAGATTAAGCAACAGCGTCAGAATTTGAACTCAGGACCTATGGTTCATCACTGACTCTGCCAACTGCTCACTCAGCTCCCTGGGTGTCAGTTGGACCTTCAGACCCCCTACTTCTAACCCAGGACTACTCACTGGGCTCCTGTCTCTGAGCTCTTTCTGGACGTTTCTGAAGGGCCTGGAAGCTGATTTCATAGGCAAGCATAACTTGTGGTCCTGAAGCTACCCCCTCATACGCTGTAAATTGTTGATGTTGAATTGGCATAACGCCTCGGAAAGCAATAAAGCAATTCCTAGCAACACTCATAAAGCCGTTTTTCCCCCCTGGAACCCAATCATCTCATGCCTGGGAATTTATTCCAAGGAAATAATTCAAACGGAAGCCAAGCATTATCTGCATAAATCCGTGCACTGAAGTCTTTCTTTAAAGGTCAAAAACTGGGAACCAGACTGGGGAAGTGGTTTAGTAAACTGGATCATCCACACAATGGGCAATCAAGCTGGAAAACCGCAGCTGTTAAGACTGTGACGGGAACAGGGAAAATGCTTTTACTACACAATGCGTCACCATCACGCTCCCCCCGGACAAGCTAACTCAACGAAGCATGCTTAACAGACTGGGGGAGAGAGAGAGACCTGTTCCTGTTACAAATAGATTCTTAGCCTCCACTGCCCCCAATGACGTGGAAGAGAAGCTGAAATATAACAGCATCGAACAAAACAATATTTGGCTTTGGAGTTTCCAAGGTCCCAGCTGCTGGCAATCTACAGGATTTTCTGAGAGCAATTTTCAGGATTGGTTATTTGTGACTTGCACATTTCACATTGTACTGTGATACAATTCTTCATATTAACTTCTGTAAAGATAACTGATGGGGTTTTTGTTTTCTGACTGAGCCCTAACAGATACAGATACAGATACAGTCCGTGGACTCAAAGATATCTCCCTGACACTGATGAAAAAAAAGGAAACTTCAAAATTAAAGTGCCCGTCACTATGTCAACTTATGTGAATATATGTATTAGGATGGTGACAGGTATGGCTGGCCTTTTCCAAATTAAACTCAGTGCTCATTACCTATTGCTGCAAATTATCATGAAGCTGAAGGTCATGAATCCAGGTATAACTTAGCAGAAGCCTTATTTTGGGGTCCCTCGTAGGTGGCAGTCAAGGTGTTGTCTAGGGTTGCAGTCATCTCAAGACTTCACTGGGGAGGGTCCACTTCCAAGCTCACTCACGTGGCCATTGGCAGGATCCAGTTCCTCGTAGGCTGTTGGACTGAAGGCCTCAATTTCCTGGCTGCCTGGTGGCTGGAAGCCGCCCTCAGTTCCTTGGCACACGGGTCTCTCCGCTGAGCAACACCATCGTAGCAACCGACTTTGTCAGAGCAAATGAGAGAGAAGAGACATGGAGAGTGAGCACAAGCAAGATGGAAGTCAGAGTCTTCAGGGGCCTGGTCCAGTGGTTAAGATTCCACGCTTCCAATGCAGAGGACACAGGTTCGGGAACTGAGATTCCACATGCCATGGGGTGTGCCAAGAGTTTTTTTTTTAAAAAAGAGTAGTATCCTCTCATTTTTGCCATATTCTATTCATTAGTAGCAAGTATATGGGTCCAGCCCACACTCAGAGGGAGGGGACCCTACATGACATGTGGTATGCCTACCACATACTTGAACATTTATAGAATCTTTTCAATAACAAAAACAGTATTTTCAAACATTCCTTGTCTAATCTGAATATTTTCTAAATCTGTCAGCAAACTCCCACACCCATTTCTCACCAGCCACAGTCCTCCCATTCACGGCTTCAGACCTAGCAGAAAGCCCCCCATCCCAGCCCACACTTCCACCTTGGTGGGGAGGGGGCAGCTGTAGGAGGAGAGGGGCAACCAGGCACTTCCAGAAGCCAAGTGTCAGAGGAGGGCGAGCACCAGGGCTCCACCTTTGAAAAAGGTGCACACGGTCCCTGCCCTGAGGGCATTCGTGGGGCTTTTATTTTTCATTCTCATGACCTTCTTTTTTTTCATTCTCATTTTTTTTTTTTTTTCTTAACCAGCCCTACAAGGTTTGGCCAGAAGTGGCTCATCTACTCTCCTGGGCTCAAATCACTCTTTTCTTTTCAAGCACACCGGCCTTGTCTCTGCTCTTAGGCCAGACTCTCTCCCTCCTCACTGTATGCACTTGGGCTCTTTCCTCTCCAATCTCCCCAGTCTGCCCCCTAAACTTCACCAGCCTGACTCTTTCTTTACTGAGCCTTCAGCCTCAACTTGGACATACCTCCTTGCAGGGGCCTTGCCTGAGTCTCCAGACTAGGCCACTTCCCCTCCCTGCAGATTTCAGATTCAGACCAGGGATAGTCATTATTAGATTGGCCAAAAAGTTCGTTTGGGTTTTTTGTAATATGTTTGAAAAACACCCGGATGAACTTTTGGGCCAACCCAATACAACAAGCCCCACGCGATTTTTTAAACAGTGCACTTTGGGGGAACTTGCCCACCCCTGTCATGAGCTCTCACAGAGTTTTCCTCCTCCAGTCTCACCCGGCATACCTGGAACGGGTTAGAGCGTTCCCAGAAGATCAGGCACACAGCTGTCTTGTTGGAGCTGACGGGGGCATGGAGTGAATGAGCAAGTTGCTTCTAATGTGGGCAGGCGAGGGGCTCAGCCTGGTTCCGGGGGAGGCAGACACTTCAAGACATTTAGGTTCCACTGAGAACATCAGGATGCTAGGGGAGAATCACAGTCCAGGACCAGGAGACTTCTTCCAGAGCTCCTGCAGAAATCCAGGATCTTGGAGCTCCTGAGGGTGCCATGTGGGTTGCCCACAGCCCCACTGTTTAGGATTACAACTGGGAGCACAAGATTTAGGGTTGCCAGAGTTAGCAAATAAACATGTAGATGCCTATTAAATTTGAATATCAGGTGAACAACCGATAATTTGTGGGGGACATATCTATTCTACCTGGCAACTCTGCCAAGTTGTGAATAGAGTCTGAGGCGCTGAGACTAGAGTCCATGATTGTTCCAAGGGATTTCTGGAGAAAAGAACAAATCCTAGGGCTCCAAACAGGCCAGGCCCCTCCCATGTTCAACTCTGGACTCAACCTAAATATCCTTCCAGGTGACTGTATTAGTCTCCTAGCGCTGCTGTAACAAACACCACAAACTGGGTGGCTTAAAATAACAAATTCATTGTCTCACAATTCTGGAGGCTATAAGTCCAAAGGCAAGGTGTCAGCAAGGCCAGGCTTCCTCAGAGAATCTGAGTAGAATCCTCCCTTGCCTCTTCCTGTTTCCAGTGCATGTTAAGTCGCTTCAGTCGTGTCTGATTCTTTGCGAATCTATGGACAACAAGCTATCGGGCTCTCTGTCCATGGAAGGCTCCAGGCAAGAATACTGGAGTGGGTTGCCATGCCCTCCTCCAGGGGATCTTCCCGACCCCCCAGGGATTTAACCCACATCTCTTATGTTTCTTGTGGTGGCCATCAATCCTTGATGTTCCTTGGCTTGTGGCTGCCTCACAAGTCTCTGCCTCTTTCATCACATGACATCTTCCCTGTGTCTCTGCTCTTATCTTCTTGTAAGAACACCAGTCGTATTGGATGAGGACCCACCCTAATGAAGTATGACTTCATCTGAACTCGTTAATTGCAAAGATCCTATTTCCAAATAAGGTCACATCCACAGATATCAGGGATCAGTGCTCCAACACATCTAGGGAAATGGATGAATTAAGAATGAATTAGGGAAGAATGTCCATTATGGATCTTTGATTTTTAAAAAAAAGCAAGATGTAAGAAAAACACACACACACAGCATGATCCCCTTTTTGATCTTAAAAACAAAATGTATGTATAAGCCATTATGAATAGTTTTTACTTTTCATTTATTCAGTCAACAAATAAACTCCCACCAGGGATATAGCAGTGACTAAGGCAGGTCCCATCCATGCCCTCCTAGAGCCTACAATTAAGTATGTAGCTCATTAGAAAGAGGTCCATTTGTTTCTGTTTCCAAGTGACCTTGGAAGGACAAAGGGAAATATTTTTTATTTCTTCTGTATTGCTTGAAGTTTTGTAACAAGCATCTTATTAATTTGTAGCTTTTAAAAGATGTTTCACTTCTTTTAATCCTAAAGACCAACCCTTTTTGGAAGCTTCTTTGTTATGTCTTCCTGAGCACTGTGGCTCCTGTCGCAGCTGGTACCACCATGAGCCGATGGCTGTTGGGCCAACCAGCCAGGCTTTCCGAGTGTGGGTAAGTGTGAGCTAGTAGGAAAGTTGTACACAATCCAATCACTCATTTATTAAAATTTTATTGAACCTGTAATTTTACACTTACGTGTGTTTACTTAACATCTATCTCGCCTATTGGATTCTGAACTTGGAGATGGTGGGGCCATATTTGTTTTGTCCACCATTGTATAACCAGCCTTCAGATCATCAGTCAACATATACTAGCTACTCAGTAAAAGTGTGTTGAATGCATGAAAGAATACCAAACCTTGAACTGGCTTCTATCCATCATCCAGTCTAACCCACTCATTTTATAACTGATAAAACTGAAGCCCAGAAAGTCAAGCCACAGACCTAGTTGTGCTCTGCTTATTCACTCAGTTGTGTCCAACTCTTTGCAACCCCATGGACTGTAGCCCACCAGGCTCCTCTGTCCATGGGGATTCTCCAGGCAAGAAAACAGGAGGGGGTTGCCATGCCCTCCTCCAAGGGATCTTCCCAACCCAGGGATCGAACCCAGGACTCCCGAACTGCAGGCGGATTCTTTACCATCTGAGCTACCAAGGAAGCCCAGGGACAGCCAAGCCCAGAAGAGCCTTATCACTCCCAATCCAGATTCTTACCTTAAAAAAACAGTAATAGCATGATATACATTTTTATGCTGGAGGAGGGCATGGCAACCCACTCCAGTATTCTTGCCTGGAGATCCCATGGATAGAGGGGCTTGGCAGGCTACAGTCCATAGGGTGGCAAAGAGTCAGACATGACTAAAGCAACTTAGCATGCATGCACATACATTTGATAGTGAGATGAAAAGACATGTAACCAATTAAGCATACAGAAGTACTGTCTAATAATAACCAAAATTGTGAACCATTGTTTTCATCAAACTGTGCCTGTTCCCACTAGGGCTAAAAAGTCAACAGATGTTGAGGTTTGTGGGTGCTAGTAAATCACACCCCTCACTTCTCCAAGTTCTGATCCAATTGAGAAATAGTCACAGGAGACAAGTAGGGATTAAAATGTCAGCTTTATTGCTGGTCCAGATGGGTTGGAGGATGTGGCTGAGACCCAAGGCCCAAATGGGCTTTCTTTCCTTCTCTCCTGATGTGACCTTACCCACCCACTCACAGCAGAGCAGCTGGACTGTTGAAGTCTTCTCAAGCAGGGTTGGGACTGCCCTGGTACTCATTGCCTGGAGAAGGCAAGAGCAGAGAGCACACGCTGCTTGTAGTTCGATCAGTCCCAGAGAGAGAGCCAGGAACGGGCTGAGCAAGGCACACTTGATACCTTTTTCCAACACCACCAAATCAAGAGGTCAGTCCTCCTCTCCCAGTGAGGAACAGGAAGGGGCTGCCAAGAAAATTTAAAAGTATCTTCCCAGTACTTCCAAGAGGATGTCAGTTCCTGTTTTATGGGCTGAAGGAGAATGGGGAGAAGAGAAAGTTGTCCCCCTTCACGACAGCCTTCAATTTACTCAATACCTTTTCATAAAATCTAAAAACTTCTGTGTTCCAGGAAGCACCTCTGAGGTTAAAGCTTGTATGATTTGAATTTGCTGAATAAACAAACAAAACAGGAAATTAAACAATTGGTAACTTAAACTAATAAAGGATGAATTTTTCTTAATCACCAGGATGTTGGAGACAGGCAGTCCTGGGTCTGTGTGAAGCTCTGGATGCCATCCAGGACCAGGGCTCCTTCTGTGTTTCCACTGCACCATCTTTACCAAGTAGTTTTTGCCCTCATGCTCGCAGGATTTCTTCTCCATCCATCTCTAGGCATATTATCCACATTCTAGGTGGGAAGAAGGGATAAGGGCAAAGAGACAGCTAAATCTGTCCCTTTAATCAGGAAAATAATGGCTTTTCTGGAAACTCCTTTCACAGCACGTATGTTTTCATTTTATTGGTGGGAACCGTATCACTTGCCCCACTTCTCTGGAAGGTGGGGGGAGCTTTGCATTTAATTTCTTTTTTTTTTAATTAATTTATTCACATTTAATTTCTAACTTGACAAAATTGCATTCTTTCAAATAAAGGAAGGGTAAAAATGAATATTGGATGGCAGAACAAAGGTCATGAAATAATGATGAAAGAAAACATAGAAAATATTGTTAAAGAATTGCTTTTTTAATAAGATCTAAATGGGTGTGTGTGTGTTTGTGTGTGTTTCACTTTTAGCTTTTGGCAAACATTCAAGAAAGAGATTAGTCACTGTGCAGATATTTTCAGAGCGTAAAATGATAGAAAATTTAGTTCGTTTTACGTAGTTAGCATAACCCTGATACCTAAACTTAACAAAGAGAAAACACACACTATAAATACATTCATTAACTAATTAACTAAAACTGCATACCAAGCTAACTTGCAAGCTGACAAAAACCTCATCTTTCCCCCATCTAGGTTTCTCCCTTGTTTTATTGAGGCACATCCTCAAATGACTTCCTAAGAAAAAGTACATGGGAAGTAAGCTCTTTTAGTCTTTCTGTGTCTACAAATGTCTTTGATCTGCCCTGGTACCTGGTGGACAGTTTAGCTGGATATTGAATTCTAAACTGAAAGTCATTTTCCCTCCGAGT
The DNA here is from genome assembly GCF_000754665.1 of Bison bison bison. NCBI lineage: Eukaryota > Metazoa > Chordata > Mammalia > Artiodactyla > Bovidae > Bison > Bison bison. The sequence goes on from NW_011494752.1 coordinate 2,507,991, forward strand.
TTTGAAGATATTATTCTGTTCCACTGTGTTTTAGCATCCAGCACTACTCATAAAAAATCAGATGCCTTTTTGATTTTCATGCCTTTGTAGGTGTCTTTTTTTCTCTCTCTCTCTGAAAACTTTTAGTAAACATCTTCCCATGTTCCTACGTATTTTGAAACGTCAAAATCTTGCATGTTCATTATGCTCTCTTAGTCTGGAAGCTTTGAGTCTTTTTGATCTGGGAAATTCTATTCAATTATTTATTGGAATATTATCTCCTACTTTCTCCCTTCTACCTAAAATACTTATTAATCAAACCTGGACTTCTCATATTGTTTGCCTCTTTTCTCTAAAATTAATTATATTTCTTTCCTTCCTGCTTTGTTTTCTGACAGATTATCTTGACATTAACTTTCCGTCTTTCCACTGAACTTAAGTTACATTTTTTATACCAGGAACTTTTTTTGTTCTCTAATTGTTCCTTTTTCATAGCACTGCTCATGTTTCATAGATATAATGTCTTCTTCGATTCTCTTGTTAAGTTCTCTTCTACCTATAAATTGTTTCTGTTTCCTTGGAGATCTCTTTTTTCAGTTTGTTTATCTTAGTTCTTTCTACTTCATATTTCAGGTTTCCTCAAATAGCTTCTGGCTTACGGTTGCCCATTCATAGTTAAGAATGAAGCAGTAGAAAAGTTTCCAGGAAGCTTTGTGTACATAGATAAGAGGAGCTGAATGGCAAGCTTTGTTTCAAAGTGAGTTGGTCTTTATGTCTGGGGACTTCTAAATGTCAGCCTGCAATGTGCTTTACTCTAGGATACCATCTTAATACCAGGTATCCTAGTCTTCCTCAGACAGTTTTATTTCTTTAAAGAAGACTCTCTATTTTACTAGGCAGAAGGAGTATAGGGGAGGGGCAGGACAGAGCTATGCACTCTGCATACAAGGGTCAGAGAAGTTTAGTGTCTCATTGATAGACTTTCAATTAGACCCCCAATTTCAGCTGCATATCCTCTTCTCACCCTCCCCTGCACCCCACATATTCACATCTCAAACTTCTTCAGTCTTCCATGGAAGGGTCAGCTCCCATCTGGGCTGCAGAGCCTGCCATGTGCGTTCAGCCTATAGCATCTTCCATCCTGCCTCCTCAGTCACGACTCTTCCATCAAACTACTCCTCCATAAATATGAGGAGACTTCTCTTGTCCACAGACAGCTTTCTCCCAACTCTCTTCTTTGGGAAGATTTATATGTGTATTATTTATTTCTGAGACATTTCTGGAGGAAGAGGAGGAGATAAGCCCATATGCATTTGCTTGGCCATCACAAACTGAAAGTCCCACCTGCCTAGTAATCTGGGCTCATAAATGATGGGCATGGGACTGAGTTCTCTTTTACAATTTTAAATTTTTACAATTTTACTGAGAAGAATGCAAAGTCTTTCTAAGCAATGACACATTTACAAGAAATTCAAAAATATGCACAGAGATGCAAGGAAAACTTTTTTTTTTATTACATAACACATTTGAGCATGTGTCGATTAAAATATATTTTAAATGTGAAACGAAAATCAGACGTGTCCCTAAAGCACCTCCCAGAATCCTAAACATTTCATAGAAAATACTCAAGAAACCACTGGCCTAGTAAAAGCAGCATGGAATTGGGATTCAGATAAACTTGATACTGATCCTGACTCAACCATTGGTCCTCTCCAAACATTACTTTGCTCAATGGTACTTACCTCCTTAGATTACTGGGAGAATTAAATGAGACGGTATACATGCAGAGTACCCGGCACAGAACCTGGTGATTAGTAGGTGATCACTAAATGCTAAAGACTGTTTCTTTTCCCCACTTCATACTGAACTTCTCACCATGCTTCACGTCATTCTACGTTACTTTCACCTCCCTCCTTCTCTATGTCTTTGAGCACCTGCTCGGTCTTCAATGTCCAGATCAGACATTCCCACGTTCACAAAGTCTTTCCCACCCTCCAGAAGGCTCACTGTTCTGTCTTCTGTGCCCCTCCCAACCGTAGCACTTGTTCACACCTCTAATCTCTCTGCAACCAAGAGAGCTGTGTGCACATCTGTCCCTCTGCTGGGAAAAGAGTCCCCAAAGGCAGCATCCTGCTCTTGTTCCTAAGATTCCCGCCCCCTCAGCACCAACTGTGGCAGCTGGCACACAGTAGGCACTCAGTAAATGCTGGAATCTAATTGAATGGCAACTAACTAACCTGAATTAGGGACAGCCTGTAACAACCGCCAGGCTGAGATACAAAAACCAAGCCATGACCCAGATGGACAGATTCTAACTTGTACGCAATGCAAATATCTTGTTCCTTTCCTGTAGAAGTTTCTGAGCTTCTGTCATCAGGACCTCCACCCCAAGTCCTGCCACTTTGCCAAACTCAAGTAAACATGTTCAACGCTGGGAGACAGAACTTTGGTTTGGCTCAGCCCTTTCCCCACCCCATGAGACAGAGTCAGGAGGACCAGACAGAGCTCACCTGGATTTACGGGAACCCACTGGGTGGGGATAGGATTTTTCATCCTCCAGAATGACACATTTAGCTCTGGGGCTGGGTGAGGCAGGATGCTTTCTCTGTTATTCTCCTCTGCCTTCTTGGGCAGTAGATGACAGAAGAAAACATTTGGGGCCCTGACCTCTCCCCTCTTCCTCCCTCTGTCTTCATCTCTGACCCAGGTAGGGTCAGGCCAGGAATCAAGCGAAACAGAGATATAACACAGTCTGTATGAAGGACCCTGTTCTGGAACCTCACATAGACTGCCCATATTGGGTGTCACTGGTGTCATAAACAATGAATATAAAGTCCCTGTCCTCCAGGAGCCCCCGGGCTAATGGGAGACAGGATAGGGAGACACAGCATAGTCTCAGCTTTCAAGTCGCTCTCCAGCTAACGTGGTCACCGCCACACTCAGGAAACATCCAGGCCAGAGTGGGGGACTGTGCAGGTGTACACAAGCATCATCCAGAGTTAAGTAGATACAGCCCCAGTCACGGCACCTACTATGTGCCAAGCATTCGATATATGTATCAGTGTTTTCAAACTGTGGTGCTGGAGAAGACTCTTGAAAGTCCTTTGGACAACAAGGAGATGAAACCAGAAAATCAATCCTGAATATTCACTGGAAGGACTGATGCTGAAGCTGAAGCTCTAATACTTCGGTCACCTGATGCAAAGAGCCAATTCATTGGAAAAGACCCTGATGCTGGGAAAGATTGAAGGCAGGAAGAGAAGGGGGTGACAGAGGATGAGATGGCTGGGTAGTATCATTGACTCAATCAATGGACACAAGTTTGAGCAAGCTGCTATCAACTCAAACTACTATCTCGAGGAGACAGCAAAGAACAAGAAAGCCTGGAGTGCTGCAGTCCATGCGATCTCAACGAGTCAGACACGACTTAGCAACTAAACAGCAATAACAACATCGTATACATGATCATCATCCAAGTGGTGCGGTCTCAAAACTGTTATCATCAGGGGTGGCAACTGAAAAATGACAATTTTGAAATAACTAGGTTTGTTTACTTGAATTCCTGAACCTGAACAAAAGGGCTTCACAGATCACAGCGATGCTTCTTCAGTCTCCTTGCTCCCACCCTCTTTCTCCTCACACATTGCAGCTGCTCCCAAACCTCCCTCCTCTGTTAGTCTTGCTCCTGCTATTTCTTTCTCTCTCTGTCTTCCCAACTCTACACCACATTTGTCTAAGGATTATTCTGACAAATCAGACGCCTCATTGGAGGCTGAGAGAGGCACAGAAATCAAGAAGATCAAGCCAGAATTTCCCTCCAGTGGGCACGGGGAAGGGAATGCCCAGGAAAGAATGTGTGCTTGGGTGCTAAGTCGCTTCAGTCGTGTCTGACTCTTTGTGATCACACAGACCATAGGCTCCTTTGTTCATGGGATTTTCCAGGCAAGAATACTGGAATGGGTCGCCATGCCCTTCTCCAGGGGATCTTCCCAACCCAGGGATTGAACCTGTGTCTCCCGCAGCTCCCGTATTGCAAGTAGATTCTTTACCGCTGAGCCAACAGGGAAGCCCTGGGAAAAAACACTTATACACTAATAATTTCCGTCCTGCCATCTGGATATTGATTGACAGAATGGTCCTTACTCTACAGATGAAAAAACTGAGTTTACAAGTAACACACACCCAACAGCAGGCCCTGGATCCATGGGGGAATAGGGACTTGAAACCACGCCTTCCGGCGTCTGGGCCAAGGGAGACGTGGTCGCTGAAAAGACAAGTATCAATCCGCGGGGTGCCCAGAGGAGCCTGGTGACTCATGGCTTCGTGGAAGGAATCTCTAGGGTGAGGCAAACTTTTCTTCAGTACCTCAGGATACGTATGTGTTTGTGTCTGTGCGTCTGAGGAGCCAGTGAGGTGACCACAGGGAGTTCCCCTCAGCCGTGGTCCACAGCCCACAGCTCCCAGCGTGGGAGGACATTCCACAAGGAGCTGGTCACCCCGGAGGTTCAGGGAGAACTGGGAGGACATTATGAGGAAGATAGAGAGGCATAGAGTGGGCCGAGGGGCTCTTGGGGGCCAGGCAGAGAGCATAATTCACCCACAGGCGTCTTGTTACAGAAGGTGAAGTTTCCATTTTTGACAACATCAGGCTGGTGTGGCACAGGCAAGAAAACTGAGACCCAAAGAAGTTTCACCACCAGGCTGACACCCAGACCTGACTCCCACAACGCCCTGCAGCCCAGCTGCTGGGGAGGGGCAGACGCATGTATACCCCACTCCCATGTCCCACAGGTGAAAGTTGCTCAGTTGTGTTCGACTCTTTGCGACCACATGGGTCATATAGTCCACGGAATTCTTCAGGCCAGAATACTGGAATCGGTAGCCTTTCCCTTCTTCAGGGGATCTTCCCAACCCAGGGATTGAACCCAGGTCTCCTGCATTGCAGATGGATTCTTTACCAGCTGAGCCACCAGCCCCCCACAACCCCCAACCCACCCAGAAACGAGGCCTCAGAAAGCCTTTGGCATCTCCCTCTTCTCCTTCTGGGGCCACCAAATGACTCTAGACACGGACTCCTTGGCGTGGACCCAGGGAGCTTGTCCTGCCAACTGTTTCCCAAGCTCCGTGAATGAAGGAATGCGGGTGATGACCCCACTTGCCTGAGGGCGTGAACGCTGGGCAAGGGGACATCAGGGACCTCTTCCTGCTTCACCACAAGCCAACACCCAGGGCAGACTTCCTCCCCTGCCTGGGAGGAGGTGGGAATATATCACTCAGTATAGAACCTCTAGGGGGTGGGGCAGGAGGATGGATGGGTCTGAACAGTTGGAGAGCTCACCCCTTTCCTCCATGCCCACTGCCTTCAGCTGGATTACCTTTGACTTCATCTTATTCGTCTACACTGATGGCAAGTTTCCATTTGAAGAAAGGGTCTGACATCCCACCTTCTTTCTTTTTTTTTTCTTTTTTTAAAAGATTTATTTGTTGTTGTTGTTTAGACACCAAGTTGTGTCCAACTCTTTGTGACCCCATGGACTGTAGCATGCCAGGTTTCCCTGTCCTTCACTATCTCCCAGAGTTTGCCAAGCTCGTGTTCATTGAATAAGTGATGCCATCCAGCCATCTCATCCTCTGTCACTCCCTTCTGCCCTCAATCTTTCCCAGCATCAGGGTCTTTTCAAGTGAGTCGGCTCTTTGCACCAGGTGGCCAAAGTATTGGAGCTTCAGCTTCAGCATCAGTCCTTCCAATGAGTATTCAGGGTTGATTTCCTTTAAGAGTGACTAGTTTGATCTCCTTGTTGTCCAAAGGACTCTCAAGAGTCTTTGCCAGCACCACAGTTCAAAAGCATCATTTCTTCAGTGCTCTGCCTTCTTTACGGTCCAGCTCTCACATCTGTACATAATTACTGCATTGATTTATTTATAAATACATTTATTTATTTATATTTTATTTTTGGCTGTGCTGAGTCTTCATCATAACACTCGAGCTTTCTCTAGTTTCAGTGTGTGGAGGCTGTTCTTCGATGTGGTGGCTCCTCTTGTTGGGGAGCATGGGCTTTAGGCACGTGGGCTTCAGTAGTTGTGGAGAAGGGGCTTAGTTGCTCCACAGCATGTGGGATCTTCCTGGACCAGGAATCGAACGAGTGCTCCCTGCATTGACAGGCAGATTTGTAACCATAGACCACCAGGGAAACTTCTACCTGCTTTCTGAGGAATACTTGTGGACAGGGTTTGTTTGCAAGACTTTCCTCTTGTGTGTTTAAATCAGAATTTCCCTCTCCATTCGGAAAGTTCCTAGGTGAGGGGTGGGCATGGGCCAAGGGAGTTTATTAACGTCTCTGCTCAGTTCAGCTGCTCTTGACCTCAGTAGTATAGGAATCATGGCTTCTCCTTGAGGCCACCTCTCCTGGACACCTCTCTCCACTTAGTATCTGAACTTTCTCCAGCCTCCTCTCTCATTTACCTACCTTGGTTTGACCCTGCCCGATTCAGATGCTACTACCAAGAGTTTTCCCCTCAGTCCTTCTAGAAGGGATTTTGTGGGGGATATTTCTGAGGTCCTCAAAGAAACATGCCTCCCCTGTGCTCTCTGACCTTCCTACAGCCCCTTGAGCTTCCCTGGATTCCAAAAGGATGTTGCTTCTCCTGCACACTGGAGCCTAAGAAGGATCCATCTCCTGGTTCTTTTTTTTTCTTTTTTAATTGCAGGATAACTGCTTTACAATATTGTGTTGGTTTCTGTCATACATCAACATGAATCAGCCACAAGTATATGGATCAGCCACACATATATACATATGTCCCTCCCTCTTGAAGCTCCCTCCCATCTCCCACCCCATTCACCCCTCTAGGTTGTCACAGAGCTGCCACTGGACATGCCTATTGGCGATTAACTGCCTACGTCTTCTCTTGTCACCTCTGCACAGCTGTTAAAGTCCACTGCCTTTTTTTAAATCCTCTAGCTCCACTGTGGCACGCCTGGAAGCAAGACTTCAGTCCTTATTTTCTTTGAAAAAAGAATTCAGCAAAGAGACCAAGATCATGAAATGAGGGGACAGCATTTCTCAATAGCAAAGTACATGTGGATGAGCGTATGGACACACTCGGAGTGAGTTGCTCACAATGGGGGCTTAAGTTGCTTATATAGGGGCAGTTTTCTGTCTCTGGCCAGTCATCTCAACTGTGCCCATATTTGTTCTGACTCAGTGTCCTTCTTGGTATATGCATGCATCTCTTGACCAAAGTGAATTCCAGCATGAAGGTTTCTGGGAGGTTGGTATGATATATTATGGGCTGGCGACTCCTCCCTCCTTTGATCCGTCTCATAGACTGAGGACCTCTTCTGCAAATGTCAGGCTGAACTTTCACCTAATCAGGGCCCAGGGCTCCTGCTGGTACTTGTGTCAGCAGACCAGTTGCAGCTGCTCAGCCCGGGGCCTGTTTATCTCCCACATCACCATGATACTTCATCCAAACACCAAGAGTCTGGGGGAAGCTGGTGTCCTATTCCCCCAAGAACCCCACCCTGTGTTCTGAGGGTTTTGGGTGGACCCCCAAAGGTCGTGAGATCCCAGCAAGGATTGGAGGCTGCTCAGCTCACAGCTCACTTTGGAAAATCTTTCCCTGGAAGGAAGGCAGGGGGGTGGACTTCATGATCCTGGGCCCTCCATCCTGAGGATCAGTGGTGGGGCTGCTCCAAGAGCCGATCAGCAGTCTCTTTTCCCTCCAAACTTCTTCCCTTTCTGGTGCAGGTCTGTTGACTGATATGTGAAACGACCCCCGAGGCCAGGCAAGAGACAGAGGAGGGAGCCTGAGGCAAAGGAGACAGAGGGAAATCCAGGCCGAGATCAGAGACCTGAGCTCCATATGTCCCCAGCATCTCCATGAATCCAGACCCCAACACCAGCCACAGCAGGAAGTGGTCCCTGGGGCTTTATGAACAGAATGAGTGGAGAAACACCTTGAAGCCTGTGAACAACCCCCACAGCCCAGGGTCCAAACCCTGCTAGAACCACAGACAGTCCTTGGCACTAGGAGGATAGATGGGGAGCAAGAAGTTGCAGCCCCACAAACCCACCCCACCACTCACCACCCCATACATTGGGAGGGTCCCTCAAAGCCTTTGTGGGGCAGTGGGGAGTTAACTGTCAAGAGGCCTCTGGGAAGGAAGCTCCTCAAGGCCTTGCCCCAGTTTAAGACAAAGAGACAGCTCTGCTTTCAGGGAGCCCCCACTCCAAGGGGGAGACCCAGGCCCTACTTGGGGTATGGGTGGGGGGGTCAGGCTTGCTCTTTAAGACACCTCAGGGCTCCTCCATGACTCCATCCCCCAGGGCAGGGTGAGGCCAAGGGTGGAGACTCCTGAGTAAGAAGGTTACCAAGGACTGCCCTTCTAAGGAAAGTGACTCAGAGGCAGGAAGAGGGGAGTGAGAAGCCCTCACCTGGCCTCATGGGCTCAGCTGCCAGACACCTGGGAGACCCCAGTGCCTTCGCACACCCTCAGGTGCCACTACTTCCAAAAAAAGCACCTTTGAAGACAGGCACCCATGGGGCACAGCGGAGATTCCCAGGGCCAAGAGTCCTGCAAATGCTGGTGGGGTCAGGGAGGAGGAATTAATGAATTCCTTGCCCAGAGCCCTGACTTTTTTCTGCCCGGAGCTCAAACGAGCTCAAACGAGCTCAAACAGCATTTGCAGGAAAGCACCCGCTGCAGGTGCCCACTCTCCCTCTGGGCATGTGCCTTAAACATGTGCCAGCTGACTCTCCCAGAGCACCTGGCACTTCACGCTGGCTGGTCTGCTGCCAGCCTGTCCTCCCAGACAGATCGTGAACTGCCTGAAGACAGAGCCTAGCCTGGTTCTAGCTCCCCAGGGCGCTTTATACAGAGCAGACTCATGGTGGGTGTTTAAAAGTGTTGACTGGACAAATGACCTACCTGGTACAGTATTTAAGGTTGATCACGTGCCCACACTTCCACCACCACCACACTGAATCTTGTACCCTCTTGGACCTGCCACAACCTCAGAACTAGTTTTTCAGCTTTCTTTCTTGACCACTGCTCCCATCCTTCAGCCATACCATAGCCAAAGGATCTTTCAAAACTGTGTCATCATGTGTCTTTAAACACTTCCTTCCCACTGCTCTTGGAATAAGTCTGAAATATCTAACCCAGTCCGCAAGGGCTGGCCCCTGGCTACCTCTCCAGCCTCATTATTTTAAACCCCATTTTTTACGTACCATTGCTCCCACCTCAGAACCTTTGCACTATAGTTCCTTCCGTTTGCCAGCTCTTTCTCTCTGCTTCACCTTCTTTCCCTGCCTATTTTCTATTGTCTTTGGATCTCAGATTAATTGTCTTCTTGGAGAAGCCCTCCCTGATCTCCCAGAGGCAGTTTCTGCATTACATATTCTCAAGGAAACCACAGCTTTTCCTTCATAGTATCTTTCACCATTTGTCATTATACATATGCAAGGTTCTTTGATCAACATCTATTCCCCTCCTGCCCCAAAGTCCATCAGCAGGATGTACACCACTCTCCAGCCCCAACTGAAGGACACACCTGACCTAGAAATGCTCTGCACCCCTAGAGGCTGAGATTTGGGAAGTACTTCGCCCAAGCAGAGACATTACTTTGCCAACAAAGGTCGGTCTAGTCAAGGCTATGGTTTTTCCAGTGGTCATGTATGGATGTGAGAGTTGGACTGTGAAGAAAGCTGAGTGCCAAAGAATTGATGCTTTTGAACTGTGGTGTTGGAGAAGACTCTTGAGAGTCCCTTGGACTGCAAGGAGATCCAACCAGTCCATCCTAAAGGAGATCAGTCCTGGGTGTTCTTTGGAAGGAATGATGCTAAAGCTGAAACTCCAGTACTTTGGCCACCTCATGGAAAGAGTTGACTCATTGGAAAAGACTCTGATGCTGGGAGGGATTGGGGGCAGGAGGAGAAGGGGACGACAGAGGATGAGATGGCTGGATGGCATCACCGACTCGATGGACGTGAGTTTGAATGAACTCCGGGAGTTGGTGATGGACAGGGAGGCCTGGCGTGCTGCAATTCATGGGGTCGCACAGAGTTGGACACGACTGAGCGACTGAACTGAACTGAACTGTCCCAAGAGGTCAGCCAGCCCCACCCCATGCCAAAGGTGTGGAGAAGAGGAACTGGAGGCGGGGAGGCATGCATATTCACCGAAAGAGAAAGCTGAGGAATATTTAGAGAGGGAGATAAGGTGCTCAAAAAGCAGGAAATGAGCTTCGGGGAGCTGTTGGCTTGAGGCAGGGCAGTTTAGAAAGAAGGTTGCAGATCAAAGCCACAGGAAGTGGGCTGGTTTTTTCAGTAACGGAAGAATCAGATCAAAGCCACACTTTCCTGTCTGGGTGGGGTAGGCAATTCATTCACTTATTCATATGTATTCGTTCATTATCGTAGGTCATTCAACAAATATTGATGGAGCACCTTTTTCTGTGCCAGGCCCTGGGGCTACAGTGATGAATCACAGTGGATTGGACCCCTATCCTCCTGAATTTACAAGCATCCTGTTTAGTGTCCAGACCAGGTTTTAAGTGGCAAACTTGCAGTCCATTTAGTGAGTCACAGTCAGCATTAAAAAAAAATACAGAATGGAATGGAATGGGATAGGATAGGATGGGATGGAAAATATCACTGTACCCCACATAGTAAGGAAAAGCACTGTTTCAATTATATACGTATTTATGTGAGTTGGGTAAAATGTTTTTCTCACCATGGGTCATGATCAAAAAGGTTTGTGAAATGCCAGTCTAAAATAAGCATTATTAAAATAATCCCATAAGCCCATAACTAGTCTGTGATAGGGAGCAGGCAGGACGGAGTGCAATGGAAAATAGAATGGTACCACCCGATCTGGTTTAGGCTGGAGAGGGGTGGTCAGGGAAGATTTCCCGGGGAAGAAGATGCTACAGAGAGGAGAAGGAGAAGGAAGGGGTAGAGGAGGGGGAGAGAGAGAAACTGATAAACAGGCTTATCTTGAGAAGCCCAGTGTAGGGCAGAGGTGAGACAGGCAGAGAGAACCACCTGGGCCATCTGGGAGGAAGGAGCGTGGGAAATCTAAGGGAAAGAAAGAAGGGAGCAGAGGGGAGGGTGGTGTGACCTAAGGGTGGAGAAGTAGGAAGGTGCCTTGTGGGGTTTGTTGAAGAGTTTGGCCTCTGAAAGGCAATGCGAAGTCGCTGATGGGTTTATTCATTTCTGTATTCAACAGCAGCTTGCCAGGTCATGCCTTGACCTGGCTGTCCTGGTGCTGCAGACACAAAGGCACCTGCAAGCCACTTCCAGGCCAGCTGGGAGTCAAGACAGGCAGGAAGTGGTCAAGGCAGACTCTCATCCCAAATTCAAATTGACATCTTGGGCTGGGTTCCCCCATGGCAGATTCTATGACAAGAATGTGCATGTCAGGGTACTTCAACGGTTGAGATGCCAAGCTTCCACGGCATGGGGAGTGGCTTTGATCCCTGGTCGGGGAACTGAGATCCCGCATGCCTCTGGGCACAGCCAAAATAAAAGAATGTGCACGTCATGCACCCTAGTGTTCATTGCAACGCTATTTACAATAGTCAAGACATGGAAGCAACCTAAATGTTCATCGACAGAGAAATGTATAAAGCAGATGTGCTGTGCTGTGCTCAGTCACTCAGTCATGTCCGACTCTTAGCAGCCTCATGGACTGTAGCCTGCCAGGCTCCTCTGTCCATGGGGATTCTCCAGGCAAGAATACTGGAGTGGGTTGCCATGCCCTCCTCTGGGGAATCTTCCCAACCCAGGGATCAAACCCAGGACTCCCCCATTGCAGGCAGATTCTTTACAGTCTGAGCCACCAGAGAGACCCAAAGAAGACGTAGTACATATATATACACGTACTTTATATGTACATGTATCTATATGTACTTTATATACACGTATATACATATATAGTACATATATATAATGAAATATTGCTCAGCCATTAAAAAAATAACAAAATAATGCCATTTGCAGCAACAAATGCTGCAAATGGACAAATGGACGGATCTAGAGGGTATCATACCTAGTGAAGTAAGTCAGAGAAAGACAAATTTCATATGATATCACTCATATCTGGAATCTAAGTTTTAAAAAATGATACAAATGGACTTATTTATAAAACAGAAACCAACACAGATTTCGAAAACAGACTTCTGGTTACCAAAGGGGAAACATGAGGGGGAGGGAAAAATTAGCAGTTTGGGATTAACATACACACACTATTATATATAAAATAACCAACAGGGACCTACTGTATAGCACAGGGAATTCTACTCAATATTCTATAATAACCTATATTGGAAAAGAATCTGAAGAAGAATGAATTATGTGTATGTATAACTGAATCACTTTGCTGTACACCTTAACTAACACAACATTGTAAATCAACTATACTGCAATTTAAAAAAAAAGGGGGGGGCATGCCAATCACTTTCTTGAGGGGTGACCCCAGGAAGGACTGATAGGAAAATGGAAAAGTGACACAGAGAAGGGGAGGAGCCAATAGAGGGGGGTTAACAAGCCCCTCCCACCAGTGCCCTTCGGGAGACCACAAGGACCATACCTTCCTAAGGGAGAAGAGCTATGGTTTTAATCATCCAGGTCTCATCTGTCACTGCTGAGGATGCTCCTGGGGACACTCCTGGCCTGTCCCTCATACAGGCCAGGCCCGCTTCTGCTGCAGAGAAAGCCATCTGGAAGAGCTACAGGGTTGCAGTGCCAAGGGGATATGGACAGGGCACTGACTGTTTCTGCCAAAATCAACCTGTACCACTTCCAGAGCATTCTGTGGTCCCTTAACTCATCTGCATTTGACTTAGAGTGATGACCTCAAAATCTCCCCAGTTTTAACTTTTCCTCTGGCCTCCAAACCTTTATATCAACCAACCGTCACCCAGATGTCTCCCTTTGGATGTCCTACAAGCCCCTCAAATCATCCGATCCTAAACTTAATTCATGTGACTCTCCAACCCCACCTGCAAACCTGCACCTCCAGTTTCCCTACTAAGATGAATGGAATCCCAGTCACCCAAGCCAGAAACCAACTCCCCCACCACCAACTGCCCACAACCAGCCCCTCAATCCTATCACTTCTTGGTCCTCTCCATCCCTCCCAGCCTGAGGATGCCTCACCCCTTTCACCCAGATCCCCACATTGGTGCCCTGGCTACCTTTCACAACCCATTGGGTCATCCTTAATGCAGCCCAGGCCAACTTTCCAAAACACAGATCTGGCTGGGTCTGTCCCAGATGGAAATCCTTGCTGCCTCCCCCACTGCCCTGAGGATGAAGTCAAACACCTCTGTGAGGTATAAAGGCTTTCACATCCCTCCTAGTCAGTCTCAAGTCCCACACCACCATGACTGCTACCCCAACTCATATGCTCCAACTATTCTAAATTATTCCTAATTCCCTTGACACATATCCATTCCTTTGCACTCACTAAACCAACTCTCTAAACTCAACATCCTTTGCTTTGTCCATCTGGGCTAATAATCCTTTCAGTCTCAGCTCAACTCTGCCTCCTCCAGAAAGCCCACCCTGGTTTCCCCCACAATCCCACTGCAACTTACACATCCTCCTTCAGAGCAAGAACATCATGAAACAGTGAAATCATCATTGTTAACCACAGACCTGCTTCCCCCGTGAGCTCCTTGAAGGCAGGGAAATAAAATTTCATCTTTGTTTTCTCCAACTCTTAGCACGCAGACTGCTCTCAGAAAATCCCCCGTAAATATTGGTCTGCTGCTGCTGCTAAGTCGCTTCAGTCGTGTCTGACTCTGTGCGACCCCATAGACAGCAGCCCACCAGGCCCCGCCGTCCCTGGGATTCTCCAGGCTGGAACACTGGAGTGGGTTGCCATTTCCTCCTCCAATGCGTGAAAGTAAAAAGTGAAAGTGAAGTCGCTCAGTTGTGTCTGACTCTTAGCAACCCCATGGACTGCAGCCTACCAGGCTCCTCGGTCCACGGGATTTTCCAGTCAAGAGTACTGGAGTGGGGTGCCATTGCCTTCTCCCAAATATTGGTCAGCCAATTAAATGACCAAGCTCAGGTGACATTGCTGAACAGAAACTGGACTCTCTCCCGCCCTTGTGTCAATCCAGATGACACAGACCTGTTAAGATGAAACAGCATAAAGTGGCCCTTCATCTCCCTACACAGGGCTGAACCTTGTCAGCAGGACCCAGACTTGTCACAGCAGTGGGGACAGGGTGCACTGAGCCAGCCACACTCTCTCAGTACCAGAGGCAGGATCAGACCAACAGACAGACTTTGAACCTAGGCAGAGCAAGGAGTTTCTGTCCCACCAGACACTACAAACAGTCTTGGCTTCAGGGCCTCTGAGATCTACCCACGTGGGCCAAATGGCCACTGAGCATTGGAGGATAGCTCTGCCTTCTGGTGGGTGACTCAGGACAAGTTACCTCCCCTCCCTGGGCCTCAATTTGCCCATCTGTAAAGTGGCAGCTTGAAACAGGTCCGCACATGCCATGTACCAAGCCCCTTCAGTCGTGGCTGACTCTTTGCAACCCCATGGACTGTAGCCCACCAGGCTCCTCTGTCCCCGGTATTCTCCAGGCAGGAATACTGGAGGGAGTTGCCATGCCCTTCTCCAGAGGATCTTCCTGACCCAGGGATCAAATCCATGTCTCCTGCGGCTCCTGCACTGCAGGTGGGTTCTTTACCACTGAGCCACTGTGGGAGGCCTGAGGCAGTCCATCCCAACTCAAAAACACTGTGATTTTGGGAATTCCCTGGTGGTCCAGTGGTCAGGATGTTGCACTTTAACTGCCGAGGGTACAAGTTCAATTCTTGGTCAGAGAACTAAGACCTCACACGCTGTCCGGCCAAAAAAAAAAAATTCAAAAAATATATATATATACTATAATTTGGACTATCATCCCCTCAAGAAACAAGTCTGAGGGCCAAGAAAGGGACCAGTGACATGATGTGGAAAGCACACAGAGTTCAGGGAGGGCTGCCCTCTGCCCAGCCTCTGCCCTTAGTCCCTGTGGCCCTAGGCGAGTCTCTTTGCCTTCCCCAGTTTCCTTATCTGTAAAAGAGAGGAAAGGCAGACACTCCCCGAGGTTGCTGAGAGGAGAAATGTCGTGAAGGATATAAAGCGTCTGCCACACCACTAGACCCCTAGCTGATGCCATAATAGATGTGGTTCCCTTCCTCTGGTTCTAGAAGGCGCCTGTGGGTGTCGGGTGTCTCCCAGTTCAGCCTGCAGAGCCCAAGACCCGCTCACCTCCTTCCCTCCCTGCCTCGCCCCCAGTCCCATCTGTGGCTTCCCTCACCGCCAAGCTCAGCTCCTTGCCCACAGCTGGCAGAGGCCCCGAGTGGCCAGGTGAGTGTGGTCAGCCACAGACATGACCACCCAAGAGCCCAGACCAGAGTGGCAGGGCCTGGATCCACACTGAGGTCCCGGGCCTCCAAGCCCAGTATGCCTGTCACAGAACAGCAGACCCCTGCATGACACAGGCTCACTGGCTCATTGCCCACCCATTATCTAGCCAACTTCCCTCTGTCCCCAGGTGACCCCAGCACATTCCTGTGGTTTGGGGTTTGCTAGCGGTGGCAACCAAAGTCTTGGCCCCCTCCCATCAGCAAATGGGGAGGGGTCTCCAGGGGCCAAATTCTTTTCCAAATGAGATTCTCGTGGTTTCCTCAGCTGAGGCGTCTGTGGAGCAGAGAACAAACAATGTGGAATTAAATTTCTCTGGAAAATAGGCCCCGCAAGTGAAGATCTAAGCATCTCCTTGGGCACGGGGCCGAATTCGCCTGGTGCCAGTCTGGACTCCCACTGCCTTCCAGGCCCCAGGGTTGAGCAACCCCAGCTCCGAAGGCCATGTGCCCCTGCCCCCACCAGCAGCCACCCCACCCTGTGTGACTTCAGAACTGTCACCAGAGAAGGGCTCTGGCTTCTGCTGGGTTCAGCTGGGGACCCCTGACCAGAGACAACTGGAAACCCCGAAACAGGAGCATCCTCCCCAGATAGGGCGACACCAGCTGTGTCTGCTGCCGGCACCACCACGGGGCGGAATTTTGGGATCAGGTTGCAAAGACAAGGGGAGGTGGTGAGACTGGCTGTCTCCCTGGGTCCCCAGGCCCCAACAGCATATTCTAGAGTGACAGTCCCCAAGAGTCACAAAGGAGAAATAAACAAAGAGGCAGAACGACCAGCTGACTTGCCCCAACCACCAGCCCATTACCATCTTGGATCCTGGCAGAAAGACCCTTGTACATGTGGTCTATCCATGGCAATGGGATATTATTCGGCCATAGAAAGGCGTGAAGTGCTGACTCCTGCAACCGCATGGATGAACCTTGAAATCATTATGCTAATTGAAAGAAACCAGTCACAAAAGACCATGTAGTGTATGATACCATTTATAACAAATATCCAAAATAGGTAAATCCATAGAGACAGAGGACAGTTTAGTGGTTGCCAGATCCTGGGGGAGGGAGGAATAGGGAGTAGCTGCTTAATCGGTCTTGAAGTTTCCTTTTGGGGTAATGAGAGTGTTCTGGAAATAGAGGGTGTGACTGCACAACATTGTGAATATATCAAATGTCATTCATGGTGTACTTTATATGTATTTTAACACACTAAAAGGAGACAAGAAAGGCCCTTGCCCTGGGTCCCCAGCTATAGAGCAGGCCTGCTCTGGCCACCCCGGGGGAAGGAGGAGTCAGAAGGTCCCAGTGATGTTCCCACCAGAACCACGGCCTCCCTTCTAGACCACACTTGGCACACTGAGGGCAATCGCATTTTCTTCCTAAACTGCCCTGAGATTTCTCCAGGTTCCCTTTCCCAAAGGCAAACCACACCCTGGGCCCCAGGGACAGGCAAGGGACAGCTGTTTGCAAGGGAGTTAATGGAATTTAGCTCATCCAGCCAAGGCTCCCCACCCCTCCTGGTGCTGGATGGAGCCAGGAATGACAAGAGAAGAGGGCTCAGACCACAGACCAGGGGCTGGAACCCAGGGGCCAGCCCTCTAAGGACAGCTACCTGCTGGCACAGAATTCCAAGTCATCAGAGAATTACAAGTTTGACCCTGGCCTTCAAGGTCATTATGAAGGTATATATGTCAAGACAGATGGGTAGACAGTATTTGATTAACAGTCTGTAAGCTTGACTTCTGGCTTTGGAATATTTAGATTGTGGTAATTCATCGTCTGTATTTGTCTTCTGTTGCTGTTTAACAATTGACCGCAGACTGAGTGGCAAAAACACCCATTTATTAACTCACAGCTCAGCGGCCAGAAGTCTGTGTGGATTCGACTGGGTTCTCTGCCTCCACAAAGCCAAAATCATCATGAGCTCTTATCGGGAGGTTCTGGGGAAGAATCCACTCCCAGACTTGTTCCGATTGTCGGCAGAATCCAGTCCCATGGTTGTAGTACTGAGGTTCCCATTTCCCTGCTGGCTGTCAGCCAAGAGATGCTCTTGAGTGAAATCCTTCATGTGCTTTGAATCTTCCTAACTTTCTATCTGCTACCAGAAAGGAAAAAGACTCTCTTTATAAACGACTCATTTAATTTGGTCAGACCCATCTAATTAATCTCTGTATTTTAACTGACTTGGGAATTTATATCTGCACAATTCCTTCATGGGAGACCTAGATTGGTATTTGACTGAGTAACCATGGGATATTAAAAAGCAGAGACATTACTTGGCCAGCAAAGGTCTGTCTAGTCAAAGCTATGGTTTTTCCAGTAGTCATGGATGGATGTGAGAATTCGTCTATAAAGAAAGCTGAGTGCCAAAGAATTGATTCTTTTGAACTGTGGTGTTGGAGAAGACTCTGGAGAGTCCCTTGGACTGCAAGGAGATCAAACAAGTCAATCCTAAAGGAAATCAGTCCTGAATATTCATTGGAAGGACTGATGCTAAAGCTGAAACTACAATACTTTGGCCACCTGACGGGAAGAACTGACTCATTGGAAAAGACCCTGATGCTGGGAAAGAGTGAAGGCAGGAGGAGAAGGGGAAGACAGAGGATGAGATGGTTGGATGTCATCACCGACTCTATAGACATGAGTTTGGGCAAACTCCAGGAGTTGGTGATGAATAGAGAGGCCTGGCATGTGGCAGTCCATGGGGTCACAAAGAGTCGGACATGACTGAGTGACTGAACTGAACAGAACCGAACCAGGGGATGGGGTCTTGGGATAGGGGCATGTTCAGAATTCTGCCTACCACTGCCTCCGTTTGAAATCTTCCCCCAGGCCTTGAAAATGTTAGAGATGCCGATTCCAGCCACACATGTCCAGCTCTTTCTACCTCAGGATTTAACTCACCAGAACTTTGCTTAACCTAGAGCAAGCATGGCCCACATCTGTGGTCTGAATATGATCCTTTCTCCTTCAAGGGCCTGATGAAATGCTACCTCCCCCATGAAATCTTCAACTAGAGCCTCAGGCAGAATTAATGTCCCCCCAGAGAGCCCTTTAGGGCTTCCCTGATTGCTCAGCGCATAATCCACATGCAATGCAGGAGATACAGGTTCAATCCTGGAGTCAGGAAGATCTCCTGAAGAGGAAGTGGCAACCCACTCCAGTATTCTTGCCTGAAAAATCCCATAGACAGAGGACTCTGGTGGGCTACAGTCAAAGGAACACAAAGAGTCGGACGCAACTGAGCGACTAAGTATGTTTGCAGAGAGCACTTTGCTAGTACCTGTCTTCTATGGCACATCTCAGTCTGCCTAGGGCTCTCAGCTGAGAGCTCTAGTCCTCTGGTCACCCATAAGACCAGGAGCCACCTGGGCAGGGCCCATCAGACATTGCCACTGTGCCAGGCCCAGCAGGGACCCAGAGAGATGAATCAAATGCCAACCCTCACAACACAGCAGGGCCCACAAACCTGGTGTGTCCATCACTGTCCATACCTCCCACATACCCTGCAGTGTGCACACACTCACAGGTGAGGAAACGGGCACAGGGACATCCGTGAATTTTCCCAGAATCTCATGGCCCATCCATGGGAGAAACTGGGGGTCCACCTCCAGAGACTAAACTTGTAACTCCCGCAGTAAAAAATCTTAAAGAATTCAAGGGACCTCCCTGGTGGTCTAGTGGTTAAGATTCCATGCTGCCAATGCAAGGGGTACAGGTTTGATTCCTAATCAGGGAATGAAGTTCCCACATGCCAGATGACACAGTCAAAAGATTTTTTTCTTTTTTTAAGTTAAAAAAAATCTTAATAAATTTGGGAATTCTTTAAGTGGTTATGACTCTGCATTTTCACTGCCCCGGGCCCATGTTCAATCCCTAATGGGGGAACTAAAATCCCACAAGCCTTGCAGTGCTGGGGGAAAAAAAAAAATTCAAGCCCCCTGACTTCTCATCTGGGATCAGACACTGTTAATTGAGCTGCTACCTGCAGTACCCACTCCAGTGTTTCTGTGGCTTCACATATAAAGATTGTCTTTCTCACACAGGTGCAATGGGCGTAGGTTCTGCTCCTTGTAGTTCTGCAGGGACTCAAGCCCCTTCCAGCCCACTGTAGGGAGGGCCTTGCCATCCTCCCCTGGGTCCTCCACACCTGGCCACGGGACAGGGAAGAAAGTGAGCTCAGACCAGGACGTGGCATGGTTTAGATTTCTTCAGCTACATTCCACTGACCAGAGCTCAGCCCGTGGCTCTGACTGCCTGCAGGGGAGATTGGGAACTGTAGTGTCACTATGTACCCAGGAAGGAAAGGAATTGAATTTGAAGGACACAGGGGTGTTGCCCTGAATGCCACGCCCTTTGGCCGCACATGGCTCCAAAGCTGCTGTATGTCAAAGGCTGCGTGGTGCTGTCAGTGACAGCAGAGCTAAGCTCAAGAAGTAAAGACAGAGTGGGCACGCAGTAGGA
Source organism: Bison bison bison (assembly GCF_000754665.1). Classification (NCBI taxonomy): domain Eukaryota; kingdom Metazoa; phylum Chordata; class Mammalia; order Artiodactyla; family Bovidae; genus Bison; species Bison bison. The sequence continues at coordinate 2,527,869 of NW_011494752.1, forward strand.
ACCGGCGGGTTAGGAGAGCACAGAGCGTCCTCTTAGTCACCCCGCTAGGCTCAGCAGGAGGCCTTGCTCATCTGATGAGCTCACCTTGGGCCTAGGGCTATGTAGGATCACCAGCAGCAGCCCCCTCCTCCCCGAGCTGGCCAGGGCCCCCTTCTCCAGGCCAGGCCCTGGACAGATGGTCCAGAAGCTTGGTCATTGCTACCCTGGCCAGGAGTGGGACACAGGCACTGATGTCCCCAGGAGTAACCCTGCTCTGCCCCCCTCCCCAGGAAGATGGGCAGGCCTGAGGTTGGCGAGCCCCCAGACTGTCTGGGTTTGGATACTGATGGCACTAGTGGTAAACAATCCACCTGCAGTGTAGGAGACACAGGAGATGCGGGTTCAAACCCTGGTTCGGGAAGATCCCATGGAGGAGAGCATGGCAACCCACTCCCGTATTCTTGCCTGGAGAATCCCATGGACAGAGGATCCTGGCAGGCTGTAGTCCATGGGGTTGCCAAGAGTTGGACACAACTGAGGCACTAAGCATGCACGCCTGCTTTAACCCTAAGGTGTAAGAATCACCAAATTGTGTCCCAAAGTCAAGGACAAAATATTTGGTCTAGAGAAGACGCATGACTTAGCTCTGGTCAGACTGATGCAGACTCTGTCGCAAGAGAGGAAAGGGTAGGAAAGGAAAAGGGTGTTATGATCAGAAGCTTGTTCACACCTACTCTGGGGCCCACCCAGTGTGCTTCCCAGAGAGCAATGTAGAGCAGATGCCAAGGTCCCAGCCCCAGGCCCCAGGAAGACAGGTATTCCTGAGACCGCAGGACCCGGCGCAATGGGGCTGGGGCTGCAGAAACCACTCTGCCTCTGTGGGCATTGGAAGGAGGCCCAGGAAAGCAAGGACCTAAGTGTCTTACTAGCCACTCTGACTCTCTTATTACCCCCTCCCAGCCCAAGCCTCAGCTGATCTGACCACCTACCCCACAGGGTAACAGACTGATCCACGGGTATGTGGGAAGAAAATCTTAGAATTCAACATACATGCTTCCACATGTATTTCTATCTAAAAAGAAATAAAAGAATTCAGCTCAGCTAATATTTAACATAAAAATTGGCCCAGGCACCCCCACTCAGTCTATTTTGGCTGATCATGTCCCCCACATTAGTCAATGTCTGGTAGGAGACATGTCCATCAGGCAGAGAACTTGAGGACGGCACCCTCACTCAGTTGCCCAACTTCTGACCTATTGTGACATGTTGCCATTCACATAAGCTCAGTTCAGTGGAATGCACAGATTGTAACGTCTGATTCAAACTAAACTGGGACTTCCCTGGCAGTCCAGTGGAAGGGCTTCTCACTTCCACTGCAGGGGGCACAGGTTCAGTCCTTGGTTAGGGAACTAGATCCCTGAAGCTGCAACTAGAATACTGCATGCAGCAGGCAACAAAGATTGAAGATCCCACGTGTGGCAACTAAGACCTGGTGTAGCCAAATAAATAAAAATTTCAAAACAGAATTTTTTTTAAAAAAAGGACAAGTGGCCTAAAAAGATTTCTGCGAAGAAACAGCAAGAAACCAGGAGCACTTCCCGCTGATCCCAGGACATGATTTCATTTGACATTTCAGGAAGGAGAGACAAGGGTTGTGCGTTGAGTGCTCCAGTGATGATTTCCAAAAGTGAAATCTCTTTTCATGAGGACAAAGGTGAAGTTTAAACAGTTGTTAAGGAAGTAATTTTTTTTTGGAAGGACTATAGTATGAGAGAACATTTAGAAATAAAGTTGGAAAGTGTTCCCATTGTTCCTTGATTTTATTGCCGAAAACCTCATGTGTTCCCAAGATCTTTCACATCCACCCATCAAAGAAAACAAAAAAGGAATTTTTAACTTGCTTTAAAATGAGTTTGAGTGGGTTTAAAATCCATTTGTGAAAGTATTAAAATGCAACATATTCCAATTTCTTTGCACGAAGAACTGATTGACATGAGAGAGGATGGAAATTTGAAAGTCAATTTTGAACAAAACCTTTGCATAATTGGTGGATGGCATTGAAAACTGAGAAATGAATGTCACGGTTTAATGAGCACAGCCCACAATGCACCTCGTCCGTCTGGATCTAGGTATCTTCATGAAGCCTTCTTTTCAGCTGTGACAGCCTTTAAAACTGAATATTGAAATAAACTGAATTTAGTACCAGACATTCAAGTCACTGTCCCGCGGAGTGTGAAACTAGGATTTTCAAAAATAAAGAAGGATATTCAATGGCGTCGCTCTCATTATGGAGAGCAAAAAGGGATTTTAGGCCATTATGAAATGAAATGCCATAAAAATTATTTTAAAACTGTTTATATTTATTACCTCTTTCATTTCTAGTTATGTGGCTTTATAATGTGCATATAATAATATGCATAATGTCTAGCTTATTCATATATGTATAGTGTACATATTTCATAATATATATTTTATAATGTATATGCTAATGTATTTTATGCATATACTCTATGTTTATAATTTATTTAGTTCTATGAAAATAATTTATAAACAGATATAAGGGAGGCCTGCTCAACATTTTTTACTGATGACATACGAATAATAAAGTTTGAGTTCAGGGTGATGGCAGCGCCCAAGGGGCCCATCTAGCTCTGACATCACAGCTAATTGGCCACAGAGACTGAGTGTAAATTCGAGCATCCAGAGTGCCAGGTACGGCCTTTTTCTTGCTCTGCTCTTTCTGGCCCTTCACACAGAGCCTGGTTTAGCTAATTTAGTTACCAAAATCTCACTATTGTCTCTGTTGAGAAGCCCTTCCTGCTATTTCAGTCTTGCCTGCTGCAAATAAAGCTTGGAATGTTCCGGAGGCTAGGTCACTTTTCTGTCCCCATTGTAGCAAAGAACAGCCTTCTTAAATCTTTGGCACCTGTCTTGACCCCAGAGAAAAGACAGTCCCAGAGAAAAGCAAGGCCTGCTCCTCAGCTACCCTCTCAAGGGGTTCAGCACCTCCCTGAAGCAAGGAGATATTTCTCGGGCACAAAGATGTTCACGGCTTTTCCTCCCTGCTCCTGTTCTGCTTTAAAGCATTTCCTGTATCTCCATTGTCTGCAACAGAAAAGTCAGATTGCTTAGGGCGACTGCCATGCCCTTGACCCCCTGGACCAACCCACCTGCATCACTCAGCAGCAAGAAACAGAAACCACACTAGCTAAATTAAGCAGAAAGGAATGTCATGCAGGTAATGCCATGCTGATAAACTCATCAGAAGGGCTAAAGGAACAGGCTGCACCTGCAGGAATGACTCCAAAGACAAACTTGGGACCCACCCTAAGAAGCAAGCACCTCCTCGGACACCATCAAAAAGGTAAGGAATCCGGAGCAACCCAAGAAGGTCTGTTGGTTTCAAGAACCATCACCTAACTGATTCAGGGGTCAGGAGGCCATTTGAACAACAACTTCTCTGCACCCACAAAGCTGGACACTGGATGCTAGAAGGCAACTGCCCCCTAAATCAGTGCCTCCATAACCATGCTGAGTGACGAGTCATGTTTCCAAGTCCGTTTGATTGACAGACCTGTTTCCTAAATAAAACTCTAGCAGCAACAGAGTCTGAGGAACACAGTGGTCAGTGTCCAGCCTCTCCAGCTAAGCAAGGCTCACTAGGAGAAAAGCGGGCAGAAGTGATGCTGTATACACATCGTCTCTCCAGATTTTTCTCCCAGCGTTCTTCACACCCTCACCCTGAGTTCTAGCTACAGAGAACACCCCAAAAGTCTAGGAGTATCCCAGGCTTTCTCACCTCTCCTACCTCGCCAAGGTTACTCACCATCCCCCTCCACTTTGAATGTCCTTTTGAGTCTGAGATGTTTTCTCTGGCACCAGGAGTCAGGGGTTACTATAGCCTGCAACTGTCAGAAATATAATCAAGTCACATATGTAACTCTAAACTTTCTAGCAGGCACACATAGAGATTGAATAATGGCCACCCTCAACATATCAAGTCTTAACTCCTGGAACTTTCCAGTGTTACCTTATTTGGAAAAAGGATCTTTGCCAATGTAATTAAGGATTTCACAGACAGATTACCCTGGATTATCTAGGGGGGGTCCCTAAATGCTATCGTAAGGGTCTTTATAAAACAGAGGCAAAAGATAACACAGATACAGACTTCCCTGGTGGTCCAGTGGTTAAGAATCCACCTGCCTAGTCAAGGAAGATCCCACATGTCTCAGAGCAACTAAGCCCATGAGCCACATCTACTGCGCGTACGCTCTAGGGCCCACGAGTCGCAACTACTGAAGCCCACACACCCTAGGGCTGGTGCCAGCACAGACAAAAGAAGCCACCACACTGAGAAACCCTGCACCACAACTAGAGAAGAGCCCTTGCTCTGCAACCAGAGAAAGCCCATGTGCAGCAATGAAGACCCAGTGCAGCCCCCCCAAAAGATAACACAGCCAGAGAAGAAAGCAAAGACAAGACAAAGCAGAGATTGAAGAACGTGACCATAGCCCAGGAATTCCAGGGCAGCCACTAGAAGTTGCAAGAGGCAAGGAACCAGTTCTTCCCAACGACCCAAAATCCAGCCTCTACTCTCCAGACCTTGAATGACTTCATTTTGATGTTTTAAGCCACTCGGTTTGTGGAAATTTGTTACAACAGTCTTTGGAAACTAATAAGTGAAGTGAAGTGAAAGTTGCTCAGTCATGTCCGACTCTGCGACCCCGTGGACTATACAATCCATAGAATTCTCTAGGCCAGAATACTGGAGTGGGTAGCCTTTCCCTTTTCCAAGCGATCTTCTCAACCTAGGGATCGAACTCAGGTCTCCCGCATTGCAAGCGGATTCTTTACCAGCTGAGCAAAGGAAGCCCTGGAAGCTAATAAAGTACATCTCAAAAAGTGAAAAGAAACAGGTCAAATTAACTTTGCTGGTTTATTTTATTTACCCCAACATCTACAAAATGTTATCATGTTATCAAGAGAAAAAGCACCAATGAGATATTTACGTTCTTCAAACTAAGTCTTTGAAATCTAAATTGTATTTCCCGTCTACGTATGTGTGTTCAGTCATGTCTGACTCTTTGAGACCCCATGGATTGTAGCCCACCAGGGCTCCTCTGTCCATGGAATTTTTTCTAGGCAAGAATACTGGAGTGGGTTGCCATTACCTACTCCAGGGGATCTTCCCAACCCAGGAAAACCACATCTCTTGCATCTCCTGCATTGGCACGTGAATTCTTTACCACTAGTACCACCTGGGAAGCTCTTCACACTGATGACATGTCTCAGTATAGACCGGGAACGTTCTTCCTCCACACGTGACTAATGGTTACCATAGAGGATGGTGCATTTCCCTCCTTCGTAGGGCTCTAGGCAAGCAGCAGCCTGGAGTTTGGGGCCTTATTTGCCTATGAGTCTCCCTTTCCTTGGACTGCAAGGAGATCCAACCAGTCCATCCTAAAGGAAATCAGTGCTGAATGTTCACTGAAAGGACTGATGCTGAAGCTGAAACTCCAGTACTTTGGCCACCTGATGCGAAGAACTAACTCATTGGAAAAGACCCTGATGCTGGGAAAAATTGAGGGCAGGAGGAGAAGGGGAAGACAGAGGATGAGATGGTTGGATGGAATCACCGATTTGTGGACATGAGTTTGAGCAAGCTCCGGGAGTTGGTGATGGACATGGAGGCCTGGTGTGCAGCAGTCCATGGGGTCGCAAAGAATCAGACATGACTGAGCAACTGAACTGAACTTCCATGCTTCCACAGAGCATGCATAGACTGTATGCTCCGTGGGGACAGTTATCTTGTCCTATTCATCTTGGTATCCTAGTGCCTAACATCAAAGCAGTCAATAAATGGATTTTGAATGAATGTGTATTTTGAATGGATTCTTGACAAGAAAAAAAAAACAACACCCTGTAGGAAACTACACTTTTTGTTTGATTGGTTTTCCATCTTCTTTAGTGAGCAGAGTTCAGGATCCATCAAAATACTTGGAATCCCTTCTCTCAGAAGCGCAGATGTAGACCAAGTTCCCCCCAGCAGCCAGGAAAATGCTGTATGTTGAGGTTGGAAAGAAATGTTGTGAATAGGCCTGTGTCTACTAATAATCTTCCAAAACTGAAAGCATCAGGCCCAGATGGGTTTACTGGTGAATTCTACCAAACATTTAAGGAAGAAATTATACCAATTCTCTACAGTTTCCTTCAGAAGCTAGAAGCAAAGAGAATACAAGCTAATTGGGAGGCCAACATCACCCGAATACCAAAACCAGACCGAGACTTTACAAGAAAACCACAAATCAATATCTTTCACAAGCATCGATGCAAACACCCTCAATAAAATACTAGCACATTGAGTCCTACAATGTATAAAGAATTATACAGCACAACCAAGTAGGATGTATCCCAGGTATACAAGGTTGGTTCAGTATTCAAAAATCAGTTAATGTACTCCATCACATCAACAAGTTAGAGAGGGGGAAAAAATCACATGGTCATATCCATCAATGCAGAAAGGCTGATGATGTCAGAGGAGCATGGTGGTAGCAGAGTGAGGTGGGGGATTAGGCAGAGGCAGGAAGGTATGGTGCACAAGGTCTGTGAGGAGGCTGAGGCTGGAATCAGTGTTCCTGAGACTGGCTTAAGGTAAAGGGAGATGTGAACCAAGAAGGTCAAATCTGCCAAGAAAGATTGTAACCCTCAGGCACAGGGGCACAAGCCTAGGGCTCCCAGGCCTGAAGAACCACTGCTAAAACTGCCCTTGGTTCCAGCCCCCAGGAACACAGCCAGGGCCAATGTCAGGACCACTCCAATCCCGGCCTGATGCTCCATCTCCCACCCCACAACCTGTACCTTCCCCCGAGAATCTCAGCAGCTGACTGCCCGTGAATAAGGCTGCTGTGGGCAGTGCATGTTGGCTTGCACTGCACACACCCCAATGGAGGGGCATCATTTTCTTCATTCAAAGACACAACTGCTCACCAAGCCATGGGCTGCTGGCTGCGCGAACATCCAGAGACACCTTTCAGAGTCTTTCAGTCATCACCTTTCACTGCCATGCTCAGCTGTGCTTCCTGGCCTCCCTCGACACAGGCCACGATGCCTCCATGAAGCCACAGAACATCAAAGACTTTAAGGCCAGAAGCCCTTCTACTGAGCATCACGGGAGCTCTGGGCAGCCCTCCCCCCAACCCACCCCTAAGATAAGCCCCTGCTGGGATCACCCTGAGTCCCTGGGCTGGAGAGTATGCCAGCTCCCTAGCTTCCAACCAACCTGCCCAGAGGGGACTCGGCTTTACCACAGTGCCCCTCCGCAACAAAGTCTGGATGCCCACCACATTCTGGGATCCCTGACACAGAACAGGAAGGGAGGTGGAGCCAGGGAGAGGGGATGTCTGGACTTTTGGACTTTCTGCCATCACTCCCACATGGAACTTCCACCAGAATGTGCACAGGGATAGTCTGTGAGTGAATGAATGAAGACCATTGTGGCGCTGAGCCCGTTCTCAAAGCCCTCCAGACACGCAGAGCCTCTTCTCCTTGAGTTAGAAGCCTATTCCCAGACTAAGAAAAAAAGACAAGATCTGTGTCCAGCGTGAGTCCCAGCAGGCCCCTACCCGGTACCTGTAGCAGTATGACCCAGCTCAGAGAGCACAGAAGAGGCCTGTGGGAAGGGTCTCCTGCCCCTTGGCATCCTGCTCCCCACTCTCTGCTAGCTCTGCCAACCAACCCTGTGTCCCTTCCCTGGCTGGCACTCAGGTGAAGGGAACGCCTACAGCACACTTGGTTCTAAGAAGCCCCTGTCCAAGCAGAGGTTCCCCTGAGCACTCAGCGCCCAGGGAGGAAATAGGATGCTTAAGAGCCTCTCACACACACTCACACACCGGGCTCCAGTGCCCACCAAGGCCAGGCTTCCCTTCCCTGCCTGTGCCAGCCCCACCTGAGCTGGTCCAGACAGGCGGGTGGGGCCTGTGGGCTGTCAGGCCACGTGTAGGGCTGGCGGGGAGGAGGGCGGGCGGGCTTGGCTGGCTGCTCTTAAGGCGGGGCTGGAGGTGAAGGGCGCCTCCCTTTACTCCTCACCTGGGCTCTGACCAACCGCCTCACTTCGTCTGTCCCAGGAGCCAAGAGTGAAGGCAGAAGCGTCTTGCTCACCCTGGACAACAGGTAGGCGCCTTTATTCTTCAAGGAGAAAAGAGGAGGAGGCTCAGCCCCTTCAGCCAGCCCTTGTCCCCAGTTTTTCTCCTCTCCTGGGGCTCAGAGTGAAGGTGGAGACAGACAAGATGGTCCCAGGACCACAGACTCAAGTTCTGCACTTTGAGGGAACTAAATCTGTAGCCCTCAGTGTACAGATGAGAGAACCAGGGTCTGGGGAGGGGAAGGGGTTTGCCCAGGGTCCTGAGACTTGGGAAGGGAATAGACCCAGAACCGATCCTCCTGCCCACCAGCCCAGAGCCCTCAGGGCCTGGCCATTAGCCCTGCCCCACCCCCCAACCCATGCTGGATCATTCAGAGGCCAGAAGGAATCCTAGAATGGGAGGGAGAGGGTGGGCAGGGCACGGGTAGGGAAAGACCTTCACTGCCCCTGCGGGTCCCTGTCTCCTGTCCCAGGTCTGCTTTTCCAGGTCTAAGTGGGGACCAGGGGACGATCAGAAGCCACTCTTCCAGCAGGGGGGTGGGGAAGGGATTGGGCTAGTGAGGTGAGGCACTCTGCGGGACACTTGTCCTCCCCTCTGCCATCCTCTCCCTCCACTGCCCTGGGTTTGTAGGAGGGAAAGAGTGAGTCAGGAGAAGAAGCTGGCAATGAAACTGACAAGGGGATTTGCCCAGGAATCAGGATCTCCCTGCCTCCAGAGCCCTTGGGAACAAAGAAGGAGATTTGAGTCCCATGGGTGGGCAGGACCTATAAATAAGACTGAGTTGGCTGGAGCCCTCCATACCCACTACGGCCCCCCAACATACACACACAGAGTGCTGAGCCCAGGGGTCTTCCCCTCCCCTTTTGATCAGGAAGGAAAGAGCTAGAGACGTGTGCTGGTGGGGACAGAAGAAAGAGTGTTCAGGAATAAAGGGGTGAGGCCAGACCCTGCCCTGGGAGGTCTGGTGGTGCTTTGGGGAGTGTCAAAAGTGAGAAGACTTAAAGAAAATCCCAAGGGGCTGCCTAAACTTTGCTCAATCTCAGGCCTGTCCCACTGGGTCCTAGAATCCCAGAAGGGGCAGAGAAAGGTGAAATGGATCTTAAATCTATGAAACAGTGGCAAGGACTATGGGACCAGGAGCCAAGATCACCTGAGTTCAGATCCCAGTTCCACTCTGGGTGCTGTGAGTTGTATGACTTCAGGCAAGTCCCTTAACCTCTCCAGCCCCACCGTAAGAGTACTTTCTTCAGAGAACCATTGAGAAAACAAGATGAGTACATTTTAAGTGTCTGTTACGATTGCATTCCCATTATACAGGTGGGACAACTGAAGCCCAGAGAGGAAAGGACACTTGCCCAGGGTGGTATAAAAGCAGATTCCAAATCAGTAGGCAGATATCCTGGATCCTAGTCCTGGGGGAGGAACCAGGTACCCAGTGCATTCCCCAGAGACCATAACCCTAGGTCCTCTTTGAGGCACAGCCAGAAAACCTTCAGGGTGTGCAGAGATCCTGCCCCGACAAACCCAGGGCGCTTGGAGCCAAAGCTTGATGTCCTTAGCTGCCCCTAGAAAGGAGCTTGAAGGCCCATTCCTCGTTCCCTTTCACTGCCATTTATAGACACGCTTCCCGAGCCTAACATGTGCCTGCCCCCTCCAGGATCTGGCCAAAGAGAAGTCTGGCAGCAGGTCTAGCAGGAGCCTTGGGCAACTCACAGTCCCTCTCTGGACCTCAGGTGTTTCTCTGCATTTGAACTCCATGTGATATAAACAGTTAAAGGTTGAAAGTCCAGGCCTGGGTTTAAAACCCAGCTCTATCACTTTTCTGGATGTGTGGCCGACACAGATTTCTTAACCTCTCTGAATCTCAGTATCTTCATCTGTAAAATGGACTGGTAATAGGGGTGCAGTACTTCCTAGGGTTATGAGAGGATTAGAAGAGTTATCATGGGGAAAGTCAGTGCCTGACACATGGTAAATTCTCAGTAAATGGGAGCTCTTATTATTTATTATTATGAAGGCGTTATATTCTATATAAGCCCTGATTTCTAAGTAGTATTTAGAATTGTCCGATAGCTTTTACAAGCAGGATCTCACTGGTTCCACACCACCTTCTGGGAGGATATATAGCAGGAATTCTTATTTCCATCTCACAGATGAGGAAACTGAGGGTCAGAGCGACTCCTTAAGGAACTCTTTGAACTGGGGTTTGAATTCAAATCTCCAGACTCCGAAGTCTGCATTCATTTCGTTTGCCCCAGACTGGTCTCAATGACTTTTCCGAGACTGAGGTCTAACTCTAAAGCAGAATGTAATAGACATATCTTGGAAAAGGAGAAAAGTGGAGTTGGGGAGTGCTAGGGGCAGGGGGAAGGTGAGGCTCAGGGCAGGCAGTTGTAGCACAATCAGCATGCCCCAGCTCCTTACAGTTTTCTTGGCAGCCTCTGTTTTGGAACCTCTTACCTCCTGGAAGAAACTGCTATCATGTAGCATTAAGGCTAAACAACGGGAAGAACTTCCCACAGTCAGGAAGCCTGGGACGTCTCTTTCCCAGATGAGCCCCCAGGGAGTGAATATCATCTGATGATGTCACTCCTAAACTCTAAACTATTCTGTGGCTCTCCATTGCCCTCAGGGTTGAGTCAGCACTACCAAACCCAGCCTGCAAGGCTCTGCAGGGTCTGCCCAGCCTGCCTCCCCAACCCCAACCTCCCCTCCATTCACCCTAGGTTCTCTCTGTTTCCCAGATGCTCAGTAACGTCTTGTGATCTCCTCGGTCCATCCAGCCTCTGAATACACCTGCCTCCTCACCCCTACCTGGTGTGCCCAGCCAGCTCCTGTTTTTCGTCCTTGTCTCCGTTTACATGTCCCTTCCTCCAGGAAGTCCTCCCTGGCCTCCCCCACTCCCTGGCCTCCCCCCTCCCCTTCCCTGTGCCCACTGAGTCCCTTCTGACTCCCCTCCTCCCCGATGACACTGTTGTGATTGCTCACCTGCTTGCCTGTCTGTTTCACCAACTGGCCCAGGCTGAGTAGCAGCTAAATGCAGGGGCCCTGACACCACACAGCTGGGGTCCAATCCTACCCTGACACCCGTTGGCCTGACGACCTTGGGCAAGTTGCTTACCTCTTTGTGTCTCAGTTCTCCCATTGTAAAATGGGATAATAATAGCATCTACTTCATAAGGTTGTTATGAGGATTTTAAAAGGTTTTATACACCAGAGCCTAGGTACATATAATTACTCAATGAATATTAGCTGTGCTGTGCTATGCTAAGTCACTTCAGCTGTGTCTGACTCTTTGCGACCCTATGAACTGTAGCCTGCCAGACTCCTCTGTCCATGGGATTTCCCAGGCAAGAATACTGGAGTGGGTTGCCACGCCCTCCTCTGGGTGATCTTACCGACACAGGGATCTAACCTGAGTCTCTTACATCTCCAGCATTGGCAAGTGGGTTCTTTACCACTAGCGCCTCCTGGGAATCCGGAATTTTAGCTATTATTTATTTTAAAAGTAAGGCTGGAACATAATAGGTAGCCATCAAACATCTATTGAGATTATTTTATTTATCCATCACTTGCATACTGCTTATTATGTACTAGGCAAGTTCTAAGTATATTATAAATATTAACTCATTCTATAGATGAGGAAACCAAGGCACAGAGAAGTTAATTAACTTCCCCAACGTTGCACAGCTAGTAACTGGGGAAGCCAGGATACAAACCCCAGGCAGTCTGGCTCCAGCAGCCATGCTTTTAAATGAGTGAATATATATGCCTTTCTTTATGGGGAGGGGAGGCAGAGGTTTCATCCACAGAAATTACTCAGTTCCCACCCCCGGCTTCTTTCAGGTCCCAGGAGCTCCCGGTTGGCAAGTGACAACTGTGGGATGTGAGTCTGGCTGGAAGCCAGAGGTAAACTGCCAAGTCACTGCCCTCAACATGTCACAGGTGATGTCCAGCCCCCTGCTGGCAGGAGGCCCCGCAGTCGGCTTGGCTCCCTGTGAGGAACCCAGGAGGGCCCTGCACCCAGCCCCCAGCCCCAGCCTGCCGCCGCCATGTCCCTACTACACCACGGAAGGCTGGGGAGCGCAGGCGCTGATGGCCCCCATGCCCTGCAAGGGGCCCCCTGGCAGGCTCCAGCCAGCCCCACAGGCTGGAGCCAATGCCAGCTGCCTCCTGGAGGCCCCAGGGGAGCAGGTCTCAGGGGCTCAGGAAGACCTTGACTCCTACATTGACTTCTCACTGGAGAGCCTCAACCAGATGATTCTGGAGTTGGATCCCACCTTCCAGCTGCTCCCTCCTGGGCCTGGTGGCCCCGAGGCCCAGCCCACCCAGAGCACTACCTTGGGAAAGAAGAAAGAAGAGCCTGAAGCCTTGGGTAAGGAACTGGGGCACAGTGCTGGGAAGAGGACTTGGGGACCAGTCCTTATGAGGAAGGAGTTTTCTATCAAATCGGAGGAACACAGAACAATGTCCTGTTGGGGACTGCTGTGCGTCTCTAAACAAGTTTCTTAACCTCTCTGTTTCCTCCGCTCTATACAAGGGATAAATATAAGTAGTCCTCACTGTCCAATTCTATTTGGTTCTTGAGTTTGGAAAGTGATGGATACCTGTTTTATGTAATTTCTCAAAGAATTAAAATAAGCTAATACAGGTAAGAATACTATACAATGCCATGCATATAAATAAGAGCTCGATAAATGTGTGGTCCCTGAATCTTAGTCTTCTGTGGTGTCTCTCTTTAGGTTCTAACTTGGTCCCCTGAAATTTTTATAGGAATAGTATTTTCACCTCACCAGTAACGATAGATGTAAATAACTTCAAGTATAGACATAGTAAAATAATTAGAACATGATGAATTTTTGAGTATTTATTACTTTTGTTTTTAATATGTCACTATATTATAAATTTATATAGTTTACTCTTTAGTAATGCCTAAAGCATCAAACTATATTAACTTACAATGTGTACATCATTTAGCAACAAGCTGAAAAAAATCTTGAAAATTTAACAATCAGCTTTTTTGAGCTAGTTCAAGCCAACTCCAAGATACCACCACCTCCACAATTCTCCAGAAATCTCTGCATCTGGCTTTAGTTTCCCAAAGAGTTTCAAGTATACATTGAGGATGAGGATCATGGAGCAGCAGCCCCATTAGACAGGCTGGAA
>NW_011494752.1:2541254-2543070 GCF_000754665.1 Bison bison bison
AGACTGAGGCCTCCAGGGGTTTAAACAATCAGTGTGTGCTAGGGGATACAGAGAAGATTAGAGATGGGATCCAGGAGAATTTCTGCTTATTGAGCATTTATCATCCTATCCAGGCACTTGTGTGTTGAGCAGTTAATAATTGAACCTTTGATGATAATAATTTGATCCCTCCAATCCACCTCCATGGGACGAATATTTTATCCTCATTTTACAAATGAAAAGATTTGGTTGATGGACTTGAGTGAGAAGCCAGTGTAGCCTAATCACTGGAGTCGTGCAAACCTTACACAAGCTGCTTACACTTCTTTGTGTCTCAGATTCTTCTTCTGTAAAACAGAGATGAGTTTTCACCTCAAAGGGTATTGCAAGGATTAAAAGGAATAACATCTGATGGGTGTTTATCACAAATCCTGGGACACTATAGGTCATGATCGGTGGTGGCTGTTTATGTCAACGTTGGAGTTGCATTTAGGACCAGCTCCAGGACAGTGTCAGACCCTGGGGTGGAGGTGAGCCCAGCACCCAGGTCCTCTGGCACCTGGGTTCCTGGGCTCTAGCCGGCCTTCTGCTCCTGCCCCCGGAGCATTGCCTGCCAGGCCGGTTAAATGAACCACCTCCATCCCTCAACAGTCTTTTGCTTCTTAAGGCCAGTCATGGGCATGTCTCTGCAGAAAAGATAGCTTGGGCCTAATTATCACTGGCAGGAGCAAGCCCGGGACTTTAATGCTCATGCCCCAAGGCAGGGCTTCTATGCAGTCAAGGCCAACTAGGGTGAGAGCAGTTTCTGGGTAGCGTGCACATGTATGGGGTTGGGGTGTTGACAACAAGGCCCTTCCTCCAAGGGACGGATGGGCAGTAGTCAGGCCTTTCAGATGCCCTAGGCACAACCTGCTCTTGTGAGGATGTGATCACCAGACTCTTGGCAGCAGGGGGCGCCAGAGGGCAGCAGTGGTCCCAGGGTCCTGATGAAGCCACCTAGCTCCCCTTGATGGAATTTCTAAAAATCCTCTTCTCTTTCCTCTGCCTGAACACCAGTGATGCCTGGGAGCTCACTACCTCCTAGGGTATCCAGAGGGTCAGCTCCCTGTTGGAAGTTCTCTGCCATAACAAGAATAGTGAGAGCCTGCCTGTCACTGTGGTGACTGCATCTCTCTCCCCAAACCCTCCCCTCAGACCACTGCTCCTGGTGACAAAGCTCTCCCCGGCCCACAGCCCCTCAGTGACTTTTCACCCAGCCAAATGTGCCCAGTGTGCAGGGCCCCTCTGTTTGCACTCTCACTCGTCCTACTTTTGGCGTGTTGAGTGGAAGATGTTCTGTAATTGTGATGCTAGCAGACATTCACAGCTTCTCTTTGTCCCAACTTGGCAGAATCAAAAGTTAACCATTGGCTATTCTATATCGATCCCTCCCTTAAAAATGTATAGAGGGATTTTTGTAAGCATGATCCCAGCGTCTACCCTGGGAAGAAAATAGTGGAAACCTTATTTACAGATGAGAACACTGAGGCTCAGGGTGAGGAAATGATGGCCACAGTCACACAGCTAGTGAGTGGTAGGTCAGCTCAAAGCCCAGGCCTCTGGGCTCCAAAGTCCATATTCTAACTTTTCTTTCTTCCTCGGAGCAAGTTTTCTGCCCTCCAGGGCTTCACTGAGTTTACACCACCACCACCCCCTCCAGTTTCTCTGCCTCTGCGTCTTGCTGACCTTCCTTCAGATTAACCAGAGGCGGGCCAGGGGCGACATGGTAGCGGGGAGCAGGCATGTATCCACCACCCCCAGGGAACACAGCTTCTAGAAGCAAACACCGTATCCCCTC
>NW_011494752.1:2543170-2566258 GCF_000754665.1 Bison bison bison
CCCATCCTTGGAACAGACCTCTATTTTATTTTCCAGAATTTCTGCCAGGCAAGGCAGTTTTGCCAATCCTGAGTGAAGGGTGTCTAATAAACGTCTGTCCGCCCCCCACCCACACCGGCCCCCCTCCACCCACCCGGCCTGGTGCCGGCGCCTGCATCCACCCAGCACTGCTCAGACTTGCCCCACGGGCCTGTAAACAGCAAGTGCACGCAGGTGATGGGGTGGGGGCCCCGCCACCCCAGCCACATCCACCTCGAGGCCAGGCTACAGCAGCGGGAGTGACTCACAGCTCCAGGACTCCTCCCTCCCTTCCTGCCCGAGTCTGCTTGCTCTTTCTCAGTCCCTCAGCTAGGCCTTTGGTCTCTCTTCACCAGGCCGGGAGACCCTCCCCAAAGCCGCTGAGCTCCTACTTACCGGTAAGGCCTTGGCAAAGGGTCCTGAGGAGCCTGTCTCCGTGGAAGAGCTCCCTGCAGACAGAGTGCAGGAGCAGGGATCAGTTTCCTCAACCCTTTCTGTAACATTATTCATGTATTTGTTTGGCTGCTCTTAGTTGCAGCACGCTGGACCTTCGATCTCCACTGCGGCATATGGGATCTTTAACTGTGGCCTGTGGGATCTAGGGCCCTGCATTGTGAGCGTGGAATCTTAGCTACTGGGCCACCAGGGGAGTCCCTCCTCAATCTTTGTGAGCCTTGACTTCTCATCTGACGTGGAATTAAGAATGTTTCCTACCTCAGTCAAGTTGTCATGCGAGTTAAATGAGCTAACACAGGGAATATGCCTGTGGCAGTGCTAGCCCACAATGCTCAGTAAATACCAGCCTTTGTTTTAAAAGGGGCCGTAAATCTTAGCTCTACCCTTACATTTCTCCGAGCCTCAGTTTCATGCACTGTAAAAGCGGGCCTGCTGGCACTGGGCATAAGGGCAGTCTTGAGGTTTGAAAGGATTATGAGCATAAACACTGTGAAAGTGAAAGTGTTAGTCACTCAGCTGTCTCCAACTCTTTGTGACCCCATGGACTGTAGCCCACCAGGCTCCTCTGTCCATGGAATTCTCCAGGCAAGAGTATTGGAGTGGGTACCCGTTCCCTTCTCCAGGGGATCTTCCTAACCCAGGGATCGAACCTGGGTTTTCTTCATTGCAGGCAGATTCTTTACCATCTGAGCCACCAGGGAAGCCCATAAATACTATAAAGACCTATTTAAAAAAAAAAAAAAGTCGTGCTTGCCAACCTTGCAGAAGAATCTACCCCAGTCCAAAACTTCCCTTTCAGAGCCCACAATACATTGTACCAAATATTCTCTTGCCCTCATCAGTGGGACCCTCACCTTAGCCAGAGTATTAGCCAACTGGCCAATACTGTCCCCCAAAAACAGGCGGGCAGGAGACGCTCTTTGAAGCCCACCATGGACCATAGATCCTCACTTTACAGATGAGGAAACTGAGGCTCAGAGCAGTTAGGAAAATTACCTGATGATTCTTGGCGGGAAAGTGGCAAAGCCTAGACTCACACCTAGGTTTGTTTGTCGACAAAGCCAGGCCTGTTCCTCCACCCCCTGGGACAGCATGCCCAGGTCGACCTGCCAGCCTCCCCTCTCCATCTGATGCAATCCTCCACCCCTACCCAGCCCAAGCAGGCTCAGACAGAGGCAGTAACCATGAGCAGGGCTAGAAGGTCCTGAGCCAGAAGGTCCTACCCCAGAGCGGGCTAGGGCAGGCAGGGACTTCGGGGGTGGTGAGGGGGGATAGTGCATGCACCAGAGCCCAGGGGGGTGGGAGGCTGGCAGATGGGAGTTAAGTGTACAGTTTCCCATGACTCTGCCCTAGTCTTCATCCTGGGAAACCAGAGGCAGGACTCACGACCCTCTAGAAGGGAGCAGCTCAATGACCCCCTTCGTTCATTTCCTTTCCCAGAACAGCACCAAGAACAGCTCCCCTCCCCAAAGTCAGGAGGAGAGGTACCCATCCCCCCATGGGCAGAACCAGAGGGCACCCCACTCCAGGGAGGAACAAGAGTCCTAGGTGTCCCCACTAGGGAATGAAAGAGCATGAGTGAGTCAGCAGCCTCAGGTGCTAAGAGTCTACAGCTCAGTAAGGCAGGCAAGCCCTGCCCCCAGGGAGTTCTGGCACGCAAGTGAACCCTAACGCTGACTTGTCAAACTCCAAGGTGCACACAGCTCCCCTGGGATTTTGCTAAAATGCAGATTCTGATTCGGTAGGCCTAGGGTGGAGCCGGAGATTCTGCACAATCTCCCAGCTCCCTGGTGAAGGGGTGCTGCTGGGCCGGGGACCACAGTGGTGCAGTCCAGTACACGGTGAAAACACCTAGGGAGCTAAGCGAACACCCTGAGGGCCTGGGCGCACCCCTGGAGGTTCTGATCTAATTGGCACCAGATGGAGCCTGAGTTTTAGGACTTTTCGAAGCTCATCTGGTAATTCTAGCATGCAACCAAGCTTGAGAATCCCTGCCTCCGTTGCAGGCACAGACATAGAAACCGCTTTCACCAGCCTGAGTAATAGAGGCATCTCAAGATGTGACCAGTGCAGTCATTCCAGCTGGGGAGTGGAACACACACAAAGGAGAGGATCTCTCAGCTTTAAAAGGCTTTCTATGTGCCAGACGCTGTGCTGTGCCACCTACCTTCATCTCAGTTCATCCTTACTGTAACACCAAGAGGCTGGGTATAGCCACCCAATTCTACAGGCCTGGAAACTGAGGCTCTAGGTGGTCAAGTCACTTCGCCAAGCTCTCAGAGAGCAAGGGGCAGAGCCAGATTTGAAACCCAGGTCTGTCTGACTCCAAAGCCCATGTCCGTGTCACTGTCTCTCCACCCACGGGCAGTTGTCACAGAGAGGGTAACATTGAAACTGGTCCCTGAAGGTGAAGCTGGAGGCTGATCCTGATTCCAACAAACATCTCCCTGGGCCTCAGTTTCCTCATCTGTATAAGAAAGGGTGGTGGTCCAGTGGTTAAGACTCCACACTTCCACTGCAGGTTACATGGGCTTGATCCCTGGTTGGGGCACTAAGATCCTACATGCCTTGGGGCACAGCCAAATTTTTTTAATATATGCGTGCTAAGTCGCTTCAGTCATGTCCCACTCTTTGTGACCCCAAGGACTGTAGCCTGCCAGCCTTCTCTGTCCATTGGATCCCCCAGGCAAGAATACTGGAGTGGGTTGCTGTGCCCTCCTCCAGGGGATCTTCCCAACCCAGGGATTGAACCCACGTCTCTTAATGTCTCCTGCATTGGCGGGAAGGTTCTTCACCACAAGCACCATCTAGGAAGCCCACATATATATGGGCTTACCTGGTACCTCAGACTGTAAAGAATCTGCCTGCAATGCGGGACACCTGGACACAGCAACCCACTCCAGTATTCTTGCCTGGAGAAGTTCCCATGGACTGTAGCCCACTAGGCTCCTCTGGTAGGCTACAGTTCATGGGGTCGCAAAGAGTCAGACACGACTGAATGACTAAGCACAGCACAGCACTCTCTAAGAAAGAAGAGACCAGATGGTCTTGAGGACTCTTCCAGCATCCTTGTTCTGCGAGTCTAAGCTCCCTGGTTTCACCAATGCTCTGCTTCTCTCCCCAAAGATATAAAGTACATCGAGGTGACCTCCACCAGGTCAAGGTGCCACGATGGCCCGCGGAGCTGCTGCAGCCCATCTGTCACCCCACCCTTCGGCTCCCCACGCACTGGCGGCCTCCTCCTTTCCAGAGACCTCCCCCGAGAGACTCGAAGCAGCAGCGAGAGCCTCATCTTCTCTGGGAGCCAGGGCAGGGGGCACCAGCACCCCGCTCCCCCCTCGGCAGTTCCCTCCTCTCGCCCCCCAACATCTCCCAGCATCTCCATTCCTGGCATGGGGAGCAAGGCCTCATCTGGCCCCCACGGCCTGGGCTCCCCACTGGTGGCTTCCCCAAGCTTGGAGAAGGGGCTGGGGGGCCAGGGCCCACAGCTGAGCAGCAGAGCCTCCATGCTGTCAGGCAGCCCGGCGTCTGATGCCAGCTATGTATTTGGGAGGTAGGTAACTCCCACTACAGCTTCTGATGCTGCCTTCATCACACACACACACACACACACACACACACACACACACCCCCTAAATCAGACATCCCGCTCTTTCTGAGCAAAATCTGGGACTGTACCAAAAATAAAAATGAATGTTCTCTTTTATGCCATTTGGCTCTCAAGCTTTCCTCAAGCATTTAGAATATCATTCAATATAGGAAAATCTTGACTTCTATTTACCTCCTGGGAAAAGAACTACTGCATTAATGAGGCTCACCTGTATCCTGTCCAGCCCTCCTACAGCCCATCTGTAGGAAGATTTAAAAAAAAAAACAAAACTAAAACACAGAATATAAACAGAATCGAGGGTCTGGGAAAAGCTTCCTTCATCTTTGTTCCTGGCTAAACCTAGCAGGAAGGAAGCAAATCTGGCGGGGCATTATTCACAATCGCCCCAGCGCAGTTCTCTGCAGGCTTCTGAGTAGAGTCACACACTCACCCATCTTGCCCTGGAAAACCAAACCACAGGACCTCTGTCCCCCATACCAGCTCCAAAGCCACTGTGCCCAGGCAGTCCCTGGCAAGGAGACTGGGATTCCACAGCCATGCGTTGGCATGGGCCTCTGAGCTCAGGGAGAAGCCTGGCTGGCTGCGGAACTGGCCTCTTTCTCTTCCTCCAGCTGGAGAATTCCCTCTGCATCAGTCATGAACATAGTCCAGCCCAGGTCCAGCCTGTGTGCCGGACTCTTGGGAATGCTTGGGGATGGGGGGTAGGGAGGATGGCTGGTATGACAACTCAGTTGGATGGCTTGGAAGGCAGAGGGAATAGAGTCCCTTGCAGGGGGCAGCTCATTGGCTACTTTAATTGACCACAGACCCTACATTGCAGGTACACTCCTATATCCATCAGCATCCCTTAGGGCTCAGATGGGCTCTGGGGACGGGGTTGGGGGTGGATGGGCGAAGTATACAGTTCTCTGACCAAAGCCACGGGCACCTACATCACTAAATTCCAGAGCCCAGCTCTGGCCCCAGACAGTCCACTCCCACCTCCTAACACTCTGCCTTCCTGCTGCTCTCTCCCCTCACAGCAGCCAGTCCCTCCTCCACTCCAGCATCTCCAGCCATCAGTCATCTTCTAGATCCTTGGAAAGCCCCAGCAGCTCTTCCTCCAGCCTCCACAACCTTGGTCCAGTGTCCCTGTATACGAGAGCCAGTGACCTCCAGGTCCCCAGCAACGCCACCCCAAGCATGGGCCAGCCCAGAGCAACCCGCTCCCCACCACTGGCCAAGGAACATGCCAGCAGTTGCCCACCATCCATCACTAACTCCATGACGGACATACCCATTGTGCTGATCAACGGTTTCCCAGAGCCAGGATCTCCCCCATCCCAGAGGACCCCAGGACCCCAGGACTTTGTCCGCCCTGGGGATACTTCTTCCAGCACGCCCTGTCCAGCCACCAGGAGCCACAGCCAGACCCTGCCAGAAGCCCCTCCCACCGCATCCCCGGAGGGTAAGTTGTAAACCAGTCAATACCTCTCGCTTTGTAAGGTTTGGCTAATGGAGAACAGGCAAAGCACCAATGCATTTCTTCAAGAGTGGGTCAATACACTGATTAAGTACCTACTGTGTGCCAAGCACTGTGCCACTTAGTAGGAACACAGTCTAGAAAGAGAGGGGGAAAACCCAAAGGGTTACTGCAGAGTAGGATAAACACAGAAGTAAAAAGATGTTCTGAGTCTTGTGAGGCTACAGAGGAAGGAGTGAGCCTTTTTACCTGGAGAAGTGGGGAGGCCAAAAAGTGGATCAAAAGTTCATGGCCAGAGCAGCAGAGGAAGGGCTGCCCCAGCAGAGGGAACAGCCAGGTCAGAGGTATGAAGATGTAGAAGCACATGGCATGTTTAGGAAATGACTTGGATGTTGGGCTGTGCAGGGTGAGGTCATTGGGAGTAATCTGGGGCCAGATTGGGAAAGACCATGAACACCAAGCTGAAGAGTAAACTTTACCCTTTAGGGACCAGGAGACCCTCAGTTCAGTTCAGTCACTCAGTCGCGTCCGACCCTTTGCAACCCCATGAATTGCAGCACACCAGGCCTCCCTGTCCATCACCAACTCCTGGGGTTCACTCAAACTCTTGTCCATCGAGTCAGTAATGCCATCCAGCCATCTCATCCTCTGTCATCCCCTTCTCCTCCTGCCCCCAATCCCTCCCAGCATCAGTCTTTTACAATGAGTCAACTCTTCGCATGAGGTGGCCAAAGTATTGGAGTTTCAGCTTTAGCATCAGTCCTTCCAAAGAACACCCAGGACTGATATACCCTCTGAGACTCTCAAACCGGAGAGTGATGGACTCAGAGGCGCATGCTCAATCCATCACTCTGGCAGCTGCGCGGCAGATGAATTGCAGGGCCTGGCCTGGCAGGGAGAGCAGTTTTTATTTGGTTCTGTTTGGGTTTTCATCACAAAGTGGTCCAGGGCGAGGCAGAGGGTGGAGGAGAGCAGACAGAGCCAGGAGACCCTCAGGATATGGAAGCAGCAGGCTGGGTGACTAACCCAGGAGAGGGAGAGTCAGTCCTAACTCTGACGTTGGCGGATGACGAACACAGACGGGGCAGGACAGGGTAACGGAGACAATGCATTCCAACTCAGACAGCTAAAAACCACAAAACAGCAACCACCCTCCTCCCTGTAGTCATGAACTACAGGCATCCAAAAAGAACAAAGCCAACCAGAGCCCAGAGCAGTAAACACAGGCTAATCCTTAGCACCCTGGGGTCTCTCTCTCCCAGGAGCAGAGCCCCCCACTGAGCCCCAAGGACAGGAGGCCTGCTTGCCTATGGCTCAGTCATCTCCTTCCCGGGCTCTCAGCCCTCACATGGCCACAGACATCAAGGTACTCCTGGGGGGTGTGAAATGCTCACTCTAGCCCGCTGCTCGCTCCCACCCACGAAGCCATGTCAATGAGAACAAGAGAAAATGAGGTGACAAGCATGCCTTTGAACATTTTCCTAGGACAAATCGTTTGCAGATATCAGTACATTTTTTAAGATGAGTTATTCTCAACTGGCAGTAACACACCTTTTCAAGATGCTGAAACCGAGAACCACTGCTCTCTGCCTTTGTTGTTGTTCAGTCACTATGTCGAGTCCACCTCTTTGTGACCCCATGAATTGCAGCCAGGCTTCCTTGTCCTTCACCGTCTCCCAGAGTTTGCTCTAACTCATGTCCATTGAGTCGGTGATGTCATCCAACCATTAGGGACCCAGGGAAATGGGGTGGGTGGAATTTTCACATCTCAAAGAGCACATTTATTTGGCCTGGTAATATCCCCATCCAGGGTTGGTGATTCCCAGATAATCACACATTATCCCTGGGATCTTAGCAAATTCCACCAACTATTCTCAAGACAAGATTCAGTTTCATTTCCGAGTTGTTGGAGCATTACAGACCCTCACAGGATTTCTGGTTCACTCAGTTACCTCTGGGTTTCAGGAGGGAAAGAGCCATCTCAGATCAGAATCCGACTCCATCTCCGGACTCCTGGATGCTCTTCTACCCAGATCTGCTGTCTTCCTTTCCTTTCTCCTTTTCTTCATTTTCTTTTGCAAACTGAATATCCCCACCACCACCAAGAAACTCATAGGATTATTAAAGGGGAAGAAAAATGTAAAGTCAAGCAAATGATGCATCTCAGAGTCTTTTATTTATCCCGTTTCTGTCTCTACTGCATAATATTCAATTTGAGAAACTGTTTCTCATTGAATTTTTAATCTATTTGTTTGTGATCTGTTACCAAGGATACAAGGGTAGATTCCTAGATGGCACAAAGCCCTGGGATTCTTCTGATGGACTTTGCCCCTTTAGGGAGCTGGAGATACAACGGAGTAGGGATAGGGGAGGATGGGTTGAATGGGACCGCTGGGCAGAGAAAGGGGAGGGTCTCTCAGTTCCCCTCTATCCGGCCTACAGGGTTCTCCTTCCCTGTCTGTCTCCAGGTCCTGCCAGGGACATGCAGCCCACCATGAAGTTTGTGATGGACACATCTAAATACTGGTTTAAGCCAAGCATCTCCCGAGAGCAAGGTAAAATGAAGCCCTGATTCAGGGACTGAGTGACCCAGGAATCAGGTCTGGATCCCGGCACCCCACATCGGGCAGATGGGGCCCTGGGTTCATGTAGAGGAGGGAACAGAATGGCAAATTGCAAGTCCAGGGAAGGGGGTGTGCTGCAAACCCCATGACCCAAGCAAATAAAGACTGTAGCAGGAATGGTGGAGGTTAGACAACAGAAAGGACTTCCTGGGGACCAAAGGCAATTCTGTACCATCTGCTCTATGAGGACCCAATTGGGCTGAGGCAGGGAGGGTATCCCGGTGGGGTGGTGACTCTCTCTGACTCAAGGATTGTTCCAGCCATCGAGCTGCTGAGGAAGGAGGAGCCGGGGGCTTTCATCGTGCGGGACAGTTCTTCATACCGGGGCTCCTTCGGCCTTGCCCTGAAGGTGCAGGAGGCCCCCACACCTGCCCAGAGCCGACCAGGTAGGCTGTCTGTGTATTCGATCAAGGCCTCTTAGAGGCACCTGGGTGTGGTGGGTTCCAGTCCCAGCTCTGCCGCTCACTTGGGGGTAACCTTGGGCCATTCCCATAATGACTCCTGGGAGGATGGACCTTGGTGTCCCGGCACTGAGGCTCCCCAAGTCCCCAGACTCCTTGCTCTACCCTCCGGTGGGAAGAAGAGGAAGGTCCCAGACCCCCTCCAGCCTGCGCTCTTCTGGTATCCACCTCTGTCCAGACCGGCTTTCTCACAAAGGAATGTAATGTAGTAATAACGTGTGAAAATGAGACCCTTTTGGTTTGGTCTGGTTTTCTCAAATAAGAAGTAACTAGTAACATTTTATATCAAGTTTATAAAGTTTGACTTTTTTTCCTCCATGAATTCAATTTATTTTTATTAAGTAAATACTGGGCTTTATGAGCTTCCCCAGTGGCTCAGTGGTAAAGAATCCACCTGCAATGCAGGAGACGTGGAGACCTGTGTTCAATCCCTGGGAAGATCCCCTGGAAAAGGAAATGGCAACCCACTCCCAGTATTCTTGCCTGAAAAATTCCACGGACAGAGGAGCCTAGTGGGCTACAGCCCATGGTGTCGCAAAGAGTTGGAAACAACTGAGGGACTACACAACAATGGCGTGCATGCTAGCTTAGCCCCTGTGGTCTTGCACTCAGCACACGTGGATGGAGCACCCTACCCCAGACACTGTGCAAGGCACCAGTGAAACCTCACTGAGGCCAGAGACAGGAACAGACCATTGCATTACAGGGTTCCTGGGCCACAGCCCTTCATCGAAGGCCCAGGATTGTAGCTCTTACACAAGGAATGGATAAGGGAACTGACAACTCCCAGAGGGAGTTAATGACCCCTGAACCAGCAAGTAATAGAGAAAGAGGATAAAAACCCCAAGTCCACATTCTCTACACCACACCTCTCTGTTCAAATAAGAAAGTGACCTCTGGGCAGCGTTAGTTATCAAGGAAGACCTGCCAAGGAGTCCCAAGAAAGCAGGAAGCTGTGGGCTGGTGGAGAAGAGGCCAGGGGCGTGGTGCCCCCTCCCAAGGCCAGCCTGGCGCCAGCAGGGACCATATGATGGAGAATGATAGCACCTGGGAGGGAGTAAGAAGGGGGAGCGGGAAACCCAGCCCAAGAGTTATTGAAACCAAAAGGTCTCCTGAAAAAAGAATTGCACGTGTGCATACTAAGTCACTCAGTTGTGTCCTACTGGACACAAGGCTTTGAGCAAAAACGTAGTCGGCACCTCCTTCATGGGAGACCTCGAGGATAGGATACCTACCTGCAGTCCCACCCAGAGGCAGGGGGATGGACAAGTTAACCTCTGGATGGACTGGAAGAGGCGGGTCAGGAAACAGGTTGCACTTCCATCCACATGCTTTCTCTGACTAGGCGAGGACAGCAGTGACCTCATTCGCCACTTCCTCATCGAGTCTTCCGCCAAAGGGGTGCATCTCAAGGGAGCAGACGAGGAACCCTACTTCGGTGAGCTGAGCCTCTCCAGCCCTCAGGCCCCTTCCAGGCAGGGTAGGTGGCCTGGGGAAGGCTCCTGATGCACGGCTTCTGTTTCCTCACAGGGAGCCTCTCTGCCTTCGTGTGCCAGCACTCCATCATGGCCCTGGCCCTGCCCTGCAAACTCGTCATCCCGCAGAAAGGTGGGCTGGGGCTCCGCACCTGTTCATTCTCAGGGGTCACCTCTCACCTTACTTAGGGATCATGTTAGTGTCCCAGTGAAAAGTGCGTGCTCTGGAGTCTGTCCGCATCTCCACCTCCTAGCTATGAGCATCTGAGAAGGTCAACCTCACTGAGCCTCTGTTTCCTCATCTATGAAATGGGCACAGTTAGCATCACACCTACTTCTAGGCTGAGTAGGGGGTGAAATGAAAAAGCTCAGGCAAGGCTTTTGGCACAACGCCTGGTACTGAGTTGATGTTTGAGAAATAGCAGCTCTGTTTTGGAGAGGAGAAAAGAAGCATAAATCTGCCCATTCGGCCAGGTTTGGTTTTTACTTCCAGGTCCAACATTTACTGGTAGGCTACAGTCCATGGGGTCGCAAAAAGTCGGACACGACTGAGTGACTTCACTTTCCAACATTTACTGGGCGTCCCCTCCTCCATTCACATCTCACTCCAACCCTGTGAAATAGTCACTGCTGTTGCTGTCCCCATTTCACAGATAAGAAAAGGAAGGGTCGAATCTGAACCCAAGTCTCCCTTACTGTCTTGTTCCAAAGTGTTCAGGGAGCTAACAGAGCACAAAGGTACAGACAGCTGTTTCATGAACCCCAAGGAAGAGGATTATGAGAACAAATGATCAATGGGTGAAATTTGGGGAGAAAGAAAGAAAAGGAAGATTCGAGGCATTAAGTAACTTCCTCAAGGGCACAGAGTCAAACCTCCAGCCCAAGTCAGGGAGCCCTCTCCAGAGCTTACAGCCCAGCACAACACCAGGTGCCCCCACATCTCAGGGTGTGCAGGAGAGCTGGGGGGGTTCAGGGAGAGGAGTCAAGGCCAAGGGAGCCGCGGGTGTGGTGATGGCGAGAGCCTCCCTGCTTTCTGCAAAAAAAAAAAAGCCTGGCTTTGGGGCAGGGTCCGAAAGAAGCAGGAGGTCAGGGGCCTCTGAGGCCAGGTCACTGCTGCAGTCCAGGGGCCGGAGGCGGGAGGGGGAAGGAGGGATCAAAAAGCTTGCCAGCTAGGCTTTGGGGGAGCCCAGGGCAGCTCCGATTGCCTAATTACAGGAATCACACCTGGTTTCTCAGCCAAGTCACTTCCTGAAGGTGGGGGCGGAGATGGGACCCGTTTGAAGGGCTGAATGAGGCCTGTTCCTAGGACGGGGGTCCACTGACTGCACCCCACCCCTGGGGGCCTGTTCCTTTGCTTTGGCTCAGAATTGGGAGGTGGAGACGGGGCCTCCGACCCCTCTGCAGATGGCCAGGCCTCCTGTCTGAAGAAATCTGCCGGTGAGTTGGGGGGCAGGGTGGGGGGAAGGCTTGGCTGTGCCCCGCCCCAGGGCACCTCCCAGCCCTGTGCAGGCACATGCAGGTCCACACGTGTTTCCCATTGCTGCTTTATTTCTCCATCTTTAACAAGGTGCCACATTCTTCCCTCTGCCTGTAAACCAGGAGATGAGAGGCTGAGGGCAGCAGGCCAGGAGGAAGAGGGGCAGGAGAGGAGGGGCGGGCGTGGTGAGGCTTAGAGCCCATCCCACATACAGGGAGCACACATGGATAAACTAGGTTCTCTCTGGGTCTGAAGGGCCTGGCCCTGGAGAGGGCATCCTCCGTGGAGAGTCAGGTCTGAGTCCTGGGGGCGGTCTATATGGGAAGGGTCACTTTTCATCACATCCAAGGGCCAGGCACGGGTCAGCACCTGGGTGACTGACAGCTCCTATTCCGTGCCCCGAGCACAAAGGCCCCTCCCCATTCCCGTCTCCTCCCTCTTCTCTCAGCAAGGAGCCAGGGCCCTGCGGTTGGGGGTCGGGGGTAGGGGTGGGGGCAGCACCAGCCATGGGACAGAAGGAAGGTTTGCCTGGACACCCCTATACACACAGGGCAGCATCCCGTCCTTGCCTCCTGCTGGAGGGCCAGAGGCCAGAGCAACGCAAACAAGAGATGACCCCAAAGTCCTCTGGGGTTAGCCCCAAATTTCAGTCACCCACACAGTCCCTACCCACCCGCCTGATGGCTCAAAGAGGAAGCCTGCTAGATTCCCCAAACAGGATGGCATTCCTATTCCCCAGTTCTAGGCAGAGGGAGAGCAGGGTGACCTCCACTCACCCAGTGGATTCTGGCAGGGCCCCAAAGCAGTATCTGCACCCGCCCCCCACCCCAGGTTGCCATGCCCTGTACCTGAGCTCTGTGAGCGTGGAGACCCTGAGCGGAGCCCTGGCTGTGGAGAAGGCCATCTCGGCCACCTTGGAGAGGGATGTTCTCCCCACGCCCACCGTGGTACACTTCAAAGTCACCGAGCAGGGCATCACCCTGACTGACGTCCAGAGGAAGTAAGGGACTTCCCTTGTCCTGGGGCTGCGGAGCTGGGCAGGGTGAGCTGGAGGGGATGGCTGAGGTGGCTGTGGAGCAGTGGTAGAGCTGGAGTTCAGGCTCCTGCACCCAGTGAGGTCAGTGATGTGCTGAGTGACTCCAGACAAGTTCTCTGCCTTCTCTGGGCCTCAGTGCAATGACTACTTTCTGAAGCCCCACTTCATCGTGACTGATGGATTTGGAATTAACAACAGTCATAGGGCACTGATTAAATCTGTATCCATTGATGGAGCATCTCCTGTAGGCCAGACTCTGGGGGACCAGTGAGATCGCTCCATCCCAGGCTCAGGGATTCAGTCCAGCAAGATCCTGGCCCTGGGCTGGAGGAATAAGAGATGACCAGCAGTAATTGCGTGCTTAGTCGCTTCAGTTATGTCCGACTTTTTGTGACCCCATGGACTGTAGCCCACCAGGCTCTTCTTCCTGTGGGGTTCTCCAGACAAGAATACTGGAGTGGGTTGCCATGTCCTCCTCCAGCAATTTCTACCCTCCAATCATTAAGTGGGCAATTGGGTGGGTTGGTAGAAAACCCCAATACATAGGACACAAGGCAGATGACCTTCATGAAAGGAGAGAAATACAAACACGTGTCCAGGGCCAGCAGTGAAAAGGTCACAGCAGGTTGTCAGGGGTCATGGAACTAGGAGGCTCTTGGAGGACAGGAAGCTGGAGACGATGGAGGTGGGCCAGGACACTGGGACGGGCTCTCATCAGCTCCCCTTCCCTCCCTGCCTCCTCCCAGGGTATTTTTCCGGCGCCATTACCCCCTTGCCACCCTCCGATTCTGTGGCATGGATCCCGAGCAACGGAAGTAAGTTCAAGTCTGGGCCAGACTGAAAAGGCCAGCCAGGGTCTAGCTGCCCGCTGACTCTGGGACTAGGGTCCCAGACAGAGCCTCTGAACCTCAAGGGGTGAGGAGCAACAGAATGAAGGGAGGGAGCATGGTGGGGATAGAGGAAACACAGCTGGCCATTATCGGCTCCTCCCACCCCGCGGGGCTCAGCCAGAGTTCTGTGAAATGGAGCGGAGAATCGGTACCCAGGACTATCTTTGTTCCTCTCCCACAGGTGGCAGAAATATTGCAAGCCCTCTAGGTAAGGCCTTCCTGTCCACTCAGTCAGTCACCATGAGAGGTCTCCCTGGGGCAGGGCCCGGACCCAACACAGGGAGGGAGTCAGGGAAGGAGGGAGGCCCCATGCTGACCTTAAGAGCCCATGGGTTTGCTGAGAGCACAGGCCCTGGCCCTCTGGGAGCCACCAGTCTGAATGGGGTGGACAGGAGCCTGGGAGCCCCGTCTTCTCGGGGAGGCACAGGCTTTAGTCTGGAGGGACCCTCCAGTCTGCTGGGGAATACACAGGTCCTGTCCTCAGGGGCCCTCATTCCAAAGGAGAGAAACCCAGATCTTAAACTCAGGGATCTCCCAGTCTGACGGAGGAGGCACGTCCTCCCGCTAGGAGAGCTCCCATCATGACAAGGTGCTGGGTTGGCGAAGGGCAGGAAGGAGGTGCTGGGCTGGGGAAGGGCTGAGTTCCCCAGCTCCCAGTCTCATGCCTCCCTGGGCTCTCCTCACCCCGGCTCTCCTCTCCCATCAGGATCTTTGGGTTTGTGGCCAAGAGCCAGACTGAGTCCCAGGAGAATGTGTGCCACCTCTTTGCGGAGTATGACACGCTCCAGCCGGCCTCACAGGTCATCAGTCTGGTGGGTGCTCTGCTGCAGGACCCAGAAAGGATGTAGGGGAGGGAGCTTCCTGTGTGCCTTCCCAGACATCCCAAGGGGCTTGCTCAGGATCCCCCCTCTGCCCTGAGCAAGAAGCCTTTTACCACACTGATGGACCAATCCACTGGACTGGAGGAGAACGGTACCAGGTTGAAACCCTTGAACTCACTATGACCTTCAGCAGCAACCTTCAGCCAGACCTGCTTCCCTCCCGGGGTTCAGTCTCTTCAGCCTTAAAGGAGCAGGACTTCCCTGGTGGTCCAGTGGTGAAGAATCTGCCTGCCAATGCAGGGGACAGGGGTTCGACCCCTGGTCGGAGAAGATTTCACATGCCACGGAGAAACTAAACCAGTGCTCCACACCTACTGAGCCCACGCTTTAGAGCCTGTGCTCTACAACAAGAGGCCGTCACAGTGAGAAGCCCACACACTGAAACTAGAGAGTAACCCCTGCTTGCCACAACTAGAGAAAGCCCGTGCACAGCAATGAAGACCCAGTGCAGCCAAAGACAAATAAATAAATGTTTTAGAAGGATACTTTAAAAAAACAAAAGGAGGCAACAGACAGGATCAGCTGTCTCGGACATCTGTGGGTATCTTAACAAGCTCCCTATGATTCTGAAGCAGACCCACATCTGAGACCCCCACATGAAAATAACCTCTGAAGACTCCTGACTCTGTCAGTCTGGACACTACCAACACAGCAGCTTGAGCTACAGACCTGTGACCCTCGTTTCACGGCAAACAGTAGGTGCTGGGTAGGGACCCAGGGGCCATGGCCAGAGGCTGGCCTGAAAGCAGGTGGTTGGCAAGGATTGAGGACCAAAGGGACCTCCCCAGTGGTTCAACAGGAAAGAATACACCTACAGTGTAGGAGACGCAGGTTCGATTCCTGGTTCAGGAAGACCCCCTGAAGGAAGGCATGGCAATCCACTCCAGTATCCTTGCCTGGAGAATCCCATGGACAGAGGAGCCTGGTGGGCTACAGTCCATAGGGTCGCAAAGAATCAGACACGACTGAAGCGAGTTAGCACACAAGCACGCGTGCACAAGGACCAAAGGAGGGATGGACTGACTCTCTTTCCCTCATCTGTTCCTTTCCCCATTTCCTTGACAGCTTCTTGAGCTGCTATTCCCAGGACAGAGCTAGATCCGCCTGTCCTGGATTCTACAGGCCAACGTGGTCATGGTTGTTCGGCAGGTAAGCATGTGGGAACTTGCCTTCATGGTCAAAACAGATGATTCAGCTGTCCTTAAGATCTTGATGTCTAGTTCCCTCCATTGAAAATGAGCATCAGTTCCATCTCTTCTTTCAGCTTCTCATAAGCAAGTGTGTCACGGCTGCCCTAGAGCTACTTGTGTCACCCAGACCTGGAGGTGGGGACAGTGAGCACCCCTGCTCACTAGAATAGACACAAGGGCCAGCTCTCTGGTTCTGCCTCAGCCCCAGCCTTGCTAGTCCTACACACACACACACACACACACACACTCACGCACACACTGCCCTGTACACTGCTGGGGCGGCAACTAGCCTCATAGCCACATGAGGGCAGCAGAGAGTCAAGAATGCAAACGGGCAGCTACCTCCAAGAGGCTTGGGGAAGTGGGCGGTCTTTCCTGCCCCACTTCCACCAAGACCCCCAAGAAGTTGGAACTGTTTGTCTGGCAGACCTGGAGACCTAAGGAAACCACACTATGAGAATGCAAGACGAGGCTCAAGGAAGAAGCCCACTTTTGCTCTATGAAAGACCAGTGCCTGACCCCGCCCAGCTGGGGGCCCTGCCAGAGAATCATTATCTTTGGCCAAAGTTGGGCCTGAAGGGTTATTATTTCAACCCAGGAAACCAAACCAGACTGAAGCGGTCCTGGGCTGGCAGGACTGGCCGAGACTAGCCCACCCAGCCTGTGGTCAGGCACTGCCCCACCCTGGAGACTACAGAATCTGGACAAGGTTCTCAAGGTCACAGAGAGCCCCTCTCCCCCATATATCTGTGGATGCCTTGTAGCTCCCCTCATGGAAAATAAAGTGTCTGTTTTTGCACAAAAATTGGTCCTGAGACATTCAGGGCTGTCCACTCAGAGATGGAAACCTGAACAAAAAAGGGGACCTGGCTGGGCCGGTGGCAGCTGGTCTGAGAGATAGCCACGTGTGCCACAGCCCCCTCGCAGCCCCTGGCCATGGCAGCACAGCCTCCACCAGCTCCCACTTCAAAGGTTTAAACCTTTGCTTAAACTCTTCTGTGTCCCCCATGTGTCCAACACACCCGTTTTCCTTCTTCCCAACCTCTTTCCTGCCACTGTGGCAGGAAGATAGGAGGCCCGGGCTCTCTTGTGCATGCCAGGGCCTGAGGTGAGTACGTGTGACATCCCTGCCAGCTTCCAGGGTCTCACTCGGGCTCCCAAAGGGTGGGGAGAGGCAGGTGAAACAGGGACAGCTCAAGTCTGGAAGAGTCCGTGAATCCAGATGAGCCCCAAGCTGCCAGCCCAACCCTGGCGACCTGAACAATGGCCCATCATTCATCCTGGTTCTGTCTCCAGTCCTGGGGTAACGCTCCACTCCCAGCCCTCTCCAGGCCTGCTGCAGCTAGGGATTCAAGATGGGCAGGCCATAGCAAGTGGTACAAGAGGGGCTGCAGGGGCACCCCTTTCCTGCAGAGCCTTGGAAAGGGGCGAGCTGCTGGTTCTGCTCGGGCTATGTGACCAGTGGCAAAAGCTGCCTGGAGGAAGTGAAGAGCCCTCCCAATGCCCTTGACCCCCCCACCATTGAGCAGCCCCTGCCGCCCCTTCCACTGCCCAACTGCGGTTCCAGAAGGCCTCCTCTCAGCCCCTTCCCTGGCCACAGACTGAGTCTACGGAAGGTAATGACCTCTACTGCATTTATGTAGCTTATCTTTCCTCCAGGAGGATTTAATAGAGCACTTGACTTTTGCTGATGGGCAGAGCCGCCAGCCCAGCAAGTGCAGAAAGGAGGAGGAACAACCACCAAGGCAGGAATCCGGAAGGGAGGGGTCTTTATACCCAGGCGAGGATATCCAGGAGTTTCCTCTGCAGCAGGTTCCAGGCCTTGCAGTCCTGGGTCTTAAGCCTCCCCCAGTGTCATATCTCTCAATGTTCCATCCCACCCCATCACTTTCTCCTTGTTCTCTCTACACACATACACTATCCCTCACTGCCCTCTCCCAGTGTCTCTCTCCATCCTCACCTTTCTCCTCTTCATACTGTCAGCAGAGGTTCCTGTGCCAGATGCCCAGTGAGGCCAAAAAAATCAAAACATTAAAGTTTGGAGCAAAGAAGGGATTTACTGCAGGGCCGTGCAAAGAGATGGGTGCCTCATGCTCTAAAAAGCCCAGAGTGCCCTGAAGGGTCTCGGCAAAGCATTTTTAAAAGCTGGATGAGCCAAGGAGGTCAGGGTATGTAATCAGTTCATGCACAAGTCTCTGATTGGCTGATGGTGAGGGAACAGGGTGATGTCACAAAGGTCAACTTTATCAGTCTTTAGGCTCCAGGAGGTCTGGCACTGTGTGCTCATAGTCATCAAGTAGTTAACATCTTCCGTCTGGTGGGGGGCCCCCACATCTGTAAACTTAGGAAGGGTACATCAAATACTGTTATCTAGGTACTTCAGAGAAGAGCTAAAGCAGAGATTAGGGAAGGCCTGTTCTGGGAAGGCCCCAGGGTCCTGCTCCATTTCAATGCCTTCTCCACCCACCCACACCCAAACCTGTCCTCTCCCCCTTTACAGAAAAGCCCTCCCTCTTACTTTTGTCCCATTCAATCCCCACTCCCCTCTGTCTCACATGGCTGGACCCACAGCAAAGCCCAGCTGCTGCTGGAGTTGATGGGAAAGGAGGATGGCAGCCTCACCCCCTGTGCCACTGACCGTTTCTCAAAACCCAGATTCCCAAGTCCCCTGACCCGTGCCTCCACTCTGACTACCGAGCAAACTCCCCAGAGGGCTGAAACACCCTCAGCCCTATCTCATCTGACCAGTCACCTCCCCCATACTCATCTCCCCCAGGAGGCTCAAGCAGCTCACCTCTGCTCTTTTATCTTCATCCTCAACCACCCTACTCCCACCCCACTATCTGCCACCTTCTACTCCTGTCCTTAACTCTCATGCCATCCAATAGGCTGAGAGCTTAGAACCAGAGCAGGGCTTGGGGTGGAGGTGGGGGTTGCTAAAGGCCCCCAGCCTAGAAGTCAGTACCTTGAACTCATGCAGCAATGTCTCCTGGCTGCATGCTTTGCTCATGTGACCCAGGAAAGCAGATAAATATAATACTGTTATAAGGGAGCTTATAAGTGTCACACAAGGCTGGCAGGAAGGGTACAAATAGGAAAGATAAACTTTCCCTCTGGGGAGAATGAGAGCAATGTTACCAAGGTGGTAACAATTGAGTTAGGTCTTCAAGGATAAGTAGCTTAACAGCAAAGAAGAAGGGAACCCAACTTTTGCTGGGGTGGGGGGGTGTTCTATGTGCTAAGTGCAATGTGAAGCACGTGATATATGTTTAATCCCATTTTACAGATTAGAAAACTGAGGCTCAGAAGGTTAACTTGCCCACATACACCCAGGTAGTAAATGGCAGAGAAACAAGATTCCAAACCTGTGCCCATTCCACTTACTGCGCACTCTCAGACAAGCAGATGGATGAATTTTGCGTGAAGCACATAGGTATAAAAAGTACCATGTTTAATAAAGCACATAGGTATGAAAGTACCATGTTTAATGTGGCTAAAATATACGGTACCCAAGGTAGTAGGTGAGAGAGGAAGCAAAGGAAAAAGGCAGGACCCAGATCATTAAGAGCCTTGGGTGCTAAGATGAAAATACCGAGGAATGAATACTTCTTGAATGAATGGATGAGTTTGAACTCAGGACCACTTACAGCTGTGCAAGTTGCATGATGCACAGCTGCACACAGCAACCTGCTTGGACTCCTCCTGTAGGTAACGGGAAGACAGCAGAGGCTTTTCAGCCAGGGAGTAACTGACCAGATTTGTAGGAAAAGGAAAAAGGATCTGAGGGTTGGGCAGGAATGCGTTGGGAAGAGGAAGCTGTGAAGACTTGGAGTTCAGGCCAGGAAAGGGAATGGGGCTGTCATGCCTGAGACAGGCTGGGACAGGCGCCTACTTGATCTGGGCCTGGGGCCTGGATTCTCTCTGAGCTTGAAAGGACTACGTGGGAAAGAGGACTGAGGTGGGAGGGGAGGGCTTCCCTGCGGTGTTAGTCTGCTCAGACTATCATAAGAAAATACCATAGACTGGGTAGTTTGAGCATAAGACATTTATTCTCGCACAGTTCTGGAGCCTGGAGGTGTGAGATCAGGGTTCCAGCATGGTCGGGTTCTGGTGAGGGCTCTCTTCTTGGCTTGCAGACAGCCACCTTCCTGCTGTGTGCACATTTAGCCTTAGCGCATTTTCCTCTTCTTATAAAACTACCAATCCTGTCAGATTAGGAGCCCACCCTTTGGCCTCAGTTAATTTCCTCAATTACCTCCTAAGAGTCCTGTCTCCAAATACAGTCACATTGGTGTCAGGGCTTCAACTGTGGGGACATAATTTAATCCATAGCACTCGTCCATACAGGTCCCTTCCCCAGCCATGTTCCCCGTCTGCATAATCCTCTAGTCCTGGCCAGACTGGGGCTCTGAGCCCCAGCAAAGCAGACCCTCTTCCTGAGTCTGTGACCCTGGAGCCAGCCAGGGGCTCATTTTCATAACTCCGTTTCCTGGAAGGCGTCTCAGCCTTCACCTCTCCCCAGTCGAGTCTTGCCAGGGAGCAAGTTGAGCTTGGCTTGGAGCAGGCAGAGGATGCAGGGAGACCGCCAGGAGGAGGGAAGCAGAAATAGAGAAAGAGGAGGGGGCGGGAAAGGGAGAATGACACGCACTCATTCATTCACTGGATCACCAGATACTGTGCTGAGTGCCTACAGGAGCCATGCAGAAATAGGGGACCCCAGGTTAACTAGGAGGTGGGAGGAGGCCTGCATATGCCCCAGGAGAGAGGTCCCCTCCTCCACAGCATTCAGATTGGATGATCCATGAATACCGAGATCGGACGTATCCTTTCCCTAGTTCACCCACTCCTATCTGCGCACAAATGCACACACACCACTTCTCTCTTCTGCATCAAGAAATAGAAGCTTGGTGGTCAGGCAGATCTGGGTGGCAGGTCCCTTCTGCCACTAATTAGCTGCATGATTTAGGGCAAGTCACTTCTCTTGGCATCGATCCTTGGTTTCCTCAATTGTAATATGCCCCTCAAGATTGCCAGGAGAAATATCAACAACCTGAGATATGCAGATGATACCACTCTAACGGCAGAAAGTGAAAAGGAACTAGAGAGTTTCTTGATGGGGGTGAAAGAGGAGAAAGGAAAAGCTGGTTTAAAACTCAATATTCAAAAACCTAAGATCATGACATCCAGTCCTATCACTTCATGGCAAGTAGAAGGGGGGAAAGTGGAAAAAATGATAGATTTTATCTTCTTGGACTCCAAAATCACTGTGGACAGTGACTGCAGCCATGAAATTAAAAGACGCTTGCACCTTGGAAGGAAAGCCATGACAAACTTAGTGTATTAAAAAGCAGAGACATCACTTGCCCACAAAGGCCCATCTGTATAGTCAAAGCTATGGTTTTTCCAGAGAGGTGTAAGGTATTGGGCCACAAAGAAGGCTAAGCACCAAAAAATTGTTACTTTCGAACGGTAGTGCTGGAGAAGACTCTTAAAAGTCCTTTGGACTGCAAGGAGATTAAACCTGTCAATCCGAAAGGAAATCAATCCTGAATATTCATTGGAAGGACTGAGGCTGAAGTTGAAGTTCCAATACTTTGGCCACCCGATGCGAAGAGCTGACTCATTGGAAAAGACCTGGATGCTGGGACAGGTTGAGGGCAGGAAGAGAAGAGGGTGACTGAGGATGAGATGATGAGATGGCATCACCGACTCAATGGACATGAATTTGAGCAAACTCCAAGAGATAGTGAAGGACAGGGGAGCCTGGCGTGCCACAGTCCATGGGCTTGCAAAGAGTCAGACACGACTTAGAGACTGAACAACAAAATACCCCACTCACAAAATTAGAGACACACTGGACATGAATATACTTTGTAGCCTGTGAAGTACCAATGTCCTTTATGAGGAAGCTAACACTCCTATCAGCCTCTCGTTGAGCACCTAAAATGTTCTAAGGACCAGGCTGCTGGAACAGGAGGTCCAAGAAGAAAGAAACTCACTTGTTCACCATGATCCCCAGTACCTAAAATAGTGCCTGGCATACATCAGGCCTACAATATTTGTTAGAAGCTTTGCCATCCATCACCTCATTTAGTCTTGACAGTAACACTTATGAGTACCATTTTGGACCCTCTTGATGGATACAGAACTGTGGATTAGGAGATAAAGTCCATCCCAGGGTCCAATGTAATAAATTCGCTCCCACGAGGGCTTCCCTTATAGCTCAGTTGGTAAAGAATCTGCCTGCAATGCAGGAGACCCAGGTTCAATTCCTAAGTCGGGAGGATCCACTGGAGAAGGAAATGGCAACCCACTCCAGGATTCTTGCCTGGAGAATCCCCAGGGACAGAGGAGCCTGGCAGGCCACACCCCATAGGGTCGCAAGAGTCAGACGCGACTGAGTGACTAAACCACCAATATAATAAATGGCAGAATGTGATTTAAGCCCAAGCAGTTTTGACCCAAACCCACAGTGATGATGAGAATGATGACATCTGGAGTTTATTGAACCAGAGGTCATCAAGTCCAATCCCTTGCCTCCACCTACACCAGGTCTCTGCCAAACCCCCTTCTCCTCATTCCACCCTAGTCCCTGTCCCACGCTGCTCAGGATGTTGCAAAAGTCACCTGTCCCTCTTCCAGCCTGAAAGGTGGCATACTTCCCTGTAATCTGCCTCCCAGAATCTTCTACCAGGATCTCCTTCCTTCCTCTGTATTGATAGCCCTTCCCCTTTCTGGAGCCTGAAGTCTTGCCTGCCCTCACTGGAAGACGGTGTGAAAAGAACACTGCCCTGAGTTCTAACCTGTCAGCTACCAGTTCATTCGGGCCTTAGGCGAGCAAGCCATAGACCCGCCTAGGCCTTGGTTTCCCATCTATGTAATGGGTGAACTGGAGAAGAGCTGGAAGGCCGCTCCCAGCTCTGGTCTTCTTGGGAAGGGCCATTCTCAGCCATCAGGCTGGAGCCATCCCCTCTCCTCTCACCCACATCCCCACACACACCCCTCTCCCTTCACCCACATGCCCATATGTACCCCTCACTCACTACCCACACCCCTTCCCAACCCATACCCCTCTCCCCCCCACACACACATACTCACACCTCTCTACCCCCAGCCACACACCTCACCCCCCTACCCACACCTCCACATGTACCACTCTCCCCCGCCACCCTCCACCCCGCAAGCCCACCCTTCTCCAGCCAGGAGGTACTGCCCAGCTCTCCCTGAGGCTTCCTGTGTGGTCTTCCCCATCCCCTACCTCCCATCCTAGAACTTCCCAATCTACCTCTTGGGAAGCCCTGTTCTCTCCCAGCTCCTAGCAGGCCTTCCCTCTACTTTAGGTTGTGCTGACCTCTCTTCCTCTGCCAGTGCCCAGGGTCCCCTACAAGGCCACCATCAGCAGCGAACACAACTGGAGGCTGGCCCTTCCCTAGCCTGCAAGGCCAGCTCCCCTCATTCCAGCCCCATGAAATTTCCCAAGCAGGGGTTTACAAGGTCTGTTTGCATTT
>NW_011494752.1:2566358-2583421 GCF_000754665.1 Bison bison bison
ACCCCACCCCTCAAAAAGAAAACTTTCCAAAGCTTTTCAGGTCCGTTTACATTTTAATATAAACCCGTCTGGGCCTGTTGCCTGGGATTTAGCACTCAGCCCTAAATTCAAAATCTCTTCGGGAGAAGCTTTTTGCTTTTACCACAGTCCCTCCCTTAGGACTGGGCCCGCCCAGGGCTTTTATAAGTGGGGGTGGTCACAGACCCCGGGAGCAGGAGCTCCAGGCTGGCCTGGCCTGACCCCTCACAAGGCCGGCGATCAGGCCAGGGTCACTGAACAGTCACATGTCACTTTGAATGAGAAGCCTTGAACTGAGGCTGAGAAATGAAGTTGGGAAACAGTTCAGCCAAAAGCAATTGGACTTTTTTTTTTTTCTTATGTTTTTAGGGGGAAAAAACCTCTATTGTCCGACTAACCTTCCATGATGCTGGAAAATTGAATTTGTTTCCTGAGCAGTCTGGTCCAATTTCCCCTGGGTGGGGACGAGGACAGGCTCCCCTCCCTGCTGCTTCAACTTAGAAGCTTCTGGCTCTGCTCAGAGACCAGGACCCAGAAGGAAGACAGGGACCCTGAGCCCTGGACCTTCCAGGACCCGAAACTCGATCTTTCTTCGGGAAGCTTCCACTCCAAGCCCTGCACGTCGGGGAAGCCTTTCCTGGATCTCAAGTTTCCTTGCCCTCACTATCTTAGCACCATGGGTTTGCTGGACTGCTGTCTTGGCCTGTCCCCCACCCACCACAGCTCGGTGTCCCCAGCTCCCTGCCTCTGACTCCAGGCTCTCAGGCAAGTCCATAGAGGTACAGCTGTAAAGCATTTGCGCTGGCCGCCAGGCTGGCAGGGGAGCCATCTGCAGCCGGTAGGGTAGCTGCCAGGCCTGCAATGACGGGAACCCTGAGCCCCAGCCCTTCCCCCTCCCAACCCCCAGAGCAGGAACCTCACCGTCTATCAAGGCCAAGGAGGCCAAAGGTGAGGGCCACTTGGGGCCACTCCAGGAGTCAGGGAACAGACATAGTTGGCCCCTATTTGGCCACCTGCAGCTAAGCCAAGCTTTGGGGGTGGGGATGGAGGAGGGGCTTCGTAAGTTCTAGGACTGACCCTAGCCTCAGTGAGAGACTCGTCCTCAGCAGGCCACCACCCCACACCATCCCCTGTGGGTAACAGAAAAGTTCCCAGGCCACTGGCTTGGAGAGGAGAGAGAAGGAAAGGACTGTCTCCCAGCCTCAGAGAGAAGGGCCCTCCTCACCTCCCTGTCCCCTTCGCCCATGCCCCCTCTCCCTCCTGGGGAAGGACGCTGAGTGAGTGGACTGCTGGCACAGGCCTCCGGCCACAGCAGACCCATCTGGTTCCAATCAGGAAAGTTGGTTCCTGGATCGTCGAGGGCACACAGGGGAGGGAGACCACAGCCTCATAACTGTGCACCCCGGCACCCCCCACAAAGTGCAGCCCCACCTCACCTCCCAGGGGACCCTCACATACAGCCACTGGAAGACTAGGTGAGGCAGGGATTAGGGGGGCTGGGCCTGCCGTTTGTCTTTTTTAAAATACTCCTTTAATTTGACTTAGTTGTGGGGCTCAGGTTCAGTAGTAGCTGCACGCAGCCTATGGGATCTTAGTTCCCCGACCAGGGATCAAAGCTGCGTCCCCCACATTGGAAGGCAGATTCTTAACCACTGGATCACCAGGAAAGTTCCCGAGCCTGCCTTTTCTTACCCAGTAGTCTAACCATACACCCCAAACCTACCATAATTAGGTGACTAGACCACAGAGGAGAGAGGGAAAACTGCAAGAAGGGGTTTGGAGGGAGGAGAAAGGGCTGCAAACACCAAGCAAGGGAGCCCTGGAAACCACCAGGTCCCAGCTGGATCTTATTACAAATGGAGACCAGAGGTCCTGAGAAGGAAGGCCAATAGAACCACTAACTGGACTTGGCTCTAAGCCCTATTCAGGCATTCTGCCCACTGGTCCTCACAGGAACTCTATAGATAGGAATCACCATCCCCATTTGACAGATGGGAAAACTGAGGCTCACAGCAATGTCTTACCTGCCCAACCTCACCAGGTGGATCAGTGACCAAGTCTGTCTGAGCCAGAGTCTGAGTATCAGGCTACCCTCCACAGAGCCAAGGCTGTCTCAGCAGCCCAAGTCCCAGAATCCCATTTTCCCTTCCCTGCTGTCTCCAGGCTTGGACAAGGTAGGAGCTCAGTTCTGGAGAAATCTGTTCTCCCCACCCAGGGCCTGCTCTGGTTTCTGGACCCTTAACCACCCAGCTCCAACCTTTGTCTCCAGGCCCAGCATGAAAGAATAAAGCAGCCTCCCTGGTCATGGCTTGGTGCCAGAGTTCTCATACTGGCTCTGGATGACCCTGGCACCTGGGCCTCAACTTCCCCATCAACAAAATGGACCGAGTTATCTGAAACTGGGTTGGACAGTGATACTGATTCCCCAGCCTCCATTCCTGTCATCCTGAACAAACCGAGAGGCTTCCCCCTTGGCTTGGGTGGTCTTTAGATGGTTCTGACCCCAATTTCAGAATTTAGAGCCAGCAAGGGGGCCAAGACAACGAGGGGACCCAGCCAGCCATGGAAGCTGCTAATCTCCATCTCTCCCTGAGGGGACTTCACTGCTGCCTCCACTGAAAGCAATTTGTCATGCCCTGAATTAAGTGATTCCAACAAGGGTTTAATTTCAGTTTAATGGCTCTGTTTTTATGTGTAATTAAATACCACTGCATGGCAAAAATATGTTGTTTGCACTTTGGAGACTGTGTAAGGGTCCAGGAAGCCAATCCCACTGGGTTTCCACTCCCCGGCTCCACCGGCCCCTCCCCTCGCCTAGCTGGAACAGTCCAGGTCATGGAGAAGGGGGCTGGGGGCCTGGAGAAGGGAGGGGGATGGTGAGGGAAGAGGTGGTCCTGGTGGCGCCTGCTCACTCTATTAGAGTATGTTTCTAATTATCTACAACACCCCCACTTCTACTCCCTGACCTCAAGCCTCCCCAGCCTCTGAGACCTCAGACAAAAGGGGGACAGGTTACTCCACAGTGAGCATCTAATTAGACACCACGGTGGCTGGTATGATGGCTGCTTCCCCGTGCATGAATGTGTGTGTGTGTGTGTGTGTGTGCGTGTACCCGTGTGCCTCCATTGCCCCTCCTCCACTCATTGTTTCCTCACCCCCTTGAACATGCTTTCTTCCCACTGACCCTCTCCCCCAACTCACAAAGCACCCCCTTTCCTCCGCCCTTCCTTGGAACAACGCAGTATCCCAGCTACCAGCCTGCCTCCCACCTCCATTCAACCACATCATCTTGACTTTCTCTTCGGAGGTCAGAGGTCATACTGCTATAGGGGTCTGGAATGCAGAGGGAGTTTCTCTGGCCAGGAATGTTTCAGGGTCATTTGCCACACAGCCATAACCACCCCCCGCCCCGCCGCCCAGGAAGGGGGGCCCCTGAGCTGGAGCCCCAAGTCCTGCATGCCTCATAACATTCCTGGAGTAACTTGAAGGTGGAATCTGGCCCAGAGGGCAAAGGGGTTGGGACAAGCAGCGTTTTCCTGGAAGGAGTTGAAGGAATGGCCGTGTCTGGAACCTCAGAACCCTGATAAGAGAAGGGGCCAGGGGTCTTGGCCAGCTTTCCAGAGATTCCCCCACCTGAATCCAATACTGGAGTCAATCCACTTCTCCA
This sequence comes from Bison bison bison, assembly GCF_000754665.1. Taxonomy (NCBI): domain Eukaryota; kingdom Metazoa; phylum Chordata; class Mammalia; order Artiodactyla; family Bovidae; genus Bison; species Bison bison. The sequence goes on from NW_011494752.1 coordinate 2,570,044, forward strand.
TTTTGTTTTTGTTCTCTACTCCCACCTTGCCTTCCTGGCAACGGAAAACCCAGCCCCCAACCTACAGCCAGACGTCGGGTCTTGATTTCCACCAAGGAGCCAGGAGTGAAGTGAAAGTCACTCAGTCATGTCTCTTAGAGACCTCGTGCACTGCCAGGAGCCTGCCAGGCTCCTCGGTACATGGAATTCTCCAGGCAAGAATACTGGAGTGTGTTGCCATGCCCTTCTCCAGGAGATCTTCCCCACCCTGGGATCAAACCCAGGTCTCTGGCATCGTGGGCGGATTCTTTACTGTCTGAGCCACCAGGGAAGCCCAAGGAGCTAGGAAATGGAAACCAAATGCCTGATACCAATCGGCATCAATGGGCTCACAGGTCCTCCACCCCTCTGCTCCAGACCACAGTGCCGGGAATGACATTTCTTAGGGAGGCAGGACAGAGAACTCAAGGACTTTGAAGTTATTCTAGGTATAGTGGCCCCACTGAGGCCCTCAGCACTCCCTCCCTTCCCACCTCTGCCAGGATGCTGATGCTCCTGTGGCAACTAGACTGACTGAGCATTCAAGGGGATTTACAGGTCACAGTGGGAGGGCCTGGGTGCAAACAGACCAGCAGTTCCTCTCTGGAGCCCGGTTCTCCCCACTGTGACACTGCCCAGGGCAGTTCACTTCCTCTGGCCTGGTAGTGGTAGAGGGTGTTCACATTGACATGCAGTTGCTTTTATTTCCTTCTTTTTTGACAACTAGCACCTGGCTCCCAGATGGTGGGGGCAGGAACCGGGGGTGGGGGTGGGGAATCTGCTGCGAGCTGTGGGATTCCTGCTCCCAAAGTACACATCCTCTGTTCTCTGGAGCTAGACAGCGGCCCCCGCCCCACCCCACCACCACAAGCCCTGCATTGATGACAACTAACGAGTTGGGGAGGGAAGTACACGCATACGCTGTGAATTTCACTCTGTCTCTTGGCATCACACACGTCCATACTGAGACTCATAGAGCCCGCATAGACACACCACACAAGTGTGCACCACGTCTATACACACGGTGCCTGGATACACGTATCCTGTAAAAGCCTACACTCTCACTCACACTTTGGGTATCACTTTGCCATATGCACACACACACACATTATAAATACACTTATATCACAAAGGTACATCCCAGGCTACATGGGCAGCCACCTCCCAAGCAGACCCAGCACTTTCTTGGGAGGCCCATGAAAGGACAAGGACCTCTTACCTCCCACTCCCAGGACGCAAGGGTAGAGCACCGGGAAGACGGATTGCAGACAAGGGGGAATTTAAAGAGATGCCTTAGGGAAAGAGATACTCTCCCTCCATTTGGCTTAGGGATATAAAACTTCACTGTCAGCCCACTCTGGCCTCCTCCCCCTGTATGCCTTGGCCTCGGTCCCAGAAGTAGGGGGCTCTATGAAGAGCAGCCCCCTGGCTGAAGGAGCGTTGCTTTGTTCTTTATCTCCTGCGGCAGGCAGGCAGCAGCTTGCGGTGCCTCGGGAAAACTAGACGGCTGTGGGATGCCGCCACCGAGGCAGAGCCAGAGAGATGAGGATCGCAGCCCCAGCCCCAAGATTCAGACAGCACAGGTGCCAGTGCATCGGGGCCAGGGAAACTGAGAAGCCTGGGAGCACCTCAAGAGATCAAACACATGTACACACACACACTCCACAGAAGTGAGGGGTGATGACCTCTTCTGGGACACGACCAGGAATCCAGAGGTACCTCGTGGACACACATTCTAGGGCTGGCACTGAGCGCCCACAGCCCGGTGAGCCCAGGACAGTGAGATTAAAGATAACCAACCGCACTCCCAAACCCTCAGAATCAAACCTCAGTGCAGCCCCCAGTCAAGAATCCAGGCAGTCAGAGCTGTGGAATGAATTGGAGAGCTTGTCCCCTTTCCCCAGCTTCAGGACAGTCCCTCCCCCCACTAAATTGATAAATCAAATCCAGACACAAACCCGATCTGCCTGATGCCCTAGAAAATGCCCCCGCTTCACTCACCAACTGATCTCAGAAATAGCTTTGGCCCAGCAAGGCTGTCCCTGCTCGCTTCCTCCCTTCCGAAGCCATTACTGACCCACCAGGAGTCTGTACACAGACAGCACAGACTTTGGGGACACAGCGGCCTCCCAGGAAGAGGCTGCAGGGAAGAGGAGGGTGAACTGGCTGACCCTTTGCAGTCCTTTCACCATCTAAGACAGCTCTCCCATCCCTAGTAATTCCCTGTCTCTTAGTTGTAAATAAATCAACCAAACACCATTGTCTAGGGTTTTTTTGGTTTTGTTCTGTTTTGTTAAAAAAAAAAAGACAAGACATCATGGCCAACTGGTAGGTACCTAAGTCTCTGTCCATCCAGTTGAGCCAAAAAATGCCCAGGGGTAGGGAAATATAGGGGAGGAAAATCCAGGGAAGGAGACATGGGGAGGAAGGCAGAGCCACAGACAGTGAGCCACTGAAGGATGGCGCCATCCTGTGACTTCCTGTCTGTGACCACAAACGGAGGAGGAAGGAGCACCCCAGATAAGTCCCTCACCTCCCAGCATGCCGATCCCTTTCTCCATCAGGCACATACATTCTTTCCTCCTACTCTGATTGCTCAGAGATGGGCCCCACCTCCCCAGCCCTCTGCAGGGCTTCCTCTGACCTCTTCCCTTCCCCAGAGCAGGGTCTCAGTTGCCAGGCAATCAAGCCAAGGTGGGCTTGCCCTTGCAGGTCCTCCCGCTGGAAGGACCTGGGGAGGAGTAAAGGGGAGCCTGGCAGGTTTCAGTGTTGGGATTGGGTCTCAGTGGGTCTCCTGCTACCCCTCAGCTTCCCTATGGTAGGGACTAGACCTTCTGTCTAGACTGAGGACAATGGTCAAGGTACATGTCTGTTTTCCTCCCCGATAATGGAACTGGGACTTCTCTTCTCCCACAGACTTGGGCTCACCTTGCAGGAGGTGGCCCCACATATCTACATCAGAGGGAGTCAAGATGAGTCCCCAGGGCTGCAAACTAGAGCTGGTATGTAGTATGTGGTCAAGAAGTGTTTATAGATGGCTGAAGGGCTGAAGGGCTGAATGGATGAATGAATCCAGGATCAATTTGGAAACATACCAGGGCTCTCTTGGGCTATCTAAGCCCATAGAGGACACCCCTAGGGTTTGGCTCACCCCAAGCGCATACCCAGGCTCATTAACACACACGCACACACACATACACACAGACACACCCCGAGGGAAACTTCTAGGCCAGAGGCAAAGCCAGGACTCAGACCTAGGCTCCAGGTCAGCTCTGCAGCCTCCAGGGAAGGGGGCAGCAGGGGGCACTGAGCCCCCTGCCTGCTGACAGGCTCACTCTCGGAAGCTGTCAGCCAACTGGTGGCAGTCCAGCTCCCCCTTCGGCTCCAGGCCCCCCGGAAGCTTCACTCCCGTCTTCCGGTCCACACACCAGCACTTGCCGCGCTGCCCATCCAGGGCCGGGTGGCACTGCCAAGACAAGGGTATGAGAGGTTAGGTTCCCAGGCAGCCACCCCCAATCCCAGCCCAGCCCCCAGATCAGACAGTGGTTCCCAACTGGTCTCTGAGGGTGGAGGCTCCCTTGGGCATGAGTCCTCTGAGCTCTCTGGAGTGGAGCGAAGGTGGCCAAGAAGGAAAGGCCCAAAGAGTTTGGGAAGACAGAGCCTTGAGGAAGTTCTGTAGACACCCTGGAGGGGAGACGGGATCCACAGAGCTGTAAGGTACAGCTGAATGTGAAAGGCTAGGGCCCAGTTTGAAGTTTTTGGTTTGGGTTCTGATTGTGCTTTCACTTGAGTTCTGACTGTGTTGAGGCTTCGAGAATAGGATTATGGTTAAGACTGTGATTATCCACATTGAAGTTAGGGTAGCATTAGGATAAGAGTTGCGGTCGAATTGGGAATTATGACTACAGTTTGAGTAGGGTGAGGCTGACAGCCCACGTCAAAAATGGAATTGGGACAGAGATAGAGGTCAAGGTCAGAACAAATAAAGCAGCTGGGCTAAATTTTGGGTCAGGCTTAGACAGGGGAGGGGGGAGGGGAGGGGTAAAGGTGTATTTCAGAATCAGGATTAGAGTTGAAGTGAAGGTTGTCTCAAGGGTCAGAACTGGCCAGATGATAAAGGATCAAGTGTCAGAATTTTCAGCAAATAAAAATGGGAAGGAAACACATAGAACTGTATAACACAGGGTGAGCCCTAATGTAAACTCTGGTTAATAACTAATAATCAATTTTAGTTCCCTGGTGATCCAGTGGTTAGGACTCGGCACGTTCACTGCCAGGGGTCCAGATTCAATCCTAGGTCAGCAAACTAAGATCCCAGAAGCCATGTGGCTTGGCCAAAAAAAACAAAAGGAAAAAGAAAAATCGAGACAAGGATAAAATTGGTATTGGAACAAAGGCTGGAGAAAGGTTTGGCGCTGATTTGGCACGGGGGACCTTTCCGGTTCTCCACCATTGCACCCCACCTCATAACCTCCTCATGCCATCCTGGGGTGTGCAGACTCGGGGGCAGCCTTTCCCCTCCTAGCTAAGCCTCTTCTGGCCCAGTGGCGGTCCACTTTGTGGATTCGCCTGTAGAGCATGAAGTGGGGGAATATGTGTGTCCAAGCCCACGAGGGCTGGAGGAGATCCAGGCTTCATCCAGCATGAGGCCACCCACTGCCCTGCCCAGATGTGCCACCACCCCAGGGGAGCCCAAGTCTGACAGGCCAGAGATGGAGCTGGAGCAGGTCCGCCTCACTGACCATCCCAGTTTCCTGGGGGCTTGTCAGAGGAACCCACGTTCCAAGGGTGTGAGGAGGCCTAGAGGTTTCTACACCCCTGTCTCCTCTCCCGCCCTTTCCTTCCTCTGCTCCACCCAAAGTGCTTCCCAGCTGTCAGGTCTGCCTCCCCCCAGCTTGGCTGACCCCTAGGTCCTTCGCTGACTCAGCTTGGGGGAAAAGGCATGTTGAGTTTTCTCTGCAACTCCTCAAGACCTAGCCCCTCCATTCCCAGATGACACCTCAGACATCCAGGGACAAAGGAAAACTACTCACAGGAGTGAAGGTGGAGAGGGGGAGGGGTTGGGAGGCAGAGGCTGACAGGGGTGCCAGGCCTGCCTCACAGATGGTGGCCACAGAGGCCATGGAAAGAGCCCTGGACGGGGAGGCAGGATGACTGGCCTGCCTTTAACTTGCCCTGTGACTCCGGGCTGCCCTCTGCCCCTCCCTGGGCCTCAGTCTACTCATCTGAGGGGAGAATAGGTAAAATGAACTGAGATCCTGAGTCTGAGGGTGGGGGTGGTTCGGCGAGGGCCTAAGGGGTGAGCTTGGGGCCAGGGAGCCTCCCCCTTCCTGAGACTGCCATCCCAGACATCCCAGAGCTGAGGCTGGGCCGAGCCGGCGGAGACGGAGACGCACCTGCTTGGGGTGGAAGTTGCCGTTGCGGTCGCAGTTGGGGATGGGAATGATGTAAAGGTCTTCGTGGGTGCGGCTCTGTGAGGCGGCCAGCCGCTCCAGCGCCCGGTGCAGCTCACTCTGGCAGGAGCCCTGGGGCTGGAGGAGGGGAAGATGAGACTGTTTAGCAGAAGCAGAAGAGGCAGGGGGCCCAGGGCTGAGGGTCGGATCAGGACTGCAGGCTCTGACAGGAGGGTTCAGGCCTGGTGGCCAAGCAGGCCTCCAGGGAGATGAAAGGAGGGGCTCGGGTTCAGGGGACCCTGGCGGGCAGGACAGGGGGACATTTAGGAGAGGATCTTGAGCCAGAAAGCTTCTAAAAAGGAGGGGTATGACATGAAGGGACCTAGTGGGGAAAGGAAATCTATGGAGAAGGACAGGAAGGGGATGATGTCTAAACAAGACGGAAGGATGAAATCATATAATTAACAACTTGTAAGACCCAGGCACGGATCCATCAGAACCACCCATCAGAAAAGACATTAGCCAGACCCTGGATCAACGTCCCAAGGCTCCCTACTATGGCCAGCCTGAACTCTCGAGTTACTGAGAAGCTCTGGGGTGAGGAATCCAGGGGAAGAGCCAAGCAACATCAGGGGGTTTGGGGCAACTGCTATTCACCAACCAGCGTGGAAGTGTCTCAGTATTTAACAGTAACTTCAGCTGTCCCCAGTGTCTAGAATTGCTGAGCCGGAAAGGAATTTCAACAGGAGGGAGGACTTTTTTCTGGGTCCTGATGATGCACACAAGGTGCACAGAGCAGACAGCCAAAGAATGCTTGCAGAACGGACACTGTTGGGATCTGGTGGTGGCGGTGGTGATGGTGGTGGTGTGTGCCTATGCATGTGCACATTTGATCAGTGGTCCTCACCACAGGCCGGGCTTCCTCTCGGGGCGCCCCGATGACCTTCATCTTGCCCCCACTGGTGCTCCGGTCTCGAATTTTGGCCAAGTGCTTCTGCAGGCACTTGCGGTCGTGGGCGCTGCAGGGGCTGAAGCTGTTGTTGGGGTGGTCGCCCTCGTCCTTGTCTGCAGTCAGGCAAGATGGGGAGAGGTCAGTGCTTATAAAGGGCAAGACAGCAGAGCAACCCGACTTCCCATCTGCATTCTCCTCCTCGGGAAGTCTCCAGCCTGGTGCTGGAAGAACCAGGGGAGGAGCAGGGGGTCTGGGGTAGGAAGAAATGAAAGCAGCACCTTGGTTTCCTCCCCGCTCCCCTGGATCTTCTCAGGAGAATATTCCTCTTGGAGACCTTGATTTTTCCTTCACTCCACCCAGTCCAGTCCTCAGATGAGTCACCAGCTGCAGCCGCCCAAACAGCAGGAGGGTCCCCTGGGCCTTGCAGGGAGGTCTGAGGCAGGCCAAGGGCCCCACATTCATGTCCCCTTCCATTCAGCTCTCCCTACCATCCCCCTTCTCCGTCTGCTCTTTCTTCCTGTCTCCTTTCCTGCTCCTTTCAGCGTCTGGCTGAGCCAGCCAGGGGTTCCCCAGGGCTGTCAGTTCTGCTGACCCTCTTCCAAATGGCCAGAATCAAAGTTTCCATGAGTGATGAGAAACGTGGCCCAAAAGCTCTCTCCATTGGCTGGAGAGGAGAAGTGGGAGTGGGTGTGTGTGCTTGCATGTGAAAAGTGTGTGCGTGTGTGTGTGTGGGAGAGACACTGTGTGGCCCTCAGGACCAAAAGAACACCCTTGCACATTCCTGCAGCTCCCCACCCCACCACTCCAAAGTCTCCCATCCTTAGATTTCAGACCTCATCCAAAGTGCATATCAGCTGCCCAGAGCCAGGGCGCTTGGGATCTGGAGATGGGGGTGGGCTGGACCACCACCCTCTCCCTGGGATCTCTTAAAGGCTCTATCTGAACTCAAGAAAAAAACCCATCCAGAAGTCCCAGAACTGTAACCTCTGCTACTCCATCCTGGCAGCCAAAACCAGAACGCGGAGCTGAGCTGGAGGAAGAGGTCTCAAGATCTCTCTGCACATCAGAGCCACCTCTGAAATGCTCAGGCTTGGCAGCTTGCTGCCGGCTCGAGTGCAAAGCCCCTGCCAGCATTCCAGATGTTGGCAGCCGGACAGAAGGTTACATCTGGTTTGCGTCAGGATTTTTTTTTTTTTTTCCTGAGGAGTTAGCAGGTTCCTCCATGCATGGCAGCAGTCCCAGAGCTGCCTTGGGGTCAAATTGTATTTTTCTGCTCAGCCAAAGTTAGTTGGGGGGGTGGGGGTTAGTTCTCTTCTTATTCTCCTAGTTCTGGGGGTGTGGGGGGGTGAAGCACATAGATAAAGACAAGCCAGACATGGAGGAATCTAGACCCCCAAAAAGTCTGTGTCAAGATTCCACACCAAAGGTTATTTATAAAGTTGAGTCACCAAGGATGGGAAAAGGTTTTGTCACGGGTGCAGGGCTGGCTTAGAGAAAAGAACCAGAGGGAAGGAATAAATGGAGCAGAGAGATATAATCCTTCCTTCTACGTATTTAACATCTCAAGAAGGACAGTCTGTTGGGGACTTCTGTCCCAAAAGATGACAACAAGTTTCCAAAGGTCAACCAAGGAGAAACCTTGAAGACAAAGACCAACAAAGACTTCCCAGCCGGTGTGGGCAGCAGCAGAAGGGACTGGTCAATTTCAGAAGACCAGGATTGTGCAAAGGGGCCCATAAGAAGTCAGACTCCAAGCCCTCAGCCAGGAACCAGAGAGAAGATCTGAGATCCAGGCTCCTCCCTGAAGACCCTCCCAAGGAACTTTCTGGCCAAGGAGGCCCAGGCTGGCCAGTGACCCCCCCACACACACCACTCTCATCTTGCACAAAGCCATAAAACTTGTGGGTGGACTCAGCTTCGCGGGGGTTTAGGCTGGAGCTGACGATCAGAAAGAAAGGAAATAGAAGACAGGAAAAAATTGAAACCAAATCTTGGAACCACAGGGGCTAAGCTGAGCTGGGAACAAAGGGGCCACCGCTCTACCTGGAAAGGCTGGAAGAATCCCAGGGGTCATTTGCCACAACCCAAGAGTACCTCGACGGTCCCCTTTGACCTGGAGACATTTCGCTGTCTTTCCTTTGAGTTTGCTTTCTTTTCATGACCATAAAAGAAAGCACAGTTGTGCACAGTGACACTTGTGCCTCTTGATAAGTGGCCAGATGTTCTTTAGGTTCCCTAGGAAGAGTTTTTCTAATGCAGGGGGCTGCCTCAGGAGGTAGAGAGCTCTCTGACCTGGAGGTGGGGCGAGTCAGGGTGGCAGAGGCCTCAAGGACCTGGAAAGATCTGCAGTAGAGGTCTGACTGCTTTCCAACATTGTGTTCCCATGAGTCGAAGTTCACACAGACACTCAGGGGATTATTAAAGGATATTTGGAATGTTTATCCCCTAACTTAAGAAGCACCATTAAGGAGAACAACTGGGTCCGCTCACTGAACCCTGGGGCTGCGTGAGGCATAGGGTGAGCTTGGAACACAGCTCTTGTTTTGTGTTGGCAGGCCCACATCACATGGGAGGGAGGGGGACGTTATCTGGGGAAAGCTGAGCCGGCTGCCTGCCTGGCCTCCCAGCCTCCTTGGTTCCCCACTGCCCAGCACACTTAGCCGTTTAGAGTAGAACCCAGCAGACGGGGACAGTGGCTCCATACTGCCTCTTGCAGGGACATGGGTACACAGCATGTCCCTATCAGCACAGACAGAGGCAGGGATTCAAGGATCACAAACACACACAAACAATCACGTGTCCAGACACACACTGGTCCACACGTGCACACTCACATGCACCCTGGCACCCTGACCCTGCCCTGGGCAGAGCACACTGACTATCCCGGCAGTTGACTTTCCACTTAATCTGTAACTTTACATTGTCCAGCCTTGTTTCACTGGCAGACTGAGTCCCCACCCCAGGATCCACCCCAGGCACTAGGTTTAGGAGGGCAAAGTTCGTAGCCTTGAGTCTCTAAAAAAAAAAAAAAAAGTTCATCTTCCCATCTCTACAACCTGCTAAATGCTTGCTACTTACTTCTCTGCTCACCCAGGAGGTCAGCCACATCGTGCTGCTCACCTAGGTGGTGCTTCTGGAAAAACCACGATCCTGGTGGGTTTCCCTCTGAGCAGGAGCCAGAGTCAGACCTTTCCCCTCACTTCCCCAACAAAGGTCAGAATCCCTACGTCTGAAAGGTCTGTTTGGGAGGTGGGGCTTCCCAGGTAGGCTGGGTCACCTCATCTGGCCCTGCTGGAGTAGGCCAATGACGTCCCACCACAGGGTAAACATGGTCTCTGCTCCAGCCACAGAGGAAGGGCAGGCACCCAGAGAAAGAAGAGGCTCCACAGCTTTGGCAACAGTGGCTGCAAAGTTCATGGTCAAAGCTAGAGGATTTCCTCTTTCTTGCTGCCCAATTTCATCCCCATGATTTCCCCTCCACTCCAGCCCACACCCAGCTCAAGATGCCTAGGGTGAGGCTCTGAGGTAGGTGGGCCCAGCCACCTAGACATGAGCTGGAGGGTCACCCACCTGCCCTGCAAGAAAGGCCTGGACTCTCACTGGAGAAGCCAAGATCCCCCGGCCAGGTACCAGGCCTTTCTCTGAGGTCTGGTTAAAGTGGGGGCGCCCTCCTCACCCTCGTGCCATGGCTGCTGGCCTCAAAGTGTCAGATAAGGACAGCTGGCCCCTCCACCCTACCCCCTCCCTCCACTCCTCTGCATGTCTCTCAGCTTTGCTCACTTGCCCCATTGCTCCCTAAAGCCCTAGCATCATGGGAGAAGCTAAGCTTCAACTTAAATCCATTTGGTTTTCTGTTCATCACCAAGCTCTCATTGCTCCAACATTGAGCTCTTACTCCATGCCAGATGCCCCAAGCCCCAAGTCCTGTTGTCCCCTCTTTTTACACATGAGGAAATGAAGCAGAATGGCTGGAGGAAAGGAGAAGAACATATCTCTGCAGCTCCTATGTCTTTAAATGGAAAGGCTCCTGATACCCAAAGCACCAATAATTCTGACTTTGCCAAAACTGAAGAAAAAATGTTAAGCAGGCATGCTCCTCCTTCCCCCCTCCCCCAAGGCACAGAATTTCTGGGAAGGCCCTGTTCCCATGACGTGACTGGATTCCCAGTATTGAAGTAGAGGGGACAATATTTGCTGTGTCGACTAAAAATTAACCCAGCCTGCATGTTCCCTAACGCTGTCCCAGAGGGACCCAGGGCACAGCTTCAGATCACCCCAGTCCAAACACTGATCTTCCCACCATCCCCCCCCCAGATTCCACAAGTCAAGGGTCAGTACTCTGAATCAGGATCGTGAATTTCTGAGGCAGGTGTCCCCACTCCTGGCTCAAAAAGCTGGGACCGCCAGTGGCCTGGCTCAAAAAGCTGGGACAGGGGGTCATGGCACAGGATGGAGGCAGGGGAGCATGGAGAGGGATGTGGGGAGACCTGCCCCCCTGAGCAAAGAGTCAGCCTCTGGACGACAGCAGACCAAGGGAGGAGGCTGCCCTCCCCCAGTCACCTGCTGAAGCTCAGCCCCAAGAGGAACAGGCAGGAAGAAAAGTTCAACTGATACCTCTGCCAAAACCCAGGCAAGAAAGTTAAAGCCTTGGGACATAACAGGGACAGTGGCGTATTGACAGTGGAAGGCTCAGGAGGACAGCAGGGAGAGGGACCAAGCTCTGGCCTCCAGATCTCACCAGACACCCTGCAGGGTTGCCACACAACCCTAGGGGGCGCCTTTCACATGGTGTGGTATGGCCTGGGCTGGGGCAGGGGTACTTCTGGGATGACTGGGAGGTAAAAAGTCAAGGACACAGCTTACTGAGTGGGGACCTAGTGCCCCAGGGTCCCCTCACCTCCCCTTTCCCTCTCCCGATTTCTGCCTGCCCTGCAAGGATGGAGGCCAAGGCAAGGAGGGAAGGAGGAGAGGGGTTGAGAGACCCGGGCCCTATAATCTAAAGAGGACCTAAAGCTGCCTGTCGAGGCCGGTGGATATGATGTCCACAGGGCACTCACAATCTGTTCACGCCATGCCTCCCCAAATCTTCTAGGGGAACAGTTTTCTGCACTACGGGATGGGCTGTTCCTACCTAGCCAGGAAAGAAGGGGCTAAGGGCTCTTCTCTTCAGCCTCAGGTTCAAGTTGGTGAGAGAGGAGAAGCTCATCAGCCTAATCTGTGGCCAGACACCCGCTGGCGGGTGGAGGATGAAGATGCAAAGGGAAAGTGGACCTGTTGTACCCAGGGAGCCCAAGAGCTCAGCCCTCACTCCCAGTATGGTCTAGCACCAGAACCCTCCTCCCCGCTGGCACTGGCATCTGTACCCCAGGATCAGCGACTTACACCCCAAGACTCCCCCCCGACGGCTTCCCAGATGTGCTGGGTGCCAGGCTGGCATTTCTCCTAGAATGTTTTCTGCTGACCTATCTCTCACTGCCCAGGAGCAGGAAGGGCAGAGAGGCCCGAGGCCCAGACCCCTGGGGTCCACCTCCTTCCTGTTTTCCCTGCATCCTGCTCTCCTCTGGCTAACAAGCTGCAGAGGATTGAGGAAGTGGAGCGGCCTGGGACCCAGGGCAGGAAGCTTGGGGCCGCACTCCCAGCATCCGGACTGCAACAATGGAAGCTTCAAGCACCAGGAAAAGAGACAGACACTGACAGAGGCACCGGGAGAGCAAAACAGAGTCAGAGAGGGAACAAGAAACAGAGGCAGAGGGAGAGAAAGGCAGACAGAGGTTCCAAAAGTAACAGAGAAAGACAGGAACAGAGACAGAGAGAGAAATGGTGACAGAGACGAGAGAAAGGGCAACAGAAAGAGACTGAGATGAAAGTGAGCGAAGCAGAGCAACAAAAACAGGAAAAGGAATAAGATAAGGAGAAAGAAGCTGATAACGGACAGGAGATAATGATGAAAGGAGAATTTGAGAATGTTGTTAGTGAAACTAGAGGTTGAGAGATGCAGCAGGAAAGAACAAAAGAATAAGAGGAAGAAGGAGAGAGACTGAGAAAGGTTATTAGAAGAAACTGAAAGTCTCACCGAGATATAGGAAAAGAGAAAGTGTAAGAATGAGGGCCTTCTAAATCTCTCTGGAGAGGGCCTTCTAAACTTCTCTCTCTCGATCTCTCTCTCCCCACCCCCGCCACCCCGACCGTCCATCCCTGCTCCCTATCCCGTTAGGTTTCTGCAGCTCTGGGCTGAGAACCAAGACTTGCTTCTCTTCTGCCACCTCAGATGGCACCTGCCAGGAGCAAGAAGCAGGGTGCCTGTGTACCAGGGCAGGAGGAGAACCCTGTCTTCCCAATACCTCTAAAAAAGCTAGGTGAGCTGGCCTGGGACTTTGGGGAAGGGCTACTCTGATGCCCCCTCACCATCAAAACCTCTCTAATTTGCATGTCCTGCTCCATCCCACGTCAATGTCAAAAGTCCAAGCCCGGGGTTCTCAGACTCCTGGGGCTTCAAGCTGAGTCCAGAGCGAGGGAAGGTCACTGGATCAGGAACTGAAAGTCTCCAGGCCACCATCCCCATCCCCCAGGTATCTGGCCCCTCACTTGCAGGCTGCGGCTGCTGGCTGGACCAGGTCACTTAACTTTCCACCCTTACAGCAGCATCCAGGACTACCATTGAGACTCTCTTCCCAAATAGGTACCCTTCAGATGGAGCAATGGCACAGAATCCTCCTCCGTGATGGTGGCAACAGGCTGCCCAGGGACTTGATAGCAGTTTCCTTGGCTGACCCTGTCCCATGCCAGTTGGGCCCTGCCACGTACCTGTCTTCTGCTCAACTCACAGAGGATTTTCAAGAGCCTTCCGGGCCAACCCGAATGGGAAAGGGGGCTTCTGGGAGGGCAGGACCCCAGGGAGGGCATGCAAGGGCAGGGGCACCTTACCAGAGGGCTGCAGGCTTTCCTGGATGGCCTCGATCTCTGCCAGCTCCATGCACACGCCTTGTCCGTGCACCAGCGTGTGCAGGGGCTTCTC
>NW_011494752.1:2583550-2635652 GCF_000754665.1 Bison bison bison
TCTGCCGCAGCCCGGCTCTCGCACCAGCTCCTCGCAGCCCACGGGGGGGCGGCAGCGCGCCAGCTTCTCCTCGGAGCAGGGCGGGCAGTGGATGGCTTCGTCGCCCAGGCTCGGCCCGGGCCCGGCGGCCAGCAGCAGCGCGGCCACGAGGCAGAGGGACAGCATGACCGAACGGGGACGGGGCGCGGGCTGGCAGCGGGAGACACACAGGGGCAGCGCCCGGCGCGCCTGGAGGACCCGACTCGGAGGACGCGGGGACACGCGGTGGCCCCCGCTGGCGGACAAGGACGGAGCCGAGGAAGTTAGCAAGCTGGCCGGAGGGGAGAGAGCCTGGCCGCCGAGGCGCTGCGCCGCATCCTCGGCCCGGCCCAGGCGGAGGGCGGTTGGGGGGCAGGGGGCTGAGCGGCTGCCCGGGACCGGCTCCCCCGGATTTATACGGGCCCCTGGCCACACCCCCAGCGCCGTCCCAGTGGTGGGGGAGGGGCAGGGGGAGAGGGAGACGGAGAGGCGGCTGGTTAGGGGGGAGGGGCGCTGTCCTAAGTCGCTCGACCGCCGCTGCAACGTCTGAAAGTCCTTTTCTGCCGCAGGAGGAAGCGGCGCAGTTTGGAAGCCACGGCAGGGGCCGAGAGCGCTTCCGAACTGGGGCCCCGGGGGGCAGCGAAGGGTGAGGAAAAGCGAAGGCGCTGCTCCTCGGTTCCCCCACCCCCGACCTTGGAGGATTCTCCCCCGGACCCCTGAGATGGCCGCGGTCCCACACGCTGAGGGCGCGGCGACCTCCTGGCCCCAACTCCCGAGTCCGAAATTCAGTCTCCCTGGCCGGAGAGAGTCCTTTCCACCCCACTCAAGGGCTTCTCGTCTCAGCCGCTGGAGAACTGGTCCGGGGAGGAGGGGAAAAGGGGCCCAGAAGGTTCTGACGGCCCTAAGAAGTTAATGGGCTCTCTCCTCACTTGCGTCTTCCAACCTGCTCCGGCCCCCAGCCTCCTCGGCGGCTCATTGGAGGCCCTGTCCCGTCTGGCTTACCCAGGATGAAGTCAACAGAACTCCCACCTGGAGAGGGAGATACCCAGACTCTTGCTCCTTCCTGGATGTTTGCTTCTACTGCCCCAAATTGGCTGAGGAGATTGCCACTCTCAAAGGCAAAGTGTGCATTGCACAACTCCAGGGGGCACCATTTCTCTTGTAGTCATTGTAGACTTGTATAGTTGTTGTGACTGTCTTCCAGCAGATGGCACTCAATGGTTTTGAGAACAGGGGTGCCTTTTCTAATTCACCCAGCAGTGCTATTTGGGCTAGTGTCAGGGTTGGCTGGGCCTCTGTGAGATCCTGTTGGTGCGTGTATGCGCCTTGCCTCAATCCTGCAGGGTTAGGAGGGGTTCTAGAGTAGTATTTGGAGCAGGGACTCCTCTCCTAGATGGTCTCTCGGGTCCTCCCTCCCCACCCTCCCCCAAAGTTTCTGCTATCCTGGATCTGATTTCAGGATAAGGGCTCCTGTCCAGGCATAATTGGTGACCTGCTGTGGATTTTTCTGGCTTGGCCTAGAAAGCTGCAGGGTAGCCAAGCTGAAGTGTAGATCAGAGACCCTCTTCCTGATTCCTCCTCCAGGACAGAGGTCCTTCAGTTTCACAGGGATTGGGCCATCTTTTACCTTCTGCAAGTGCAGACTGTCCAGGTGAGAGGAGGGAGGCAGAGGGGCTAGAAGCTGACCCCTGCAGGGACAGAACCAAAAGTTGCAAACTGACGGCACCTACTGGCAGGACTGCAGAAGGACTGGAGAGTCACTGCTGGGGACACAATTTCGGGATGCTCCGCGGACATCTCACAGACGACTGGGGTCTCTTCTTCCCCATCTGTCTTGGCCCAAAGGGGGCCAGGCTCCTCCATTCCTGGGGGAAGCCTGGCCTATCCCCGATTCAGAAAACTTCCCCCAGCTCTCCCAACTCCTTCATCATCATGGGACCCAGTTCTGCCACCAACTCACTGTATGAACTTGGACACCACCCCTTAGAGCTTGAACGTCCCTAACTAGAGTGGAGGTAGATCATCTCCACCTCGCCTACCTCTTAAAGCTCCTGTGAGAATAAACCGGGACCAGGAAGAATAGTTCTGATTGCAATGCTGGACCTGTCTCCTGGATAGCAAACCTGGGAGGGATAATGGTGCTGGGACAGAAGGAAGGAGGGCAGAAGAGGCTGAGCTGAAGCCAAGAGAAGTGCCAGGGGATGAAGCATGAGTGCCGTGAGTGTCGGAAATCTGGACAGTTTTCCAGGTGAGACATGTCCACACCTCTACCCCAGCAGCTCCCCCCGCCCCAAGTCTATCCTCAGCCTTACCCCCATCGCTATCTGGGATAATTCCTAGGAGGCAGGAAAACAGATATGAGAGCTCTTCCAAGCACCTCCCCCATCATACATGCAACCCACCTTTACTGAACACCTACTGCGTGCAGGCTTTGTGCTAATACAGGGTACCCAGACACGGCTGAGACCACTGCCCACCCTCAGGGAGCTCACTGCCTAGTGAGGGGAGACAGACATATGAATAAAATAAGGGCAAGTGCCCTGGGAGTGTCTATATGGGGCATGGTGGGGACCCAGATGCACAAATGGTCAGTTCTACATCCAGGTCAAGGAAAGACTTCATGGAGGAAGTGACTCTTGAACCAACGGTCTTCCATCCATGCTAGAGGGATAAACACAGGTATTAGCATCAGGGGGACTTTCCAGGTGGCGCTAGTGGTAAAGAATCCACCTACCAATGCAGGAGACACAGATTTGATCCCTGGGTCGGTAAGAGCCGCTGGAGGA
This sequence comes from Bison bison bison, assembly GCF_000754665.1. NCBI lineage: Eukaryota > Metazoa > Chordata > Mammalia > Artiodactyla > Bovidae > Bison > Bison bison. The sequence continues at coordinate 2,586,355 of NW_011494752.1, forward strand.
GAAAAGGGCAACCTACGCCATTATTCTTGCATGGAAAAATCCCATGGACAAAGGAGCCTGGTGGGCTACAGCCCTCGGGGTCTCAGAGTCAGACACAATTGAGCACACACACATTAGCATCAGGCTGACCTGGATTCTATCCCGGTTTTGTCACCAGTAACTGAAACAAGATACTCTCTGCATTTCACAGTTTCACAGAAAGAAGGGTAGGGAGGGAAGAGATTGAAAAGTGGCCCAGCACACATATGCTCCTCACCTCCCCTGCTAGAAACTAACTTCTCCACCTGGCTGGACATTCCCTGGTGGTAGGAACTGGTTCTCCTCCCCTAGATTAGAAGTTCCCAGAGGACTGGCTTGGGTGTCCCCTTCCCCTGTAGCCTGCTGGTATCCGGGAGAGGCTGTATGTAAAAGACATGGGATTTGGAGTTACCAGACCTGGGTTTGAGTTGCAGCACAGCCAACAAAGAGCTTTGTTATACTTGAAACTAACATAACATTGTAAATTAACTATACTTCAGGTTTTACAAAAAGAGTTTTGTGACCTTGGACATACACTTAATGTCTTGAAGGGTTATTTTCATCCTCTGTTTAAAAAAAAAAAAGGAGAGAGATAATAGTTGGGAATCCCCACAGTTTTGTTGTTGTTGTTTAATCACTAAGTCATGTCTGACTCTGCGATCCCATGGACTGTAGCCTGCCAGGCTCCTCTGTCCATGGGATTTCTCAGGCAAAAATACTGGAACGGGTTACCATTTCCTTCTCTAGGAAATCTTACTGACCCAGGGATGGAAACTGCATCTCCTGCATGGGCAGGAGGATTCTTTACCGCTGAGCCACCCCAAAGCAAGGTTGCAAGAAAAAGTGAGATCATGGACAAGAAAGGGCTTTGAGGAATGAAAAGCAGATGCTGTGTGTGGGTTTCCTCCACCTCACTGCTGCCTCTGAGGACTGGGAGCCCCCCAGAGACAGAAACCCAGTTCTCCTTCCCTGCAGTCTTTCCCAGCCCAGAGCTCTACCAGAAAAAAGAAAACTCCTCTTCCCCTCAGCATCCTTGTCCGTCCCTCACCTCCTGGGAGCTGGGGGGTGGGGGTCAGGAAGAGACTCCTAGTGGACAGGTGGAAAGCCTCACTCTCTTCAGCCTCTTCCATCCCACCCCCTCACCAGCTTGTTGCTTAGAAAGAATCTCACTGTGTAGCTCATTGGTCTAGGGGTGTGATTCTCACTTAGGGTACAAGAGGTCCCGGGGTCAAATCCAGGATGAGCCCCCCACTTCTTGGGCTTCGCTGGTGGCTCAAATGGTAAAGAATCTGCCTGCAATACGGGAGACCCAAGTTCTATCCCTGGGTCAGGAAGATCCCCTGGAGAAGGGAATAGCAACCCACTCCAGTATTCTTGCCTGAAGAATTCCATGGACGGAGGAGCCTGGTGGGCTACAGTCTATGGGGTCAAAAAGAGTCGGATGTGGCTGAGCAACTAACACTTTCACAACTCCCTTGTTAGCTCAGTTTCAAATTTCTATTGTACGGCTCCAGCTAGGCTTCTTAGAGAATCAGTAAGAAAGAGAGCTCTGTTCCCAGGGGAAAGAAACAGTCCTGCCCTCAGGGAACACCCAGTCTGCTGGCTTGCCCTTGGGAGCAGCTCATAGGAGTAGGGTAGAATATACATCCATATATATATATATATATACATACATATACATATATATATACACACACACACATACACATCCTATATATAGGATGGAATATACATAAAAATGAACGTTAACATTTAATGAGCATAGACCATGTGCTAGACATGTTCTAAGTGCTTTACTATGTCCCTTTCACGACAACCTCATGAAGTAGTCCCTATCATGATTCCTTTTTAAAATGGTGAAAGTGAAGTACAGAGAGGCATGTGACTTACTCAAGGTCACACAGCAAGTAAGTGGAAGATCTGGCTCCAGAGTCTATATGATTAATCCCTGTTTTACAGCCTTCCAAAACAACTGTCAGAAGCATTCTAAGCAAATTTCAAGGGCAAAAAGCTATGGTACAGAGTCCAAGCTAGGTGCACGGGATCAGAGCAGAGGTGGCATTGCCATGAGAAGGAGACTGACCCATAACTCTGGCTTCCTAGCCCCCCCCTGGCTGCCCCAGACTGTCCACTGTGCACACACCGAATAGGGAGCTCAGTCTCCCTCCATATTGGCTGATGTCTGGGTCCCAGATATGACATCCTCTGTGGTCATCCCAGGCATGGGCTGAGCAACGGTGCCCGAGTGCAGCTGCCTCCTTGACTACCAGGGCCCCACACTTGGACAGACCAGATCAGGAGAGCGAGGATCTCCAAAAAGACATTACAGTGAAGAGGGAGGTCTGGTCCAGAGGACAGAGCCTGGGTTCTTCCCACAGGACGTGCGGCTCCAGAAGTGAACACCCAGGCAGAAGGGGAAAGGAGAACCCATGTGGCCCTGGGCTGCCCAGAATCTGGTTTCATGTCTCCAGTTCATCCAGCTCTACCACCTGCCAGTTTTTCCCCTTCCTCAGCTTCAGGAAGGCACTTCCCCTTCCTCAGCTTCAGCTTTACCATCTGTAAAATAGGGGAGGGGAACTCATGGAATTGTGAAGCCCCTTCCAAACTGGAGTCATCTAGGAATCTAGAACCTCTGGAGTGCTTTTACGTGGTCCTAGGCCCAAAGCTGGCGTGGCCTCCAACCCTCCAAACAGAGTGCACACTGTTTCCAGGCCAACTGGCACCAGCAGAGTCTCTCTCTCATGGCTCAAGAAGCCTGCCCAGCAGAGGAGCCAAGTGAGTGATGTTGGGCTTTAAGAGAGCACTGTCACTACCCTGAAAGGTGAGGAGGCTCACCCAAGGGCACACAGCTAGGAAGTAATCCAGCCAAGACTTAAGCCAGATATCATGACTGTCTGCTGCAGACTTACTTCCCTGCACCATGTTGCTTGGGCTGCCAGAGCATCTCTGGTAAGCCATGGGCTCAGGACTCAAGGGAGGCAGAGATGGGGGAGCAAAAGCAGGTGCTACCCAGGAGAATCTAGCAGAGGACACTTGCAGAAGTAGAGACACAGAAGAGACTCTGGGTAGAGAGAGACAGCTGCTAGGTGGGGAAATCATTTCTCCCTGCCTGTCCTGACACCTATTATGTCAAAGAGCAAGGTGTCTGCTTGCCAGGTGCCTTTTGTCCTGATGTCTTAGAAGCCCAGAATTGGAGCAGACCCCAAGTCCTTCCCCCACACTCCCTGGAAGACCTCCAAGCCCTGCCTCCTACCCTCCTGGCCTCAGAGAACAGAGTGCTACCTACCCCTTAGAAAATCCCAAAGAGATATACCAAAGCACCACGGAACCCAGAGAGATGACCCCAAAAGGGCTCTAGGATTAGAAACCTCAGATAAGAGTCCTCAGATTCAGTAAAATCCTGGAGAGAGGGTTCCAGAAAGATTCCCCAGCACGCCCATTCCTGCCAGCACCAAGAATTCACAAATACCCTAGTCGTGCCTTCTGCTGAGTCCCATACCTCTCGTCTGGCCCCATCGCCCCATGCCCTGAGTCAGGATCTGTGGTGCCTCACATCGGGCTTGATGTGTCACTCTTTCTCTCCTCCCCACCCCTGCCCTCTTCATCCCAGTCTTCCTCTTCTCCCCGCCCAGTAAAGCATCCTGGCCCGAGGAGCTTCCCAAGCTGACATCCCAACACCACTGGGGAACAGTAGGGAAGACCCCCCCAGGGAAAATGAGTGGATTGCAAGTGAGGAAAGGGAGTAACTATGGCCTCCATTTCTTCATCTGCAAAATAGGGATGATAACAACACCAGCCTCATAGGATTGTTATGAAAAGCTGTGCAGAGTGTTGCTTCTGATTATACCTCATTTAATAAATACATGTGGAAAACATAATGGGATACTACACATCCACCAGATTTGGTAACAATTTTAAATGCAATACCTGAATGTGGAGTAAGGGGACTCTTAAACAAAGTTGGCAAGAAAACAAATTTGTACAACCATATGGAAGCAGCCAACAGTCCCACCCCAAGAATATACCCAATAGAAATGTCTGGGGACTTCCATCATGGTACAGTAGATAAGAATCCACCTGCCAGTGCAGGAGACATGGGTTTGATCCCTGGTCCAGAGAGATCCCACATGCTGTGCAGCAACTAAGCCCAGACACTGCAACCACTAGGTCTGTGCTCAAGAGCCTGGAAGTCACAACTGCTGAGCCTGCACGCTGCCACCACTGAAGCCCATGTGCCTAGAGCCCGTGCTCCGCAACAAGAGAAGGCACTACACTGGGAAGCCCACACATGGCAATAAGGGAACAGACCCCACTCGCTGCAACTAGAGAAAGCCTGTGCACATCAGGGAAGATCCAGCACAGCCAAAAGTAAATAAATAATTAATTAAATTTTTAAAAGAAATGGCTGTGGCGGGGGGGCGGGGGCGGTGTTCCAAAACACATGTGCAAGAGTATTCACAGTGGAATTATTCAGCCAAACATTGGAATCAATAGTAAAATAGGTAAGCCTACAGTTGAATAAACTATCACTACTCCCAACAACATAGATGAATCACATATTGAACAGATTACTACAGTATGATTCTATTATTCAAAAGCAGGCAAAACGAATCTATGGTTTTAGAAATCAGGATAGAGGTTACTTTTGGGGAGAAGGGTGGGAATAATCACTGGAAGGGGTCTTATAGGGTACAGGTAATGTTTACTATTTAGCCACATAGTGTATTAACTAGGTGAATTCATTAAACTAAACATTTCTTATTTCTGCACTTTTCTGTATATATGTTACGCTTTAATTTTAAGAAAAAACACTTTTATTTTTTAAAAGAGCAACAGGCTTTCAAGTTGGCCTGCCTGAACTCAATTCCTGGCAGTAGATTTAGGATAAGTTAGCTCACCTCTGTGCCTAAGTGTCCTCGTCTTTCATCGTGAGTGACTATTAGAGAGGGTGGCTATAGTGATTAAACGAATAAATCTGTGTAACATGCTCACAGTGATGTCTGCTCCTTGTTACGCACCCCTTGAGTATTATTAGCCATAATCAGCCCAGTGCGTGAGATGAAGAGCCTGAAGCCAAAAATGCCTACACTGAATTCTGGATTTGCCATTTACTAGCCCTGTGACTTTAGCCAAATGACATCCTCCCTCTTATCCTTAAATGCCCTCTGTTGTAAAAGAGGAATAGTGCCAGCCCAGATTGACAGAGCTGTGCGAGAACCTACAGAAACTATCCGTGTAAAGCGCTCAGCACAGTGCCCCGCAGATTAACATTAGCCGTGATGATTATTGGGCACCATGGTAATCCTATAAACCCATTTTATAGATGGGGGCCCAGGTAGTCAAAAGGTTGGCTTAAGGTCACATGCAATTAAATGTGATTTAAACCCATTTGGGGGATGACAGAGTTCCAACTGGCACCCCCACCACATTTCCCATCCACATAACCACCATCCTCTTCTCTCCTGAGCCTGTATTCCTCCCACTCTCGGCCCTCCCCATTCCCAGAGGCTCGATATTTGGAGCCAGGAATCCTCAAGATCTGTGCAGTCTGTTCCTCACCCCCACCCAGTCATGATGATCTAAAGCACAGCAGAAGCTGGGCCCGAAACCAGGGGAAAACCAGGCAGCCCGTAATGGAGAAGAGCTTTGCCCTCAGGTTGGGGTGCACAGGCTGTAAAGCAGAGAGCTCCTATAGTCAAAACTAAAGATTCAAATCCCAGCTGTGCCCTGATTAACCCTGCATTGTGGGTTTGTCTCTTCACCATGGCCGTCCCCAGTTTCCGCATCTGTAAATTGGGTACACCAGTCCCTACTTCACTCTGTAGGACTAACCGGAGGCTCAAACAAGGCTATCTGTGTAAGTGAAAGGACATATTTCCCAGAGAACAGGCTACAACTAGTGACTTCGTGCTCTGTCAAATCACATCAACACTCCTCCTCTACTCAGGCTCCCCTCAGCACCAACCAGGAAAACATGAATGGATGGGGGAGGGAGGGGAGAACTTGGAGCCCAAAGAGATGAGATGACCAGGGAAACAGATGGATGGGGTAGAAATGCACAGGCCCACACCCCAGCCTGCTCCTTCCTTTCATGCTCCCACCTCAATGCCTCTTGCAATTCTGACACCTATTCTGATGTGTGGGTTTTCCAACACCATCAAGCAATTCTCCAGTACTAGCTGGATGCCCTACAATTTAACCCAATTCTGACTGTCTACCTGGAGACATATCAGAGCCCCAGGTAAAAGACTCAGTCCTACAAGACTGCCGCCCCTCACCTTCAGATGCCAATTGCAAATTCAGGTTGTTGCCTGAACTTCTGACTGATCAGCTCCAGCTGTATATAAGAGATTCCAATGCCCACTTCCTTAGGTTTAATTGGTTTGCTAGGACAGCTCACAGAACTCAAACATTTTCCGTATTAGAAAAAAAGAAAGTGAAATTATTAGTCGTTCAGTCATGTCTGACTCTGCCACTCCATGCAGTGTAGCCCGCCAGGTTCCTCTGTCCATGGGATTCTCCAGGCAAGGATACTGGAGTGGCTTGCCATTCCTTTCTCCAGGGGATCTTCCCAACCCAAGGATCCAACCCAGATCTCTGCATTGCAGGCAGATTCTTTACCACCTGAGCCACCAGGGAAGTTCCTTACCTACTAGATTACCCGTTTATTATAAAAGGATGTAACTCAGGAACAGCCAGATGGAAGAGAGACATAGGGCAAGATTTGGGGAAAGGTAATGGAGCTTCCACTACCTCTTCCAGCAGCTCCACGTGTTCACTGATACACGAGCTCACCGAACCCCATCTCTTTGGGTTTTTATGGAGGCTTCATTACATGGACATGGTTGATTAAATCATTGGCCATTGGTGATTGAACTCAATCTCTGGCCATTCTCTCCTCCCTGGAAGTCAGCCAGAGGTTCTAACCCTCTCATAACTTTCTACTCCCATCAGGGCTCCTGACTGCGCCCTGCTGCTGTTCCCTACAAAAGTCCCTTACTCCAAATACACACACTTCCCTTCAGGGGTTCGCCTTTGCCCCTCCTGCCTCTCCTTCCATATATAGGATAGAATTAGACCTCCTGGTCCCCTGGCTGCCAGTGGTTTCCAGAACCTCAGGGATACGTTGGCCATGAAGGCTTCCAAGACCACCTGGATATCTAGGAACTGGGACTTCTGGGTTCCCAGGAACCCTGGGGACACTGGGCCTTCATGGCTGTCCAAGTTTGCCAGGCCCATACGGGCTTGTGTGGAGTTCAGGAACCAGTAAGGGCCCTCTGGGCAAGAGTTCCCTCCAGGCCAGACAAGCCAGCCAAGTCCTCAATCTCCTCTATCCCATGCCCTCCTGCAACCTCCCTCAGCACCCTTTTAAACTTCCTCTGGGGCCTGCTCACTTATCACTGAGCTTTTTAGCCATCCTTTTTCTAGTTGTCCCATTGCCACAACTAGAATGTGAGTTACTGGACATCAACAACTAGGCCTTTCTCCCCTGCTCTTCCCTCTGTTTTTTCCTCTCTCTTCCACCCTCCTCTTTAGCAACCCATATCCATCCTTTCCTTACACTCTTTCCCACAACAAATGCTATTCACGTGTAAGACACTGTGTCCCACGCACCCCCTCCGTGGTCTTAGACCAGCACATAATAGATGCTCAGGAATATTTACTGTTGGTTCACTGATCCTTTGTCCCACCTCTGCTGATGTCGCTCTCCCCTTGGGGGTCTTCCCCAGGACTGGGGAGCTCATCACATCCAGTGTCCTACCCTACTTCCCAGTTGTTGTCGTTCTTCAGTCGCTAAATTGTATCTAGCTCTTTGCGACCCCACGGGCTGCAGCACGCCAGACTCCCCTGTCCTTCCTATCTCCCAGTTTGCTCAAAGTCATGCCCACTGAGTCAATGATGCTATCTAACCATCTCATCCTCTGTCACCCTCTTCTCCTTTTGCCTTCAATCTTTCTTAGCATCAGGGGCTTTTCCAGTGAGTTGGCTCTTCACATCAGATGGCCAAAGGATTGGAACTTCAGCATCAGTCCTTCCAATGAATATTCAGGATTGATTTCCTTTAGAATTGACTGGTTTGATATCCTTGCTGTCCAAGGGACTCTCAGGAGTCTTCTCCAGCACCACCATTTGAAGGCATCAGTTCTTCAGTGCTCAACCTTCTTTACAGCCCAACTCTCACATCCACACATGACTACTGGAAAAACCATAGTTTTGACTATACAAACTTTGTTCTCAAGGCAAGAATGGTGGTTTAGTCGCTAAGTTGTGTCCAACTCTTGCAACCCCATGGACTGTAGCCCATCAAGCTCTGTCCACAGGATTTTCCAGGCAAGAATATTGGAGTGGGTTGCCATTTCCTTCTCCAGGAGATCTTCCTGACCCAGTGATTGAACCCGGGTCTTCTGCACTGCAGGCAGTTTATTAACTGAGCTACCAGGGAAGCCCAAGGCAAGAAGACTGGAGTGGTTTGCCATTACCTCCTCCAATGGAGCACATTTTATCAGGACTTTCCACTATGGGTGGCCCTGCACAGCACGGCTCATAGTTTCATTGAGTTACTCAAGCCCCTTTGCCATGACAAGACTGTGATCCATGAAGCAGCCTCTTTTAAGTACAGGGCCAGAAAGGAGAGGAAAGTTCCATGGATGTCCTTGGTTTGTCCCCTAGGCTTAGAGGGGCCTCCTGGAGTCCCGGGGCCCATCTGGAAATGTCATCCATGGATCTTCCTGAGAGGACAGGACAGAGAACCCCTCCTTCACAGCTACTGTCTCCTCTTTCTCTTCTTCCTCTTTTTCCTCCCTGAAGCAACGTTCTCAGTTCGGCCTCTCAGATCTCACCATCCACTGTTAAAGACTAATGGGTTTTGAGGAAGCAGTGTGTGTAGCAGAACATCAATAGTCTGGGAATTGTGTGACCTTGGACATGTCACTTTGTATCTATCAGTGAAGTCTGTGCGAGTATCTTTCTTTTCTCTAAATAAATGATTCCAGATGCTTCCTTCCATCTGTCTTCTCGCATTTGTTTGCCCCAAATTTAAGTTATTTGCAGTGCCCTGCCATCCCCCTCATTCTTTCATCAGTTCCACCTCTGTGTGCTCTGGCATTAGTGGCTGAACTTGTCATCTCTCCTCCCCATTGCCTCCAGTACCCCCATCACCATCCCCCAGCACACACCTTTCTGCATCCAGGTAGCCCTGGAAAAGAAGTAGCAGGGTGCCCACAGAGACACCCTGGGACTGCCCTATCTCTGCTTCCAGAGGATAGACTGAACCTGATTCCCACTTCTCTGCTGAGCACATGTGAGGCACCACACTTATCTGCAACCCCACCTCACCCCATCCCTAGAAGTGGTCTGGAAGGAACAGAATATCTAAGAGCAGGAGAGGTGGAGGAGGGGAGTTTGTGCATGCCGTTGCTAGGGCTGCTGACTCTTTATCCATTTTCCAGTTAGGAGCAGGATTCATCTGCCTTGGTGGAGAATTCCTTCTCCTCCTCCTTTTTACCTCATGACGGTGCAGCCTTACTCAGGAAATTCTCTCCTGAGGCTCTTGCAGCTGATCCCTTCTGTTCCTCTGGGTTTTCTTTCCTGCAGCTCCCTCACTGGATCCTTGAGTCCAAAGCACGGATGCTCCAGGACAGCCCCAGTGTCCTCAAGGCCTCCTCAGCTAGAATCAGCAATGGGTGCTGAGCTTTCCACTGAATTCCCAGAGGATGGGGCCAACTGTTGGAACAGTAGGCCGTAGCTTCCAGTGCTGGGAAAGACTGAAGGCAGGAGGAGAAACGGACGACAGAGGATGAGATGGTTGGATGGCATCACCAACTCGATGGATATGAGTCTGAGCAAACTCCGGGAGTTGGTGATGGACAGGGAGGCCTGCCGTGGGGTTGCAGAGTCAGACACAACTGAGCGACTGAACTGAACTGAACTGAGCTTCCAGTGGAGGGTGCAAGCAGAGGCATTTCCCTGCATGTTAGTGTTTGATTTTGCCCAGCCATCCTTCCTGCAGAGTCCTGCCCTCCTGCACCAGGGGTTTTACCGCTGAGTATGTTGCCCCCAAGTGGACAATGATAGTACTGTCAGTACCATTTACAGAGAGCCTCCTTGGGAATCTTGGGCCCAGACAAGGTTCTGAGGGTTCCAAGGCACAGGCAACCCCTGACTGCAGAAGGGCTTGTGGTGGAGGATCTTCCCGACCCAGGGATTGAACCCAAGTCTCCTACATCTCTTGCATTGGCAGGTTCTTTACCACTAGCGCCACCTGGGAAATCCCTGAAGAGGGAGACCTGCAGGCAAACACCCCACAGTCACTGCTGTGTAAGAGAGAGAAATGCAGTCAGATGCCAAGAAAACAGAGAGGACCCAGAGTGGTTAGGAAGAACTTCAGGGGAGGAGACGCTGGATCTGAGTCTTGAAAGATAAGTAGAAATTCACAATCTTGAGAAATCACCTAACCCCTCCAAGCCTCAGTTTTCTCAGTTTAAAGGGTTGTTGTAAAGATCGGGGGAAAATTATGTAAAGTGCTTATTATGGTGTCTGGTACATAACGGGCACTCAGAAATTTACATATATATATGATTTATTTTGAGGAACAGGCTCCGATTATGGGGGCTGACTATGCAATCTGCAGCAGGCTGGAGACTATAGCAGGATTTCTATGGTACAGTCCTGAGACAGAATTCTTTCTGGGAAATCTCAGTTTTCTGCTTTGCAGGCCTTCAACCAATCAGATGAGGCCCACTGACATTAGAGAGGGTAATCTTTCTACTTAAAATAGACTGATTGTAGATTATGCTAATTACATCTACATCAAGGAGATCAAATCAGTCAATCCTACAGGAAATCAACCCTGAATATTCATTGGAAGGGCTGACGCTGAAGCTGAAACTCCAATAATTTGGCCACCTGATGCGGAGAGCCAACTCACTAGAAAAGACCCTGATGCTGGGAAAGATTGAGGGCAGGAGGAGAAGAGGATGACAGAGGATGAGTTGGTTGAATGGCATCACCAACTCAATGGACATGAGTTTGGGCAAGCTCAGGGAGAGAGTGAGGAACAGAGAAGCCTGGCGTGCTGCAATCCCTAGGGTTGCAAAGAGTCAGACACAACTTAGCGACTGAACAACATCTACAAAATACCTTCACAGCAATATCTAGACTAGAGTTCAACCAAACAACCAGACACCAGAGCCTCACCAAGCTGACAAAGAAAATTAACTGCTACAGACATTCCAAGCAGAAGCTACTCCAGACAGGAGCTATATTACCTTTCTCCACTTGATTAGGCTTTTTGAAAAATCACTCTGTTAAACTAGTAAAATGTCAGTGTTACATGGGACTAGGTTTAGACCTGATAAATAATTTATAGCACGATTTATAGAAATGTAAACTTCTAGGTAAAATCATCGTAACACCTTAAAGTTAGAAGTGATCTCGTAGCCCTTTGAGTCTAACTCTCACCCTGGAGAGATCCCTCCTGCAATAATACCTGGAAAATGGTCATCTAGACTCTTATTAAACATTCCAGTGGTGGGAGAAGTCCCTCTCTCCTAAGACTGTCCATTCTTGGACAGCTCTAATTGGAAACTTTTTCTTTACATGGTACTTTCTTATATCAGTATCTGTCTTATTAATTGTTCCTTTTAACCCATCCAAGGGCTTCCCAGGTGGTGCTAGTGGTTAAGAACCCACCTGCCAATGCAGGAGAAATAAGAAATGTGGGTTCTATCCCCCGGGTCGGGAAGATCCCCTGGAGGAGGGCAAGGCAACCCACTCCAGTATTCTTGCCTGGAGAATCCCATGGACAGAGGAGCCTGGCTGGCTACAGTCCATAGAGTCGCAGAGTTGGACACGACTGAAGCGACTTAGAACAACCTATCAAAGCTAATCATATCCTGGATTTTTCCCAACCTCAAATAGAATACTTCCTTATACTTGCCCTAAATATTTATCTATCAGGTCAAAACTTCTTATACATTCAGAGGGCTCCAAACACCTTGATTCCAAAAGCCCATGGAGGTTTTCTCCTGTTGGAACCTCTGGTTCCTCTAGTTTTGTTTTTTCTTTTTGTTTTTTTTAAAAAAAGACTAATATCCAGCTCCAACTGAGAGCCTTCTCTGTACTTTGTAAAATGCCTGCCTCCTGCCTGTGTCACTTCTTTCCTTTCATGATCAAGAGGGAAGAGAGAGAAACAAGGAAGCAGTATTTAGCTCTTTGGAAAAGACCATGATTTTCTTCAATTCCCCTAACAAAAGGGTATAGTTTTCTGTTCTCTTCAGGTGAATAACTTGCTCCTAACTCCACTCCATCCCTTTCAAACTTGCCTGGTCTCTCAGATCATCTGTGAATTGGGCCCTGAAGACCTAACCCTGTGGAGGACTCAGGAGGGATAGCTGTCAGGTTAAAGTCAGACAGATTAATGTCAGAAGACACCTCAGAGGGACTTCCCTAGTGGGACTTACATTCTCACACAAACATGCAGAGTCAGGTATGCCTCACCTTCAGTGAAGTGGAGAAAAGGGATGAGAGTAAGAAGGGTGTAGAACATGGATGAAAACACTTGGAAAATCACATGGCAAAAAGTAATGAAACAGAGAATTGCCCAGACCTAAAATTATTGAGGGAAATCTTTTAAATTCTCCTAATTTAAGCTAACTTTCCACATTAAAAAATAATAGGCTCGTAACTTAAAATTTTTCAAATAGGATAGAAGGGAAAATATGAAAAGTTTTCTCTGTCTCCATGTATTTACAATTCCTTTAGATGTTTTCAAAGCATGAACATTTACCCAAATGGGATTATGCCCTACATACTATTCTTTACCTCACTTTTTTAAACTTAACAATGTATCTTCATGATATTTCTATGTCAGTACACCTACATCAACTTCATTCTATATAAAAGAAATACTGCCCTTTCAAGGGGGGTGTCCAGCTGGAGGGTGGAGCCCCTCCTCCTGCTTCTGAGCAGAGAGACAGGAAATGCACATCTAGCAGAAATGCTTATGAAAGGATCTCATCCATATATGAAAATATACTCCAAAGGTCTTGAAAGAGCCTCAGTTTTATAAGCTGGCCTGAGAAGAGTCCCTGGAGACTCCCTGGAAAAGGAAATTTTGAATTGGTTTTGCAAGCATTAACTACAAATTGGCACTTGCCATGGGTGCTTGCCATCTACGTCTACAGGATTAAATCAAGTGCTGCTGCAACTGCTGACCTTCGGCACTCCCTGAAAGGAATCCAGGGCGGACAGCAGAAATGAGGCACTCTGTACTGGGGGGTGGGGAGTTGGGGGGAAGCTTGCAGAACAGGTCTTCAGACAGTTTCAGGAGTGAAAAGCATATGAAAAAGTTTCATATTTAGAAAAGCACTAAAATCCTTCATGGTGATGTCTATTCCCCGTGACTAGCAGAAAGCTTCATGAGACTAGCAGAAAACTGTTGGTAAAATATGTGGTTGAATGCATTTATTTCCCCTTCACCAAAATCACATATTTAACTATCCCTCCCCCTCTGCTTCTTTGGAACAGTTTCTCAGAGCTATCTGAGGTGTTGTCTCCCAGGCTCCAGTCCTTATTTTGCCCCAAATAAAACTTAACTCGCAATTCTCATGTTGTGCGTTTTTTTTTAAGTTAACAGAAGAGCGGACTTGGGAAAACTGGCCGGGACAAGGGAGGAGGATCTTCACAAGGAGTAGAGGTAATATCTGCTAATGTGTTTTGAGCACTTACTATTTGCCAAGGATTGTGGACAGAGGAGCCTGGTGGGCTGCAGTCCACGGGGTCGCACAGAGTCAGGCACGACTGAAGCGACTTAGCAGCAGCAGCAGCAGCACTAAGTGCTTTGCATGTATTGTCTCACCCTCTGTGAAGGTACTCTCATTATCCTTTTTTTGTGTGTGGACCATTCTTTTAAAATCCACATAAAAATTTGTTACAATACTGCTTCTGTTTTATGTTTTGGTTTTTTTGGCTGCAAGGCATGTGAGGTCTTATCTTCCCAAACAGGGATCAAACCCACAACCCCTGCATTGGAAGGCAAAGTCTTAACCACTGGACCACCAGGGACATCCCACATCATCTCCATTTTAGATGAAGAAAAGGAAGTACAGTGAGCCTGAGTGACTCACCCAAGGTCATACACCCAACAAATCAGCAGTCTGACTCAGGTACTCAACTTCATCCCTATAGGTCAGGGTAGAGATGGGAACAAGGTCAGAGTATGTAGTTTGGGCCCCTGCAGAGTTGGGGGAAGGTGGGAGTTGGGGAGGACCGTGAGAATGATAGCAGCCCCCTCTCTCCTTGGAACTGACTCCCAATCCCTTCCTGCCTCCCAGGACTAGAGGCTGTCGGGCCCCCAGAACTCCCTGTTTGTGGACAATGCCTGCCAGGACACTCATCCAGACTTCCTTCCTCCCCTTCTCCCCACTCAAGTCCTGCAGGATCCTCTGTGATAGTCTCTGGAAAGGAGAAGGGGCTAAAAGAGAAACAGTTTTTGTCCAGAAGAGAAACCCACCCCCTACCACCCCACCCCACCCCAAGATCACCCTGTATTAGAGGACTGGAAGGCTGTCTTAGGTGCTTCCATATCTCATTTAGCCCTGTGTACCTTAGATAGTGGGCTTCTCTGGTGGCTCAGATGGTAAAAGCGTCTGTCTGCAACGCAGAAGACCCGGGTTCGATCCCTGGGTAGGGAAGATCCCCTGGAGAAGGAAATGGCAGCCCACTCCAGCATTCTTGCCTGGAAAATCCCATGGATGGCGGAGCCTCGTCGGCTACTGTCCATGGGGTCTCAAAGAGTCGGACATGACTGAGCAACTTCACTTCACTTCACCTTAGATAAAGGGCTTTCCAGGTGACACTAATGGTAAAGAACCCTCCTGCCAATGCAGGAGACATAAGAGATGTGGGTTTGATCCCTGGGTCAGAAAGATCCCCTGGAGGAAGGCATGGCAACCTACTCCAATATTCTTGCCTGGAGAATCCCATGGACAGAGGAGGCTGGTGGGCCACAGTCCATACAGTCACAAAGAGTTGGACGCAACTGAAGCAACTTAGCACACATGCACGCACCTTTGATAAAAGATAATGGCATGGGAAACTGAGGCTCAGGGAGATATCTGATTCAGGCATGTGTGACTCCACAGTCCTTTTGACTCCCCAGCTCTGCTTCAGGGCCATTGGAACAAAGACCCACACAGTCAGGATCAGGCTAAAATGCAAGGGGGATTTAAAACTGGATACCAGAAAATAGAACTGGAGCAGCTTATTAAGTTCCTATTGCCTCATCCTCAGATGGGTCTTGCAGGGAATTGCAGACTGGGCAAAGTGGAGGCCATGAAGCAGAGGCTGCATTGCCATTTTAAGGAAGGATGCCCACCCTCCCTTAATATATGGGGCCTTTGTGTTCCAAGAGATAGAAGGCAGCATGGCTGGTCTGACTTTCAAGGTAATCCTCTGTCTTGGGGAAGCTACAGGGAATGACAGGTTTGCCCTGGAGCCCAGGGCCTGGTCAGCCTTCTAGATGGACAGAAGCTACTGAACGGGCTTCCCTACAACTGCTCTGAGACCCTGGTGGTCTGGTGCATTAAGATTGCCTTTCTGTATCAATGCACATGCTTGAGCAGAGTGGAGCTGAAAACACTGGAGACCAGGAAACCAAGAGGATAGGGACCAGAGCAATGCCAAAACCCTATTCCTTTGGCTTTTCCAATTACCCTAGCCTGGCAGGCTACAGTCCATAGGGTTACAAAGAGTCAGACACTACTGAAGTGACTTGGCACATAGCACATGGGCCACTTCCATCCTTGACTTCCTGTCACAACATACTCTCTCCTCACTGGCCTCACTGGCCTCACTGGTCTTCCCTGGGGCTTTGCCAGCAGAGTGGTCGTTGGATACCCTGCAGTGGTTGACTTGGTTTTAGAAGGAAAAAAAGGATTAAGCCCACAAATTTATGCTAACCTAAAGAAAACCCCTGCTTCCTGATTCTGTTAGTCTACTGTTCTAAACACCTTATGTTTACATTCTGTAATCCTCACACTACCCTGAGGTAATGCTGTTATTTTTATTCCCTTTCTTGAGCAGAGGTAAAGAAAGCAACTGAGAAGCTGCCTTCATCAAGACCACACAACTGGTAAAATGCCTAGTCAGGGTTGAAACTCAGGGAATAATTATTGGAAGGAGGTATTAATATTTCTGATGGAATTCGCAGTCACTCAAATTGTGCAGGTTTTTTTTCTAGCATCTTGTGAGGGCAATGACTTTTCTGTCATTTTAACATTGTGGATTGAAGACAGAAAAAAAAACACACAAATTTGAACATTTAAACGTCAGAGTAGTAAACATTTCGGTCTTTGGCACTTCCTAGTCAAATATGGACTACAGGGTTCAAGGAACAACACAGAGAAGAGTAAAAGTAACAACTACGAGGACATTCGGCTGGTCGTCTGAGGAAAAAGTTACTGTCTTAGAATGGCACCTAAACCATCCTTGACTCCTGAGGCGGTGACTTTAAATTATCCCCTTTGATTGACAAGTCGCTGTCTCAAGCCGCTCTTTCGGGGGTTTTGAACGCTGGTCTGTTTTATGTGGGCTCTCTATGCCCTGCCATTATACGAAAACCCAAGCTACTTTCACTTACGGCCAAGTATGGCTTTTGTTTCTTCAAAGTTAGGGGTGGGAGGGCCGGCTTTGAGACAGACGCCTGGTTTGCTGAACTGAACCGAATGCCCCGGCTGCTTGTCCAGAAAGCTGGCGCTCAGTTTTCCCAGGAAACGGAGCTAGGACTCCCGTTTCTTTCAAATTAAAAAAAAAAAAAAAATCAGGATAGAGGACAGTCTTCAGATTTTAGGGATCCCGAAAGAAGACAGCAGCTCCGGGGCATACATATCTTCTTTTTCTTTTCACCCCAACCTGGATCCCACTTCCGCAGCGCATTTTTCCAGAGTTACAAAGAAAGAACAAACTAGCCCTCCTCATTGGCTAGATTCCCTGTCCGTGCCTCAGCTACGACTCCGAGTGGTGTCTTTTAAAACGGTCTAGTCCCGCCTCCCTCGTCTAATTGGTTCATTCAAAAGGACCAGCTCAGCTGTTTATTGGTGAATATAAAAAACCAGCTCTGATTGGTTTCTCTGGACGGAACTGATGAGAGCGCGTCAACGATTGGCCTATCTGGTTTGGGCGGGCTAGCGGAAGGTTCAAACCGGAGTGGAAGCTCTCTCCTAACCGACGTGCGTCTGTGGAGAAGAGGCTTGCTCAGTGATTGTCTCGAGGGTCCCACCGGTTTAGTCACTTGCAGGGTTCTCGAGCCTCTTCACGACCGTCACCATGGAGGTGTCGCCACTACAGGTACAGCTCGCGGGAGGGGCGCGTCGCGGAGCCTCAGCGCGTCCCGGCATCTCTCCGGCTGCCCGTGAGAGAGAGGCGTCTGGGTCGTAGTCCGGCCGTCGAGGGCTGGGCGTGGGTTTTCCGCGTCTACTCGGGTCCCCTGGGCTCGGCGTGATCGCGAAGAGACTGAAACCTTTTTCTGGTGCAAGTAGTGAAGTATTGTCGGCTGTACTGGCTTCTAGGGTGCGGCGTTGTGTTTCAGTTTCTAGAGATTCATTTGGTCCCGGTGTAGGTCGATGGCATCGTGGTCCGCATGTAGCTTTACGCGGCACTGAGAGATGCTTTCCTCTCCTACCTGGGGCTGAAAATGGGATTGGACGACCCTGACCTTGGACAGTGCAGAGCAAGGAACAGGGTTCTCACTATGGAGCCGGCAGGTCCGAGATGCTCAAAATACGTCCCTCCTGTGTTTAAAACGTTAACGTGTCCAAAGGATGGAATCCTTATCCTCCCGTACTGCTACTGTAGAATCTGTTAAGTGTCTGAGACCTGGTAGGCACTCAGTAGATACGTGTGGAGTATCTGAAAGAAGGGGGTGTGTGCTGTTGATGGCATCTAACGCATGAAAGTATTTCCATGTCAGATACACATGGCAGAATAATACGTCTGTTTAAACTGACACTTGGGGGAACCTGCTGCAGTTAACTTATATTGCCATGTTTGTACAAAACTATGCCAGCTCCATTGATACCTACCAAAAGGCTGTGCGATTTGTTTTGGTGTGTGTAAGCAGACCACTACGATAGGTATTTTGTTTCTGGTTTCTGATAAACCTATGATTCAAAATCCCTTTTCTTTAATTTTTTAAAAAATTGCTAGCCTGTAAATGAAAATATGCAAGTCAGCAAAACAAAGAAAAATGAAGATGCTAAGAAAAGATTGTCTATTGAAAGAATCTATCAAAAGAAAACACAACTGGAACATATCCTGCTCCGCCCAGACACCTACATTGGCTCTGTGGAATCAGTGACCCAGGTAAAATCAGGCTAATTAAGTGTAGTTAAGATGAATACTTTTCCAGGTTAATTTTCTATATTTCATGTACTTTGTCTTCTGGAACTGGCCTAAGCTATCATCTACATTGTCATACTAATTCAGAAGACTTTACAGTAACCATGATAATAAAACAAAGTAGATATATAAAGTAACCGTATTTCTTTTTCTTATTTCCAGCAAATGTGGGTTTATGATGAAGATATTGGCATTAACTATAGGGAAGTCACTTATGTTCCTGGTTTGTACAAAATCTTTGATGAGATTCTAGGTAAGTATATTCTTAATACAAAGATCTACTGGTCAGATGTGAGAAGTATTATTCATAGCAAAAAACAGTTGGCAAAGGTTAGACAGTCTGCTGGAATCTAGGAAGTTGAGTTCTTAGAAACAGTCCTATGAATAAAAATTGCTAAATGAATACCTCATCAATGTTACTCCTGCACTGCTTGAGACTTTTTTCTTTTTATATCTTAGAGGTAAAGAGTGTTTTCTAAAATACTTTAAGTTTTTACAAATGTGTATTTTCTTTCAGTCAATGCTGCAGACAACAAACAAAGGGACCCAAAAATGTCTTGTATTAGAATCACAATTGACCCGTAAGTCTCCTGCTTAGTCTTTTGTTTTTTTGTAGTACCCTGTTGCTGTTAATTGCATTTACTTGATTTATAGTAAAGTTGAGCTTTTTTTTAATGGGATTTTGCAAAAGTGCAGAAAGGTAGAGTGCTAAAATGAACAATCTAGATAGCTACCATCTAGATCCAACAGTTGTCAACACTTTGCCATATTGTGTACCATCTATATTTTTTAATCATTTCAAAATAAATTATAGACATTATAACACTTTATC
Source organism: Bison bison bison (assembly GCF_000754665.1). NCBI lineage: Eukaryota > Metazoa > Chordata > Mammalia > Artiodactyla > Bovidae > Bison > Bison bison. The sequence goes on from NW_011494752.1 coordinate 2,605,601, forward strand.
TCTAAATATTTCAATAAACATCTCCAATAAGTTCTCTAAGTATTCCAGAGTCTATAGCTATAACTTTTTCTCATGATGCTATTCAAACAGTAAACCAGCAGATGGTGATAAAGAATAATTTGATCTAACATTTCTGCTTATAAATGTCCTTTTGTGGGTAGTCAGGGTGTAGCTTCCCTTTGTTATTATCCTATTCAGTTATAACATAAACTATACTTTAGATTCTTTTTGGGAAATATGTTAATGATGTGCTTGAGTGCTCCTAAGGACTTGATGCCATAGTCTTTTAAAAAATATTAAGCTAGTTTTAAACTACGTGTCAGAGAGGGCAATGGCACCCCACTCCAGTACTCTTGCCTGGAAAATCCATGGATGGAGGAGCCTGGTAGGCTGCAGTCCATGGCGTCGCTAGGAGTCGGACACAACTGAGCGACTTCACCTTCACTTTTCTCAACTGAGCGACTTCACCTTCACTTTTCTCAACTGAGCGACTTCACCTTCACTTTTCTCTTCCATGCATTGGAGAAGGAAATGGCAACCCACTCCAGTGTTCTTGCCTGGAGAATCCCAGGGATGGCGGAGCCTGGTGGGCTGCTGTCTATGGGGTCACACAGAGTTGGACACGACTGAAGCGACTTAGCAGTAGCAGCAGCAAGCTACATGTAATAAGAACCATAGTGTGTGTCGTTAGAACTAAAATATAAGTCCGAATAAATTTTGAATATTTTATTGGTGAGCAGGGACGTTTACAATTGATAATGCGCTTTCATATTTGTTTTGCCAGTGTGCTTTGTCAGGTGGGAAAGCTAAGGGAGCTGGGACAGTGCAGATGATCCTTTTAAAAGCGGTATAATAATATTGTTTCCAAATTTTGTCCTTTTCTTTCCATTGTGCATAAGTCATTTCCCTTTGTTTATCCTAACATTTTAAAGCTTCATATTTTTTCAGTATTATCAGTGTCTGCCCAGGTGTTGGAAAAGGATTGATTTTTTTTTTTCCTTTTGGCTCCTATTTCATGAGTGTTAGGAACTAAGTGTGCTGAATTTCAGAAGGTATATATATAAAGAGTCATAAAGAAATTGAGACGTGTGTTTTAGAGACAATGGAATTTAAATATGAAAAGAATTAAGCACTAGCTTAACATCTGTTTTACAAAAAAAGAATTCAATCTTCTTTTCTTAGGGAAAACAATTTAATTAGTATATGGAATAATGGAAAAGGTATTCCTGTTGTCGAACACAAAGTTGAGAAGATGTATGTCCCAGCTCTTATCTTTGGACAGCTCCTAACTTCTAGCAACTATGATGATGAAGAAAAGAAAGTAACAGGTAGAGTATTGAGGAAAATAAAAAACACATTTGTTGCTGAAAAAATACATCTTTTCAAAGATTGTGGCCTAAAGGTTAAAAATATGGGAGTAAATCTCTATAATTAAATAGCATTGCCAGTGATTAAGAAATAAAGCTGTAAATGAGATAAGAACAATTAAATCACATTTTATATTTATTTGCCCAGGTGGTCGAAATGGCTATGGAGCCAAACTGTGTAACATATTCAGTACCAAATTTACTGTGGAAACAGCAAGTAGAGAATACAAGAAAATGTTCAAACAGGTAAGTAAATGAGTATCTTGTGCCTTGATTATAAATTATGCTATAGCAATAATAATTATAAAATAGTGGCATTAATGGTTTAACATAATTTATAATCTATTAAATCATGGGAGAGGGAAAGTGAAGTTGCTCAGCCGTGTCTGACTCTTTGTGACACCACAGACTGTAGTCTACCACGCTTCTCCATCCATGGTATTTTCCAGGCAAGAGTACTGAAGTGGGTTGCCATTTCCTTCTCGAGGGGATCTTCCCCACACAGGGATCAAACCCGGGCCTCCTGCATTGCAGGCAGACGCTTTACCCTCTACCCTGAGCCACTAGGGAAGCTCATAGAAAGTTACTCATAAACGTATATTAGGGGAGTTGGGGGGTGGGAGTTGGTTTGGTTGAGTGTGTGTTTTTCTTTTTTTAGGACTTGTAAATTTGTGTTATTTAATTCTAGTTTGTGAGATAACTTGAATTTTTTTCTCTCTATTCTTTATTTCCATAGACATGGATGGATAACATGGGGAAAGCTGGTGAGATGGAACTCAAGCCCTTTAGTGGAGAAGATTATACATGTATTACCTTCCACCCTGATTTGTCCAAGTTTAAAATGCAAAGCCTAGACAAAGATATTGTTGCACTGATGGTTAGAAGAGCATATGATATTGCTGGATCCACTAAAGATGTCAAGGTCTATCTCAATGGAAATAGGCTTCCAGTAAGTATTTTACTGAATGTAGGCAATGAGGTACTTTGTGTGACCATCATCAAAAGCAAAGTTGATTTTTTTTTCCTCCCATTTGTTTTTCTTAGCACTTCTCAGATATGTTCTGTAAAGAAAACATAATGCCACATTTTAAAAAAATCAGTTAACTTATTTTAAGTTCACTGAAGTCTTTCTCAAAGAATCTTCTAACTAAATCCTTTTGTGTCCTTTAATGACCATCCTCTTATACATATCAGTGAACACCGTTTCATTAGTTTTGAAAAATCTTTATAACCTACTTTTTCATTTACTTAAAAAAAATTAATACTATTATTTTTTAGGTGAAAGGATTCCGTAGCTATGTAGATCTGTATCTGAAGGATAAGGTAGATGAAACTGGCAATCCATTGAAAGTTATCCATGAACAAGTAAACCACAGGTGGGAAGTATGTTTAACAATGAGTGAAAAAGGCTTTCAGCAAATTAGCTTTGTCAACAGCATTGCTACTTCCAAGGTAATTTTATTTTTGAATTATCAATCATGATTTATATTTACATATTTCATGTAAGTATTCTTGTTTTAAATATATAAAATGAACTTGAATATTTGGCTACCTTGGCATCAAGGGAACTAAATTAGCTTTTAAAATGTTTGATTATTATTACAATTTTGAGGGTAATGGATTTACAGTTTGGTATTTTTCCTGATTAGGGTGGCCGACATGTTGATTATGTAGCTGATCAGATTGTGACTAAACTTGTTGATGTTGTGAAGAAAAAGAACAAGGGTGGTGTTGCAGTAAAAGCACATCAGGTATAATACTTTAACACTGTTCTTTCTTGAAAGTCAAGGAAGAAGCAAAAGTCTATAAATAAAGCATGAGTAAATTTTTAGTAATTTACTGTCAATTTTTACTGCAGGTAAAAAATCACATGTGGATTTTTGTGAATGCCTTAATTGAAAACCCAACCTTCGACTCCCAGACAAAAGAGAACATGACTTTACAAGTCAAGAGCTTTGGATCAACATGCCAGCTGAGTGAAAAATTCATCAAAGCTGTGAGTACTTGGAAGGAAATAAACGATAGAAGCATCTTCCTTTATTTTCCATTGCCCTTCTCAATTCTGCAGAAACCAAAATTCCTCCCACATGTCTTCTCTCCCTGAAAAGGAAATTAAAAAAACAACCCTTACCGCTTACCAACTCTTACCAAGCCCTTAATTATCATCTATATGACATCTCTGTTTATTTGGCCATTACATGTCACCAGTTCAGATCACTTCTGAATTTATCTCATCTAACTAGTTACCAAGCACTGAATGCCTTAAGTTGCTCTCAGCGGACACATCCAAAACTGAATCAGTTCTCTCCATACTCACTAATCGCCATTCATGGAACTTCCCCACCCTCAAAAAACAAAACTATGTCCTGTTTTAGTCAAAGGCTCCAACCAACTGTTAGGTTGCACAAACCTGAATTCCTTAATTCAGCCTACAAGACCCTGCCGTTTCCAACCTTATCTCAGTACCACTTTTCCCACATTACCTAAGTCTCACTCCTACTGGCTTTAAATTACTCAAAAACAGAGTACTCTTTCCCTCTTTAGAGCTTTTTCACATTTCGGGCAGAGGGATTACCTTGCCTGAAACGCTTTTCACTTGGCTGACTACTTTTAGGTCTTAACTGTCATTTCTTTAGGAAAACCTTTACTTTATATTCATTTCCCTAAAAATTTGTTCCCATAAGACACTGGCCATATATTATTATACATGATATGCTTTCCACTTATCTCTTCATACTGTAATCGCTCATTTTATTTCTGTCTTCCTTGTTGTACCAAACTCCTTTAGGACAAGGACTACAGCTAATTTGTTTTAACCACTAGATCTCCACATGGAGCTCAGTGCCTGGCACCATATAAGTATGTAGTCAGTAAATATTGAATGAAAACCCAAAGGAACCAGCTGCCTCAATAGTGATAATCTGAGACAGGAAAATGTGCCACATCCTGCCCATTTTTGTGGAAATTCATTTGTATTCCGTATTTCTGACAGAACTCTTTTTCCCTAACATGAATCTTCTCATTTTCAGGCGATTGGCTGTGGTATTGTAGAAAGTATACTAAATTGGGTGAAATTTAAGGCCCAAATCCAGTTAAACAAGAAGTGTTCTGCTGTAAAACATAACAGAATCAAAGGAATTCCCAAACTTGATGATGCCAATGATGCAGGTACATATTTAATGTTTCCAAAGTTTAAATCTTATACTTATTTGATTTGATTCATTGACAGCATACTGTGGGTATTTTTCCCTTGACACTTAATATTCAACAGAATATTTGTACTTTGTTAAAAATCAGCCAGTTCCCTGTTACTGAACACTTGGGTCATTTATGTTTTTAACTGTTAAAAATAGTTTTGAAATGATTATTTTGGTGTATAAAACAAGAATGTTTATACAGTAGTCTTCTCAACCTTCCTAAGTCCCTGGCTATCTCTGAAAAATAAAATGACAGACATTAACAGGAAAAAAACAAGTGTATTTATTTAATATAGTTTCATGTGACCTGAAAATTTGTAAGGAAGTGAAAACCCAAAAAAATGGTTAAACTTAAGTGATTTTATGCTAGCTTTGATGAAGAATGCAAAGTTCTGGAAAGATATGATAGGACAGTGATTATTAGCTGATTATAGTAAACCTGGGGAAACTTAGCATGGCCTTTTCATTCAGATTCTTCTTGGTGACCTTTAATCTTAGATTAAAATGTTCTTTTCTTCCGGGTTTAAGGCGAGCACCTCCTTCATGAGGATCTTATGACCTGCTTCAGGAGAGAAGTTTAGGGGAGAGATCAGAGAGATATTCTTGCTTCTACTAAAGTTTTCTTTTCTCAAAACTCCCTGAGCTTAATAAGATAATGTGCCAAGGTGCCATATTTTAGAGGCATGTCCTAAACCTCATTACCCACAAAATATGTTAAATGTAATATGATCAAGCAAATGTTTGGCAACAGTATAATCATCATGAAAGATTAGTCTAGGAAACTAAGACTTTATTAACTTACAAACTTTAGTTAAACTATAAGTCCAATTACTTAACTCTATTTCACTCTCAAGCCAACTTGTTATGAATTGTAAGTTATTTGTGTTTTATCACATGTCTGAATTAGTATATTTGAGGTTGGACTAAATATGCTAATATTTATTTATTTTAGGAGGCCGAAACTCTACTGAGTGTACGCTTATCCTGACAGAGGGAGACTCAGCTAAAACTTTGGCTGTTTCAGGCCTTGGTGTGGTTGGGAGAGACAAGTATGGGGTTTTCCCTCTTAGAGGAAAAATACTCAATGTTCGAGAAGCTTCTCATAAACAGGTAGAGTATATAAAAACTATCTTCAGAATCTAAGCTTATATTTCACCCCCTTATTGGGAGGATATAAGATATATATAAGATTTTAAAATATATCTTAGTTTGTCGTTATTTTAGAAAATTGTGTATAATGTAGCATATCTTAACAGATCTTTCTGACTTAGTAAAGTATAGGCTGCTGCTAATAACTCAAAAATACTGGAATTCCAAAAAATCCAAGCAACGTATACTGTTATAATTCTTTGTTCCTTTAAAGTTTGTAAATAAAATCTTACCTTTTTGTCTATATGTCTGTTTCAGATAATGGAGAATGCTGAAATTAACAATATAATTAAGATTGTGGGTCTTCAGTACAAGAAAAACTATGAAGATGAAGATTCACTGAAGACTCTACGTTATGGAAAGATAATGATTATGACAGATCAGGTCAGAATTAAACATGTCTTATTGTTGCATTGCTTTTCTGCCGTGAAAGGATATTATTTATCTTTAGTCCACATCTAATAAGATATGTTTCTATTTTATGCATATTATATAATACAGGTTAAGTGAGTCTAAATTTGAATAGCTTTTTTTTTCTTTAATCCCCACAGAAAAACTTTTGAGAAATTGCCAGTATGTCAGTCACAATTTTTTTTAGTTTCTAAGCAAATCTTTTGTGTTTTGGCTTTCCAAATATTTCTAGGACCAAGACGGTTCCCATATCAAAGGCTTGCTGATTAATTTTATCCATCACAACTGGCCCTCTCTTCTGCGACATCGTTTTCTGGAGGAATTTATCACTCCCATTGTAAAGGTATACTGATTTCTAAGGTACCATAATGGATATTTGAAGGCTCTACTCCTCAACCCTGGATACACATATAACCTCAGTGATGTGTGATGGTATGCAGGGAACCCAGCAGTGTGGAAAGCCATAGCAATGTGTTTTTTTTACCTCAGGTGTCTAAAAACAAACAAGAAATGGCATTCTATAGCCTTCCTGAGTTTGAAGAATGGAAGAGTTCTACACCAAATCATAAAAAATGGAAAGTCAAATATTACAAAGGTTTGTACTGAAACTCACATAGAACTTCTCATTTTGTTATATACCATTGTACAGGTTTATATGGAGTAACTTGGTGTTCTTGCTTTTGTAGGTTTGGGTACCAGCACATCAAAGGAAGCTAAAGAATACTTTGCAGATATGAAAAGACATCGTATCCAATTTAAATATTCCGGTCCCGAAGATGATGCTGCAATCAGCCTGGTGAGTTTGAGTGTATTTCGCAAATACATTCTGGTTTTAGAGGGGCTTCCCAGGTGGAGCAGTAGTAAAAAAAAAAATTGCCTGCCAACGCAGGAGATGCAAGAAACATGGGTTCCATCCCTGGGTCGGGAAGATCCCCTAGAGAAAGAAATGGCAGCCCACTCCAGTGTAGTTGACTGGAAAATCCCATGGACAAGGGAGCCTGGTGGGCTACAGTCCATTGGGTTGCAGAGTCAGACACAACTGAGCACATACACACACTGGTTTTAGAAATCAGTGTTTTAACTAGTCAACTGAAACATTTAATTTTTCATGTAATAAAATGTTCTATAAAATAGATGATTTTCAGTACACATATTCCAAAGAAAGGAATCAGGTATTTTAGAAACTGAGTTATTATGGTTTGTTAGTTTTTTCTAGAAAAAATATTTTGGTATCTGTTAGTGCCAGTAACATCTTTTTTACCTTCTAATTTGTAGGCCTTTAGCAAAAAGCAGACAGATGATCGAAAGGAATGGTTAACTCATTTCATGGAAGATAGAAGACAACGAAAGTTACTTGGCCTTCCTGATGTAAGAAAATTTTAAATATATCCCACAAAATGTACTATTTACTGACCTTTTAGAATTGATAGTATAGCAAATTAAGGCTACTAAATAAATGTTTCAGTAAAAAAGTTAATAGATAACTACTTATAAATATCCTTATTTAATGATTGCTGCATAGATGTATTAGACCTGAAAGAAACTACAAAGTCAATAAACTTTTTTCCTAATTGTACAGCAAATAAATTTGCTTTGTCTTTAAAACATAAAATACTTTATAATTCTTTGTTTTTGAGAGACTTTAAGAATTAGCATAGAAATGATAATGCTTTGTTTTATTTTTGCGTTAAGCATTGTTAAGACCAGTGATGTTTTTTATCTTAAACTAGATCATTTAATACTCTCTTTGGTTCCTCAGGATTATTTGTATGGGCAAGCTACCACATATCTGACATACAATGACTTCATAAACAAGGAACTTATCCTGTTTTCAAATTCTGATAATGAAAGGTCTATCCCATCTATGGTGGATGGTGAGTTCTATTTTTACCATAAGATGGAAATCAATGCCTAGAAATGATTAAATTAATGATACTAATATTTGCACGTCTTTCATTTTGAAGGTTTGAAACCAGGTCAGAGAAAGGTTTTGTTTACATGTTTCAAACGGAATGACAAGCGAGAGGTGAAGGTTGCCCAGTTAGCTGGGTCAGTAGCTGAGATGTCCTCTTATCATCATGGTGAGGTAAACACATTATCTATAATGTTTCTGGAAAGCATTATAGCAGAAATACCTGCAAAGTCATTCTCCAAACAGTTGGTGAAAGTATAAGCTGGTACATCCATAGTAGAGAATAATTTGGTGAAATATATCAAACTATAAAATTGTTTATTTTGTAACTTAACAATCTGATTATAAAAATAATGTGCCTATAATGGGCTTCCCTGATGGCTCAGAGGCTAAGGAATATGTCTGCAATGCAGGAGACCCACATTCGATCCCTGGTTTGGGAAGATCCCCTGGAGAAGGGAATGTCTAAAACAAGGCTACTATAATCAAAAGATATGCAAGGATCTACATTCAAAGATATTAATATTTAGTAATGTTTGCTATAACTTTGTTATGCCAAAATTTAGACATGGAAAGTGTCCATCAAATGGAAAATTATTATAAATTATGACATCTGTACATGGAATCTGTGATATAAGTGATAGGTGGGGCTTCCCTGGTGGCTTAGAGGTAAAGAATCTGCCTGCCAATGCCGGAGACACGTGTTCAATCCTTGGGTCAGGAATATCCCCTGGAGAAGGAAATGGTATTCTTCAACCCACTCCAGTATTCTTGCCTGGGAAATCCCATGGACAGAGGAGGAGCCTGGCAGGCTAGAGTCCATGGGGTCACAAAAGAGTCAGACATGACTTAGCAACAACAACATATCTATAGGTACTAACACTGAAGAACATAGTGAGGGAAAAGAAAAGAAGACCAGAATAATAATATACTCCAAACTGTTATCTTTGGTTATCCCTGGGAATGGGAAAGGGCAGTTTTCTAATTTTTCATATATGTCTGAATTGATTGCCTTTATACAAACATACATCTGTTCGTTTTTTGAAATTGGTTTTTTGCATTTATTATATAAAACATTTTTAAAGAATAAGATTTCCTGTAAGTTTCTAGATTTTTAAAGAGATGATTTTCTTGTTTGTTGCTTCAAATCAAAATATAGTAGGTACTTTGTAGATGTTCACCTAGTAAATATTTGTTTAATGCTTACCGTGTACAGAGTATACAAAATTAAATCATATATATTCTCTACCTTTAACATATAATCACAGTTAAGCCAGAGGGCTACCACACATGTGCACATACACTCACACAACTATAGAGTGAAACGTGCTAGAATAGAAAGGAGTAGTGTTTAACACAGAGGAGGAAATACTTCATTCTGCAGAGAGTGAATGGAGGAGCTGTGCCTTCAGGGTTAAGACTTGATAGAAATTGCTGGAAGGCAAGCAATTTCTGAACTAGGGGCCAGAAGTCTTAGGTTTACGTACTACGTCTGCCATGTATTTATCTTGGAAAAGCCAGTAAACATCTACACTTCATAAAACCTTACAGGATTATAGTGAAATATAGTCATAACAATAGACATGTTATTATTGAGGCTATGGATGAGACTAATGAATCTTTTTTCCCCCAGATGTCACTAATGATGACCATTATCAATTTGGCTCAGAACTTTGTGGGCAGCAATAATCTGAACCTTTTGCAGCCCATTGGTCAGTTTGGTACCAGGTTGCATGGTGGCAAGGACTCTGCTAGTCCTCGATACATCTTCACAATGCTCAGGTGGGTATGCTTCCGATTTTTAGTAAATTGTCATTTCCAATTTTGAAGTCTTGTGAGTTAGTTGACCAAAAACAGAAAAATTCAGTTAATCAGAAAATGGATTTTTGATGCAAATGTTTGCATTCTTAATTGTTTTAAACTAGCTCATTAAAGTTTAGTCTACTCTTTGCAATGAGTAGAAAATCAAAATTCTATTTCAGTTTGATAGCTTAGCCTTTATATCCCTTAAAATGTTGTTTCCTTGCCAAACTATAAATGTTTTACTCTTGTTTCTTTTCATTTTCTTCTCTTTTCTTCCATCTAGAGCTGTGGTTATCAACCAGGGTAGATTTCACCGTTGAGGGGACATATGGCAATGTCTGGAGACATTTTTGATTGTCATGACTAGGGGAGCCATGCTATTGGCATCTAGTGAGGCCAGGGGTATTGCTGAACGCTCTGTAATGCACAGGACAGCACTTGCACAGCACAGAACTATCTGACCCAGTAGTGCCAAGATTAAGAAACTCCGATATAGAGTTTAAGCCAGAGTCAAGATAAGAACTTAATTCTTCTTAAATACCTAAGTGGAAATACTGCTTCCTTTACAAGTCTGTGGAAAGTACATTATGATTGGTCAATTTTCAACTGTCATCTTATTCATTCTTTCAACAGCATAGGGCATAATTAATAATTCCATCCCTGAGCCTCTTTTTTTCTCTATTTGTCCTCCAGGACACTAGGCTGTTGGTTCTCCTCCTTATTAGTCTTCTTCACTGGGTCCTTCTCATCTTCCCAACCTCCAAATTATGGCCTGCCCTGGGGCTTCTTCATCTGATCTCTTTCTACTAACTATACTGCCTTCCCATCCAGGGATGATATCTCATGCATCCAGTCTCAGCTCCAGCCCTGGCCTCTAAATTTCATGTCCCTCTCAGCTTTTACTACTTGGATGTCTAATAAATATCTCAAACATAAGTTCAAAACTACACTCTTAGTCCCTGTCTCAGTAAATGAAATACCATCCTCCTAATTCTCAGGCTAAAAATTTGGAGTTACCTTTTTTTTTTTTTTTTTTTTTTACATTTTTTCTCTAATTTCATTTTATTTTTAATTGGAGTTACCTTTGACTTGTTTTCTCTACACTTGCATCCAGTTCATCAGCAAGTCCTGGGGACTCTGAACTGGAAAAATACTTAGTCACCCCATTCAATATATAGACTAGTATAGTCTACCACCCTTCTTTCTGTTGGCAGTAGATTAACTTTTTTAATAGGTTACTCGAGTTCAAAACCTTCCAACTTTTTAAAAAATATTTATTTATTTGGCTGTATCAGGTCTTAGTTGTCACATGCAGAATCCTTGTTGCAGCACATGAGCTTCTCTTTAGTTGTGGTGCATGGACTCTAGAGTGTACGGGCTCATTAGCTGCCTCACAGCATATGGGATCTTAGTTCCCTGACCAGGGATCAAACCCATGTCCCCTGCATTGGAAGGTGGATTCTTAGCCACTGGAATAACTTCTTCATTCAGAAAAAAATTAGAGCTTTATTTTAGCAAGCCAGACCCTATATGATCTGTGCTTCCCCTCCCCATGTCTTGATTCCATCTCATACTATCTCTTCTTCAAACACACCTGGCCTCTTTGCCTATAATCAAAGAGGCCAAGCACACTCCCTCAGTGCCTCTGACTTACTGGTACCTCTGTTTGCTGTATGTACACTTTCTCTCAGTTTCTTCTGTGCTCAAATATTATCCTATCAGAAAGGGCTTAGCATTCCTTAGCAGCCCCTCAACCAATTTTAGGTACTTTATCTATTTAATATTTACCATACCACCTGACAAAATGTACATTCATTGGCTGTACTACTAGAGTATCTACCTGTACTGAGCTCCTTAAAGACTGAGACTTAATATCTGCAGTGCTTGACATATATGTAGAAAATACTCTAAATAATATTGGTAAATGAATATTAACAGGTAAAGCCAAGGTAGTTTTTATGTATATATCTGAAATAACACATGTTCTTTCCATGAAAGTTGTGTCAAAGCCAATATTTTTCTAAAACAACATTCTTTGTTTTCTCTTTAGCCCTTTGGCTCGGTTGTTATTTCCAGCAAAAGATGACCATACATTAAAGTTTTTATATGATGACAACCAGCGTGTTGAGCCTGAATGGTATATTCCTATTATACCCATGGTGTTGATAAATGGCGCTGAAGGAATTGGTACTGGGTGGTCCTGCAAAATCCCCAACTTTGATGTTCGTGAAGTTGTGAATAACATCAGACGTTTGATGGATGGAGAAGAACCTTTGCCAATGGTAACTATTCTGTGGACTAAGAACCTTAGTTTTCCTCTGGTTTCAATTCAGCAGATGATGTAGCTAAAGAGCATAAAAATTTATTTATTGCTTAATGTTAGATTTACTGTTTAATGCTGTTGGGATTTGTTTTAGTATCACATTTCGAAAACATTCTTTTTTTAAATACCAATTTAGCTTCCAAGTTACAAGAACTTCAAGGGTACTGTTGAGGAGCTGGCTCCAAATCAATATGTGATTAGTGGTGAAGTGGCTATTCTTAATTCTACAACCATTGAAATCTCAGAGCTTCCCATCAGAACGTGGACCCAGGTAAGTAAGGATTTCTTTTTTGATTTCTGTGATGGGGAAACATTTTTTATACTAACGTATGTTGAATACACAGGAGCCTAAGTTTTAGAAACTTACAAAAGGATTCTTTCTTTTAGACGTATAAGGAACAGGTTCTTGAGCCCATGTTGAATGGCACTGAGAAGACACCGCCTCTCATAACAGATTATAGGGAATACCACACAGACACCACTGTGAAGTTTGTTGTGAAGATGACTGAAGAAAAGCTGGCGGAGGCAGAGAGAGCTGGACTACACAAAGTCTTCAAACTCCAAACTAGTCTCACATGCAACTCTATGGTATGTCCTGTTTTATGATAAACGTGTTTCCATGTATATTACAGGTTAATATCAATTTTTAAAGGATGTCTTAGGCTACTTTTACATTTTCAAAGAATGAGGTCATTCCTTTAAAACCATTAAAGTTTAGCCAATTTATCTACTGTTGACTCTAATCTTGTTTTTTCTTTTCTAGGTCCTCTTTGACCATGTAGGCTGTTTAAAGAAATACGACACAGTTTTGGATATTCTAAGAGACTTCTTTGAACTCAGGCTTAAATATTATGGATTAAGAAAAGAATGGCTTCTAGGAATGCTTGGTGCTGAATCTGCTAAACTGAATAATCAGGCTCGCTTTATCTTAGAGAAAATAGATGGCAAAATAATCATTGGTATGTTTCTGGACCGATAACTGCCTGTACTAAAATTACAATCTTGCCTCACTTCTTTTAAACAGTTTTGGTAAGAGGAATGATAGGGAGGGAGGACAAAATCCATTTATTTCTGCTGGTTCCATGTGTGTCTTTCATATATCTAAATAAGCATTTATGGTTTAAAAGAGATAGCTTTTCCTAGACTGAGCATCTTGAGAAATCAGAAATTAGTTAACATTCCCTGGTGGCTCAGACGGTAAAGTGCCCACAATGCGGGAGACCCGGGTTCAATTCCCGGGTCGGGAAGATCTCCTGGAGAAGGAAATGGCAACCCACTCCAGTACTCTTGCCTAGAAAACTCCATGGATGGAGGGGCCTGGTGGGCTACAGTCCATGGGGTCACAAAGAGTCTGACAGAACTGAGCGACTTCACTTTCACTTTAGACAGAAGAGAATGGAGAGCTAGAAGAGGTCCCTGTGTAAACTGATTGATAACAGCAGAGAGAAGTCTGATAGAAAAACCAAAAAGGAAGGAGGATTTTAAATGGATTATATTATAAGTAAATTGTATACCCAAGACTGAAAGTCCTGTCTAAGGGAATTTTAAGACATTCCAGAAGCAACAAAATCAAAGTTTAAGTATTAACCAGGAATAAAACAGTTTTGACTAAAGTTAGAAGCCTCAGCTCTGGCCAGGATTAACTAAAAAAGCCAGGTAACTATGGGTTGTAGTAGCAAGTACCAAAACATGACAACACAAGTTACATAGTGATCACAGGATAATTTTCTAATGGTACACAAAAATGTTTAGTTTAATAGTTACATATTCATGGGTCTTTTAAAATACTATAACAGTGCATCTCAGTCCCCTAATTTTACAGATACTACCGCTTAAGACAAAGCTAAATAAATAATATTGGGTATGACTCAAAAATAAAAAGTAAAGATTATATTTAGTTGACTAGAATTTAGGAAATACTAGAGACTGTCCAGGCTTCTTGAAGAGTTAATATAGAAGGCCTAAAGGTGTGACTTATGTCAAGTTAATTGGCACTTAGAACCTCACTATATCACAGCTAGTAACATTCAGTATCCCTCAAAGTCTAATAAATTGACTGTAGTAGACACTGAGAAGGGGGTACTATAGAAAAAAGGGAACAAATGCATTGTAAGGGGCCATAATCAAGAGAAATCAATGTTTGGATGGTGGCACTAAGAACTTACCTGCTCGAGTGTTGAAATGAAAAGAACAGAGTATAATTGAGGTTGATATTTATCAGAAATAAAGGTTTTGATTGTCTTCTGTTATGATTAGATCACAACCTCATATATGATTTGACTGCCCCCTTGTGGTAATTTATATTTACCAGTGGTTTAGGGAGAAGACTTGGTGTCCACCAGGATGTACAAATTTATGCAAAAAGACCTTATAAGTTCCAGTTTTAATCTTTTGACTTAATATGGTAAAAACTTTATCCTTTCCTAAAATATTGCTCAAAACTACTGTCTCTGTGTTCACATTTGTTTAAATAGAAAATAAGCCTAAGAAAGAGTTAATTAAAGTTCTGATTCAGAGAGGATATGATTCGGATCCTGTGAAGGCTTGGAAAGAAGCCCAGCAAAAGGTAATTTCTTGGTTAGCATTTTCTATGTTATTAGAGATTGTGTACAATCTAATGTCTATATTTCACATTTCCTATTAAAGATACATTTTAATTTCTTGTTTAGGTTCCAGATGAAGAAGAAAATGAAGAAAGTGACAGTGAAAAGGAAACTGAAAAGAGTGACTCTGCGACAGATTCTGGACCTACCTTCAACTACCTTCTTGACATGCCTCTTTGGTATCTAACCAAGGAAAAGAAAGATGAACTGTGCAAACTAAGAAATGAAAAAGTGAGTTGTTGCTGGATAGTACATGTTGCTTGGTTGTATTCTAATGGTGAAAGAAAATTGTGGGCTTTGGGAAAATGCTGTTTATGCACATAAATTAACTCTTAATTTTCTGACTGTCTTATGAAGGAGCAAGAGCTAGAAACATTGAAGAGAAAGAGTCCATCAGATTTGTGGAAAGAAGACTTGGCTGCTTTTGTTGAAGAGCTGGAGGTGTGTAGTTTATAATGCCCATGTTAGAATTTGTATTAATGAAATAAGCTATTCTAGCAATATACCTTGTCAGGAAATTTCACAGTTGACAATAGAAAGAATATAGGGGGCATAAGTAAATGGTACCAGGAAACACACTACCTAGAAGTTTTCACAGGAAGAGGGGAAAGGACAAAAGTTGATTTTTGACCTATTGGGAG
Organism: Bison bison bison; assembly: GCF_000754665.1. Classification (NCBI taxonomy): domain Eukaryota; kingdom Metazoa; phylum Chordata; class Mammalia; order Artiodactyla; family Bovidae; genus Bison; species Bison bison. The sequence continues at coordinate 2,621,007 of NW_011494752.1, forward strand.
TGAGAATTTAAATGCAGAAGAACACCAACCCAGCCCCCCAAGTAAACCTGAAAGGACAAAGACAGTTTCCTTCAGGGCTGGCTAATCAGTAGTTTAAGAAGATCCTTTGTTTCCAAATCAGTAATACTGTTTTGCAACATTATCTTTAACATAAGAAAAAGTATCTTAATTCCATAAATTAAGCTAAAATCTTTAATGTGAAGATTTATGTTATTGCACTTCAGTTTGGATGTCTAGCTTGTAATTGGTGATTGGATACATTACTGGAATCACATCCTTTCTGTTTATTTGAGTTTATAAACGTATACATTTATGTGTATGTATATGTATTTTATCCTTAATTCTGATTCCCCATTTTATCCTCAAAGGTTAAGTTGTAGAATCAAACGTAGAACTCAGTCTTTTATCTCCACTTTTCAAAGTGTGCCTTAATGTTTGAACAGCTTATCACAAATTTACCTTTGAGATGTAACAAACTGAAATCAGTTTAATCATTGCCTTTTATTCTGTCCCTAGGGATAAAGTGACATCTATGCTGTAATGTCCTTGTTAGCTTATAGACTTGCTTTCTTTTTTTTTTGATGTGACCCCATTGTATATATATATTTTTTAATTGAAGGATAATTGCTTTACAGAATTTTGTTGTTTTCCGTCAAACCTCAACATGAATCAGCCATAGGTATACATATATCCCCTCTGTTTTGAACTTCCCTCCCATCTTCCTCCCCATAGCCTTGCTTTCTTATATCCACCTTTTCTAGGTTGTTGAAGCAAAGGAGAAACAAGATGAACAAATAGGACTTCCTGGGAAAGGTGGGAAAGCAAAGGGGAAAAAAACACAAATGGTAGAAATTTTGCCTTCTCCAAGTGGAAAAAGAGTCATCCCCCGAGTGACTGAAGAAATGAAAGCAGAGGCAGAAAAGAAAATTAAAAAGAAAATTAAGGTAATACTCTTGAAAGCTTATACATAAAACACTTTAAGCATTTTTCCACTTAGAACTGAACTAATCATAGAACTTCTAATCCTGTAGTTTGGAGTTTATCAACTCATCATAACTTCCCTTTCTTACGAGCCTGATTTATTTTCAATGTTTAAGTATCTTTGAAAAAGTCATACCCATACCATTATTCAGAGCTCTTAGCCAAAATAGAAAGAAAAAAAAAATCACTCTTTGACCAAATATATATTTGTATATTTGACCCTATATTATTCTGAATAATAAGTTGGCAGAATTTGACCATTTTTGTTGTGCGGTCTTTTAGAGTGAAAATACTGAAGGAAGCCCTCAAGAGGATGGAATGGAAATGGAAAGCCAAAAACTGAGACTGGAAAAGAAACAGAAAAGAGAGCCAGGTATTGAAACATCTTAAGAAAAATGATGTAGAGTTGAGATTAAATTCTGTTTGTTACCTAGTATGTTCCACATAGATATTCAGAAGTTCTTCTTGAGGTCCATGAAGGACTATATCTGAAATTCCCTATCTTTTTCCTTGGTATTTGATTTTTGTAATGAAATACTTTATTGGGCTCTGAAGAAAATGCTCAGTTTGTTAAGTTTCACTTTCTAGCTGGTTATAAGGTTTTAATATATATAACATCAGTTCAGTCGCTCAGTCGTGTCCTTGCGACCCCATGAATTGCAGCACACCAGGCCTCCCTGTCCATCACCAACTTCCGGAGTTCACTCAGACTCACGTCCATCGAGTCAGTGATGCCATCCAGCCATCTCACCCTCTGTCGTCCCCTTCTCCTCCTGCCCCCAATCCCTCCCAGCATCTGAGTCTTTTCCAATGAGTCAACTCTTCGCATGAGGTGGCCAAAGTACTGGAGTTTCAGCTTTAGCATCAGTCCTTCCAGTGAATACCCAGGACTGATATCCTTTAGAATGGACTGGTTGGATCTCCTTGCAGTCCAAGGGACTCTCAAGAGTCTTCTCCAACACCACAGTTCAAAAGCATCAATTCTTCCACTCTCAGCTTTCTTCACAGTCCAACTCTCACATCCATACATGACCACTGGAAAAATCATAGCCTTGACTAGACAGGCCTTTGTTGGCAAAGTAATGTCTCTGCTTTTTAATATGCTGTCTAGGTTGGTCATAACTTTCCTTGTCCAAGGAGTAAGCGTCTTTTAATTTCATGGCTGCAGTCACCATCTGCAGTGATTTTGGAGCCCAAAAAAATAAAGTCTGACATTGTTTCCACTGTTTCCCCATCTATTTGCCATGAAGTGATGGGACCAGATGCCATGATCTTCGTTTTCTGAATGTTGAGCTTTAAGCCAACTTTTTCACTCTTCTCTTTCACTTTCATCAAGAGGCTTTTGAGTTCCTCTTCACTTTCTGCCATAAGGGTGGTGTCATCTGCATATCTGAGGTTATTGAGATTTCTCCCGGCAATCTTGATTCCAGCTTGTGCTTCTTCCAGCTCAGCGTTTCTCATGATGTACTCTGCATAGAAGTTAAATAAGCAGGGTGACAGTATACAGCCTTGACGTACTCCTTTTCCTATTTGGAACCATATTCATATATAAAGTTTCTTGAAGACAGTCACCACATCTTAGTCATGTTGTTTTATCCCCAGAGTTCAGCACTGTACCTGGGATATACTTAACACTCACTCAGTAAATTAAATAGAAATAACAACTCTAACCATTTGTTTATGCCTTTACTGAATATCTACTTATTTTTAACATCTTCATTGAGCTGTTTTAACATACTCACATGCAAGATTCACTCATTTAAAGTGTACCATTTGGTGATTTTAGTATACTCAGTTTTAGAACAGTTTCTTGCCCTGCAAAGAACACTGTACCCATTAATGGTCACTCTCCATTTTCTCCCAACTCCCCCTCCCCCCAGGCAACCACCAATCTACTTTCTGTGTCTAGATTTGTCTATTCTGGACATTTTATATGAATGGAATCATGTAATATTTTCCTTTGTGGCTGACTTCTTCACTTAACATAATGTTTTCAAGGGTCAGCCATGTAGTAACATGTATCAATACTTCATTCTGTTTTGTTGCCAAATAGTTTTTCATTGTATGAATATACCACATTATATTTATTTGGTCATCAGCTGATATTTGGATTGTTTCCACTTTCTTTGGAGAAGTGTCTGTTCAGATCCTTTGCCCATTTTTTACATTGGGTTATTTGTCTTTTTATTGTTGAGTTAGTTGGAAGAGTTCTTTATATTCTAGATGCCAGATCTTTATCAGATATATGATTCTCAAATATTTTCTGCCAGCCTGTGAAATATCTTTTCATTTTCTTGATGGTGTCCTTTGAAGCACAATTTTTAATTTTGATGAAGTCTAATTTATCTTTTTCTAATGTTGCTCATATTTTTGGTGTCATATCTAATCTTTTGCCTAAGGAATTCCCTGGCAGTCCAGTGATTAGGACTCCATGCTTTCACTGCTGAGGGCCCAGGTTTGATCCCTAGTTGGGGAACTAAGATCCTGCGAGCCCTGTGGTGTAGCCAAAAAAAGAAGAAAAGATTTATCCCTATTTTCCTCTAAGAGTTTTTAGTTTTAGCTTTTACATTTAGGTAATTTTGAAGTAAGTTGCATATGGTATAAGCAAGGGGTCCAACTTCATTCTTTTGCATGTGGATATCCAGATGACCCAGCATCATATATTGAAAAAACTTTCCCTATTGAATTGTTTTCACTTTTGCCAAAAATCCAAAGTTTATTTATGGATTCTCAACTCTATTCCATTGATTGATGTATATATCTATCCTTGAGTACCTACTTTTGATAGGTAATGTGTGCTCAGTTCTGTGGGGAGTACAAAGATGAATAAAACAAATAGAAACATTTTTTGTTGTTGTTCAGTTGACTGGTCACATCCGAGTCTTTGAGACTCCTGGACTACAGCACTGCAGGCTTCCCTGTCCTTCACTGTCTCCCAGAGTTTGCTCAAACTCATGTCTAGATGCCATCCAACCATGTCTGTTGTCCCCTAAAGATCTTAGTGTTGAAAAAGAAGTAGTAAGAAAATGGGAGGGGGGCTCAAGAGGGAAGGGATATATATATATAGTTACGGCTGATTCACATTGTTGTATGGCAGAAACCAACAACGTTGCACAGCAGTTATCCTCCAAAAAAGTAATAAAAGTATGCCGTATGTACTATGCTGTTTAAACTACCTAGCAATCAGTACTTTGGCCACTTGATGCTAGTGGCCAACTCATTAGAAAAGACCGTGATGCTGGGAAAGATTGAAGGCAAAAGGAGAAGGGGGTGGCAGAGGATGAGATGGTTAGATAGCATCACCAATTCAATGAACATGAATTTGAGCAAACTCCAGGAGATAGTGAAGGATGGGGAAGCCTGGCTGCAGTTCATGAGGTCACCAAGAGTGGGTCACAAATTAGCAACTGAACAACACAAAGCAATCAATTAGCATATAAAGCCAATGAATCAAATAAGTATTATATAATGTGCATGGGACAATGAGAAGGCCCCCTTCGCAGAGTGGGAGGGTTTATTTTGAAAAATAGTAGCAAATAGTTATATCAAATTGTGGAGAGTTAGGAAACCAGGTTGTTGGGGAGGGTGGATATGTTGGATTCAACTAGGTATATGAAGAAAGAACTAAGTAGACCAGTAGGGAGACTGTTCTTCTTATCTTTGGGCCTAAATGAGGGAAATAAATAGCAAAGGGTGGGTATGAGAGACAGTTGGGGTTAAGAATTAACAAGACTTAGTGACTTTAAACCTCCTCAACTCAGCCATTAAATGCCCCTTAAGGTTTGGGCCAAGCCATTCTTCCCTTTGCATTGTCTCCCTTGCCTTGACTTGTATAACTTATTGATCTTCCAGCTGTTCTTATGTCTTTCCCATCTCCACACTGTAGCCTACAAAACTCTTTAAAAATGCAAATCTGGTCATGTAAGTTCCCTTTTTAAAACAAAATTCTTAACAAGACCAGCCATTCTCCTCCTGACTTCTGTTTTCCAGCCATAATGGATTTCTTTCAGCTTCCTAAACGCACTGTATTTTCTCACAGAACTTTGTACGTGTTATATCCTGAACTAGAATGTTTGTCATCCATTTCCCTTCAGCTAGCTAACTCTTGTTTAAACTTCAGATCTCAGCTCAAACACCTCTTTCTTGCAAAAGCCTCATATTTATATATATATACATGCATCCATGGAAAATCCCATGAGAGGAGCCTGGTAGGCTGCAGTCCATGGGGTCGTGCAGAGTCGGACACGACTGAGTGACTTCACTTTCACTTTTCACTTTCATGCATTGGAGAAGGAAATGGCAACCCACTCCAGTGTTCCTGCCTGGAGAATCCTGGGGATGGCGGAGCTTAATGGGCTGCCGTCTCTGGGGTCGCACAGAGTCGGACATGACTGAAGCGACTTAGCAGCAGCAGCAGCACACGCATACTATTGATGCATACCCTAGGCAAACACATATACTGTGGGATTACTACTACTATGGGATTAGATGACCAAGCTATAAGCTCCTTAGCAAGGGGGACTATGTCTGTCTCCGTTCACCATTGTATTCCCAGTACTAGCACAGAGTTAAGTATTAGGTTGGCCAAAAAGTTCATTCAGTTAGTGACTGCTTTGTTGAATAAAGTCCTTGGTAAATAGGAAAAATATATCTTTTATTTTTACACTTTAAGCCAAATGAAGTTTTTGGGCAACCTAATATTTGAAGGATAGATGGATGATAGATGGAGAAAAGTGAGTCAGAGAATATGTAAAGATGGTTAATTCCTATCTCCTTTCCAGTTACCAAGACAAAGAAACAAACTACATTGCCATTTAAACCAATCAAGAAAGCAAAGAAAAGAAACCCCTGGTCCGATTCAGAATCAGATATGAGCAGTAACGAAAGTAATTTTGATGTCCCTCCACGAGAAAAAGAGTCACGGAGAGCAGCAGGTAAGGAAAAGTGAAGAACATGCTGCATATTCTGAAAAATTCAAACGACCTGTGTATTTCAAGATACATAATCCCAGAAATTGTTATCTTAGAGCAGTAATTAAATTTTTGAGAAATTAAGACATTTTTTCAAAGATTAAACTGAAGCTTATATCTTCAGGACATATTGTATTAATATGTGGATTAAATATTTCTCCTGTTGTCCTCTTTGATTCTTTGCATATGTATATTTTTAACAGCAAAAACCAAATTCACAATGGATTTGGATTCAGATGAAGATTTTTCAGATTTTGATGAAGACACTCAAGATGATTTTGTCCCATCAAATGCTAGTCCACCTAAGATCCAAACTTCCCCGAAGTAAGTATCCTCTCTAATAGGGATTTTAGCATGATTGTTTTTAATAGTTGATGATATATTCTTTGTTGTTTGACACATTTAGAACTGGTCGTCAGGATGTTTTGTTTTATTTTATTCTAGACATAGTAACAAAGAACTGAAGCCACTGAAGAGTGCCTCATCAGGTATGTATTTAAGTAAAAATTGTGAGATGTCTGCTTTACTGGACACTCAGGTCCACCTGGCTTCTAACCCAGACTATATTATCCAAGTCCTGTCTTTGAAAATAAATGTGGGTTCTTGTTAGTATTACATTGATATTGGTCATTAGATTTAGTTTTGCACATGAATAAGTTCTCCATTTAATATATTAAAAGTAACCATGTGCTTGCCAGGTACTGTGCTAGAGATACAAAAAATAACTTTGCTGATGAAGAACCCAGAAATTAGAACAAAGTTATAAAAGTGTGTTTGAAATATTCCAGAAAAGTCACAAACATGGTGTTTGAATAGGAATTCAGAGCAGGGACAAAGCACGGATTTTTGTGTATTGCTTATATGTACTACTTTCCTTTCCATTTGAAGTAACAGAGCTTGATGCTGATGATGCTGAGGATAATGCACCACCTCCTCCAAGCTCTCCTGCTGCAGATTTCCCAGCTGTAACTGAAACCATAAACCCTGTTCCTAAAAAGAATGTGACAGCAAAGAAGACAGCAGCAAAAAGTGAGCCTCAGTCTTTGAATTGGGTAATATTGGGATTAACTAACTGGCTTCTACAAGTCAACTTCAAATTTTTATTCTCCAAATTTACTATAGGTATTAAAATAAAGACCTTGTCTAAATGAAAACAAATCCTTAGATCTTTATAATCAAAATTGCTAGTCAGAAGATTTTTAAAAAGTGTTTCTCAAAATGCCAGGTGTTATCCTAACTAGTCATACCTATGACAGGGATGGGACTTAGAAACAGTTACAAACACTTAACATGAAGCCTATAACTACAAAAAAAATCAGATACTTAAGAATATTTCAATTCTCTTATGCATTTTCGTCTCGATTGTTGTCTTTTCCTATGTTAAATATAAGCGGAAAACAAGTTGCTAAAGAAAGTTGACTGTGGAAACGGTTCAGCTAAGAGTGACCGTGACGAATGCCTGTCTTACAGGCCAGTCTTCCACCTCCACTACAGGCACCAAAAAAAGGGCTGCACCGAGAAAACCCAAAGCGGATCCAGACTTGGACTCCGATGTCTCTAAAAAGCCTAATGCCCCCAAAACCAAGACTCGCCGCAAAAGGAAGGCGTCCTCCTCTGATGATTCCGACTCTAATTTTGAGAAACTGATCTCCAAAGCAGTCACAAGCAAGGTACTTGTTCTAGTCGGTCCTTTCACTGTAGGTTTTTTTTTTCCCACTGAAAAAAGTTACTGTGAAACACGTAATCAAGCTTTGCTGCTAATAATTTGGCTCATTTTTAAGAAAATAAATGTAAATCCATTACCCTTGTACTCTATGTAGTTTAGCTGTAAAACAGCTAAATGTCACTAATCAGTCAATGAGAGGTTTGCCTTTGGTCTGTTTCTTACTACTTGTTAGAAGGTGGAAAATTCCTTGAGTTGTAGTCTGTTGGTATATTTTTTGCATTGAAATTCTACTGTCCGGTTGATACTGGAAATTATTTGCGCTGTTCTTTTTTAGAAACCCAAGGAGGAAAGTGATGATTTCCATCTGGACTTGGACTCAGCTGTGGGTTCTCGGGCAAAATCTGTAAGAACAAAGAAACCTATAAAGTACCTTGAAGAATCAGATGAAGATGATTTCTTTTAAAATGTGAGGTGACTATTTTAAGTAATGATCTTAAAGTTAGGTAAATGTCTCAATTTCCTCCCCTCTGAATTTAGTTTGGGGAAGGCAGTTTTAGTTCAGGACCATTAAAGTGAAGTATGTAGAGCCCAAGTGTCCTTTATCTCTGTGTCATACTGTATAATACTGTGACCATCTCGTGGACAGTGTTTTGTTTTCTTCTCTGCTTTGTATATGTATTTAGTCTGTTTTCTTGTCTTTTAAAGTATGATTTTAGGTTCTCCTGGCCTCTCGGGATAGTTGTGTGGTAACTTTAGCATAATGTAGTTTGACAGTTCATTAAGCTAAAATTGGAGCCCTTTGACATAAAAGTTTCTACTCTGCCTACTTTCAGTAAATATGAGATAGAGCATGATTAGTTCTCTGTTTTATCTTAGTTTTATAAGTAATTTTCCATCAGATAGAACTCTATGTAGTTCCAGTTCCAAATACTCACTCAGCCTTTTATATGCTGAATTTTTAAGCAGTGAAAAATTGTTCATATTCTTCATATCCTTTTGAATAACAGCAGAAACCGTCAATAAAATGAAGAAAATTAGATCCTAAGTTGTGATTATCTCAACACTTGACTTGTCCTCTCAGATTGCAAAGGAGTCAGGAACAATATTCTCAAAGAATATTGATACTATACTCAGCAGTGAGCTTTTATATCCATTTTGGGAAATCTCCATAATTTTCCATTTATAAACTTTTCAAGACCTTCCTGCATTCATTACATGTGTGTGACTTGAGTGATGTTAATGTTTTTGTAAATATTTACTATGTTTTTCTATTTAGCTTAATTCCAACTATTTTGTACTTTAATAAAATGTTGTAAACATTGCAACCCTTGATTGTTGCCCTTATTTCACCCTGCACTACACTCTTTTCCTTAGTCTGAAATATATCCTCTTCACTTTTCACTATAAAATAGCTTTGAGAACTATTCTCATCATTTTCTGATGTCCCTCATATAACTCCTGGCCACAGTGATAGTTCTAAGAGAAAGGCACCATGACTAACAGCCAAGCAGATTTTTCCCTGAGCTTTTAAACATGGGTGCTAAATTCATCTCTTCCACACTCAAAAGGTGTTGACCCTCCATCAATAAATAGCTTTAAATATAAATTTCGACTCCCTACTTTAATATTTTGATAATCCAGTCAACTGCTTGATGATGTCAGTAAATTATATTGGGGCAATTGGCTAATCATTTATGGGGGGAAAAAATGTTAGAAAGGCCCAACCCCTTCTCATCTTACAGGAAAGTTAAACTCAGACCTTTTCCCCCCTCCCCCACCCCCATGGCACACATTATGCAGGATCCCAGTTCCCTAACCAGGGATCAAACCCGTGCTTCCTGCATTGGGAACTGAGAGTCACCCACTGGACCACCAGGGAAATCCTTCACATAGACTATTTATTAAGTATCAAAAACAAAACTGAAGGGACTTCCTGGTGGTCCAGTGGTTAAAAACTTACCTGCCAGCGCAGGGGACCTGAGTTCGATCCCTGGTCCAGGAAGATCCCACAAGCCACGGAGCAACTTAAGCCCGGGCACCACAGCTATGAAGCCCACCCACTTAGAGCCTGTGCTCCACAAGAGAATCCACTGCAATGAGTAGCTCCTACTTGCCTCAACTAGAGAAAACCTAAGAGTAGCAATGCCCCAGTACAGCCATAATTTTTTTTTTTTTTAATTAAAGAAGTACTAGAAGGAAAGTCTTGAGTTACAGGATAGCCATCCTAAACACATCCCCGAGGGTGGCGTTGTCCAAAGAATGGAAAATGAGCCCTTTTATCAGAACCTGAACAAAAAAAAAGGTCAAGCTCTTTTTGTCGCAGTTCTCACCTTAAGAAATTGGAGAAGGGGACGTGTGGAAATCGATGTAAATACAAAGGAGAGTTCAAGTAACACAAGAAATATCAGTGTCTTGGTTACAACATAATTTTACAAAATGCTTCCAAAGGGGAAAGTAGGCAAAGTGTTCAATCCCTGGGTTGGGAAGATCCCCTGGAGTAGGAAAGGGCAATCCATACCAGTATTCTTGTCTAGAAAATTCCATGGACGGAGGAGCCTGACAGGCTACAGTCTGTGTGGGACAGCAAAGAGGCAGACACCACTGAGCACGTACACACACGGAGGCAAAGTGTGCAATCGCTCTATTTTTCACAACTACATGTAAATCTATAATATCACAAAAAAAGTTACATACAAAGCTGCCTATTAAAGCTTCTATAATAATAAACTGAAAGTTACCTAAATGTCCAACAAGAGACATCTGGTAAAGCAAATTATGGTACAATGAGGAATACCAAGTGCTCACTAAGAACGACCATGCAGGGACTTCCCTGGAAGTCCAGTGGTTAAGACTCTGAGGACTTGCCTGGTGGCACAGTGGATGAGAATCCGCCTGCCAGTGCAGGGGATTTGGGTTCCATCCCTGGTCTGGGAAGATTCCACATGCCATGGAGTAACAAAGCCCAAGTGCCAGAACTACTGAGCCTGAGCTCTAGAGCCCTCGAACTCCAACTACCGAGCCCACACACCAACTGCTGAGGAAGCCCTTTGCTCCAAGGCCCACGTGCAGCAACTACTGAAGCCTGATACCTAGAGCTCATGCTCTGCAATAGCAGAAGCCACTGGAATGAGAAGCCCATGCAATGAAGAATAACCCCCACTCGCTGCAATTAGAGAAAGCCCGCACAGAGAAAAGACCCAGGGCAATTAAAAACAAAAAAAAAAACCTCATTCCGGTGCAGCAGGCGTAGGTTCAATCCCTGGTCAAGGAACAAAGATCCCACTTGGCACACAACCAAAAGATTTAAAAAAAAAAAATCATTTAGATTATTTGACTTGATATTAAGTGAAGAAAGCAAGTTGCAAATCAAAGGTGAAATCCCTGTCTGATGTGTATGCATTTGCTTACAAAATGAATCTTGGGAAAGTGGGAGAAAAGCATATAAACCTTTGGAAAGAAAAAAATCAAAAATGTTTCCCTTCAGAAACCAAAAGTTCTCTCTTGATCATTAATGCACTTGCTAACTAAAAAGACTCCAAGTGAATTCAGTCCTTGACTCCTCATTCCTTAAGCTGCTGACATTCTAGGAGATGAAAATTCTAGTTCTAATAAACTTAGTGTTTATATACGCTTAAACCCTTTAGAGATTATAGTGATTTCCTACACATATGAAACATTGCTTAGATACATAAGCGCGTGTGTGCCAAGTTGATTCAGTCATGTCTAACTCTGCAACCCTATGGACTAGCCAACCAGGCTCCTCTGTCCATGGGACTTGCCAGGCAAGAATACTGGAGTGGGTTGCCTATGCCCTCCTCCAGGGGTCTTCCTGACCCAGGAAAACAAAATATATTTAAATAAAATTATTTAAAAAAACAATTTCTTACCAGGTCCACCCCAGAACTACTGACTTTTTAAAAAGCACTTGTTTTAACAAGCACTCCACCTAATCATGATGGAGAACCAATGCAATGTGCATTGAAAGGCCTTACTGTAAGTTGCAGCAAAATGTCAGTTGCTTTTCTCTGGATAATGAGATTTGGGTGATTTTTGTTTTCTTCTTTGTATCTTCCTATGGTTGACAAAAATAGTAAATATTACATGTTCTCTTTCAAAATGAAAGTAACTTTATATGTATTTTTCTGCTTCTGAAAATAATGTGAACTCCCAGGTTGCTCAGTGGTAAAGCATCTGCCTGTGAATGCGGATGTAAGAGATGTAGGTTCCATCCCTAGGTCAGAAAGATACCTGGGAAATTTCATGGACAGAGGAGCCTGGCAGGTACAGTCCATGGGGTCGGCTGCGACTGAGTGACTGAGCACGCATGTACAAGTAATGTATGGGTTCTGGTTCTAATATGATGCTGAACTGTTAGCGCTCCAGGAATTGCCCTCAGGGCTTTTTCTCTTTCACTCAGGGGCTGCACCCTTGCAAATCTCAGCAGGATGTCTGCAGGGTGTATTGAAAACTGTGATGGTTAACTGTGTGTGTCAACTTGACTGGGTTAAGGCATGCCCAGATAGCTAGTAAAATAGAACTTCTGAATGTGTTCTGTGAGGGTGTCTCTGGAAAAGATCAGCATCTGAATCAGTAGGCTGAGTTAAGATGATTCCCACCAATGCAGGTGGGATCAACCACTCCACTGAAAAGAACAAAAATGTCGGGGGTGTGTGAATTTGCTCTCTCTGAGCTGAGGTGTCTGTTTTCTGCCCTCGGACCTCCATACTCCTGGTTCTCCACCCATGGGACTCAAACTGAATTACACCCCAGCTTTCCCAATTCCCCAGGTTGCAAATGGCAGATTGTGGGACTTAGCCTCCATAATTATGTGAGCCAGTTCCTATAATAAATCTCTTAAATAAATATATATACATCCTATTGGTTCTGTTTTTCTGGAGAATCCTGCCTATACAAGCTCCAAAGTCCATTTGGTACCGAAAGAACCGAAAATAACCTAGGAGAGTGGATGTGGCAGCTTTGGTTCTGAATGCTGCAGAGAAGATCACATGGACATGAAAAGAAATGCAAAAAAAACTACCGCGAGGGGTGACTGCTTAATCCCAGGCCTTGCAGGTTAGTTTTTCTAGGTTTGGACCCAAGGCTTCTGTTGAAACCATGCTCCACCAGATCATTGGTCAGGCCAAGAAGTATTCTAGCTTGATCCCCCTCTTCATATTTATTGGGCCAGGATGTACTAGAACAGCATCATATGTCACGTGCCTGGCATTGTTCAATCCCGTTGTCAGCTGGGACAGAAAGAATAACCCAGACCTCTGGAACCAGCTGGGACCTAATCAGTACAAGTTCAACTCTGTGAGTGTAGATTACAGCAGACTGAAGAAAGAAGGTCCAGACTTCTAAATGAAGCATTTCACTATGAAGTTGCTTAGAAGGAAGGTCTTCCAGAAGCCATTCACACAATTCCATCTAACCAGGAAATACTTGCCCTCTAAATGCACAAAACCATGTTAGTGTATTGTGTTGGAGTTTACACTGATTAATAAGTAGTCTGAAACTTAAAAAAAAAAAAAATACAATGAGGGGCTTCCCTGGTGGCTCAGCAGTGAAGAGTACATCTGCTAATGCAGAAGACACAGTTTCCACCCCTGATCTAGGAAGATACCTCGTGCCGAGGAGCAACTCAGCCCATGTGCTACAACCACTGAGCCTGTGCTCCAGAGCCCGGGAGCCATGACTACTGAACCCAAGTGCCACAACTACTGAAGTCCGAGTGCTCTGGAGCACATGCTCTGCAACAAGAGAAGCCACCTCAATGAGGAGCCCACACACCATACCTAGAGAGTAGCCCCCACACCTAGAGAGTAGCCCCCACTCTCCACAACCACAGAAAATCTGATCACAGCAACCAAGACCCAGCACAGCCAAAAATAATTTTAAAAAAATTTTTAAGGCAATTTTCTTTTTTAAATCTACAATGCAGGGGACTTCCCTTATGATCCAGTGGTTAAAACTCCATGCTCCCAATGCAAGGGACCTGATATCCATCCTTGGTCAGGGAATTAGAGTCTGCATGCCCTAAGAGCCCATTATGCCAAGACTAAAGATCCTGCATGCCACAGTGAAGACCGGGCACAGCCAAATTAAAACAAAAGCTACAATGAGGTATCACACTGGTCAGAATCAGATCAGATCAGTCACTCAGTCATGTCCGACTCTTTGCGACCCCATGAATCGCAGCACGCCAGGCCTCCCTGTCCATCACCAACTCCCGGAGTTCACTGAGACTCACGTCCATCGAGTCGGTGATGCCATCCAGCCATCTCATCCTCTGTCATCCCCTTCTCCTCCTGCCCCCAATCCCTCCCAGCATCAGAGTCTTTTCCAATGAGTCAACTCTTCGCAAGAGGTGGCCAAAGTACTGGAGTTTCAGCTTTAGCATCATTCCTTCCAAAGAAATCCCAGGGCTGATCTCCTTCAGAATGGACTGGTTGGATCTCCTTGCAGTCCAAGGGACTCTCAAGAGTCTTCTCCAACACCACAGTTCAAAAGCATCAATTCTTTGGCGCTCAGCCTTCTTCACAGTCCAACTCTCACATCCATACATGACCACAGGAAAAACCATAGCCTTGACTAGACGAACCTTTGTTGGCAAAGTAATGTCTCTGCTTTTGAAAATGCTATCTAGGTTGGTCATAACTTTTCTTCCAAGGAGTAAGCGTCTTTTAATTTCATGGCTGCAGTCACCATCTGTACTGATTTTGGAGCCCAGAAAAATAAAGTCTGACACTGTTTCCACTGTTTCCCCATCTATTTCCCATGAAGTGGTGGGACCGGATGCCATGATCTTCGTTTTCTGAACGTTGAGCTTTAAGCCAACTTTTTCACTCTCCACTTTCACTTTCATTAAGAGGCTTTTGAGTTCCTCTTCACTTTCTGCCATAAGGGTGGTGTCATCTGCATATCTGAGGTTATTGAGATTTCTCCCGGCAATCTTGATTCCAGTTTGTGTTTCTTCCAGTCCAGCGTTTCTCATGATGTACTCTGCATAGAAGTTAAATAAACAGGGTG
>NW_011494752.1:2635752-2635862 GCF_000754665.1 Bison bison bison
TAAATAAACAGGGTGACAATATACAGCCTTGACGAACTCCTTTTCCTATTTGGAACCAGTCTGTTGTTCCATGTCCAGTTCTAACTGCTGTCTCCTGACCTGCATACAAA
>NW_011494752.1:2635962-2636348 GCF_000754665.1 Bison bison bison
GTCCAGTTCTAACTGTTGCTTCCTGACCTGCATACAAATTTCTCAAGAGGCAGATCAGGTGCTCTGGTATTCCCATCACTTTCAGAATTTTCCACAGTTTATTGTGATCCACACAGTCAAAGGCTTTGGCATAGTCAATAAAGCAGAAATAGATGTTTTTCTGGAACTCTCTTGCTTTTTCCATGATCCAGCGGATGTTGGCAATTTGATCTCTATATAGAAGCTCTATACAGTCAGCAAAAACAAGACCAGGAGCTGACTGTGGCTCAGACCATGAACTCCTTATTGCCAAATTCAGACTTAAATTGAAGAAAGTAGGGAAAACCACTAGACCTATTCAGGTATAACCTAAATCAAATCACTTATGATTATACAGTGGAAGTGAG
>NW_011494752.1:2636832-2646956 GCF_000754665.1 Bison bison bison
ATCACAGGGTGTGATCACTGACCTAGAGCCAGACATCCTGGAATGTGAAGTCAAGTGGGCCTTGGAAAGCATCACTATGAACAAAGTTAGTGGAGGTGATGGAATTCCAGTTGAGCTATTCCAAATCCTGAAAGATGATGCTGTGAAAGTGCTGCACTCAATATGCCAGCAAATTTGGAAAACTCAGCAGTGGCCACAGGACTGGGAAAGGTCAGTTTTCATTCCAGTCCCAAAGAAAGGCAATGCCAAAGAATGCTCAAACTACCACACAATTGCACTCCTCTCACAAGCTAGTAAAGTAATGCTCAAAATTCTCCAAGCCAGGCTTCAGCAATATGTGAACCGTGAACTTCCTGATGTTCAAGCTGGTTTTAGAAAAGGCAGAGGAACCAAAGATCAAATTGCCAACATCCGCTGGTCAGAACAGTCATCATCAAAAAATCTACAGCCAGGACTTCCCTGGTGGGCCAGTGGCTAAGACTCGGCAGGCATACTCCCATTGCAGGGGGCCCAAGTTTGATCCCTGGTTGGGAATCTAGATCCCACATGCCACAGCTAAGACCAAGTACAGCCGAATAAATAAAATTTTTAAAAATCTACAGCCATCAGACTAAGGAAGGCCTGGAAACGTAGGGGCCACATGAGCTACAGCCTCAGCTGCATCAGCAAACACCGGGAGCACCCGAGAGGCTGGGACAATGCTGGTGGCATTCATCACCACAGGCTCAACTTCAACAAGTATCACCCAGGATACTTTGGGCAAGCTGGTATGAGGCATTACCGATTAAAGAGGAACTAGAGCAGAACTTCCCTGGAGTTGAGGGTGATCCAGTGGTTGGGACTCTGAGCATCCAGTGCAGGGAGTATGGGTTGGATCCCTGGTTGGGGAACTGAGACCCCACATACTGTGCAGCCAAAAAAAAAAAAAGAAGAAACAGAGCTTCTGCCCAGATGTCAACCTTGATAAATTGTCAACTTTAGTCAGTGAACAGACATGGGTATAAACACTGCCAAGAACAAGAGGAGGTGCTCCTATCGTCAATGCAGTGCATTCAGGCTACTAAATACAAACTTCTGAGCGAGGAAAAGATCCCAAAGCAGCCTGTCATGGTGAAGGTCAAATTCTTCAGCAGCTGAGCTGGGAAGGTTAAGGATGTGAGTAGGGCATGTGCCCTAGTAGCTTGAAGCCACGTGGTAGGAGATGCATTAAATGTTAACAACTGCTTTAAAAAAAAAAAAAAGAAGGTCTACAAATAATAAACTCTGGAGAGAGTATGGAGAAAAGGGAAACCCTCCTACACTGTCATTGAAAATGTAAATTGGTGCAGCCACTAAAGAGAACAGAATAAAAGTTTCTTAAAAAATTAAAAATAGAGCTGCCATATGACCCAGCTATCCCACTCCTGGGCATGTATCTGGAGAAAATCATAATTCAGAAAGATACATGCATCACTGCAGCACTATTTACAATAGCCAGGACATGGAAGCAACCTAATGTCTATCAACAGAGGGATGGATTAAGAAGATGTACATATATACACTGGAGTATTACTCAGTAGTAAGAAAAGAGCAAAATAATGCCATTTGCAGCAATATGGATGGACCTAAAGATTATCATACGGAGAAGGCCATGGCACCCACTCCAGTGCTCTTGCCTGGAAAATCCCATGGACGGAGGAGCCTGGTGGGCTGCAGTCCATGAGGTCGCTAAGAGTCGGACACTACTGATTGACTTCACTTTCACTTTTCACTTTCATGCATTGGAGAAGGAAATGGCAATCCACTCCAGTGTTCTTTCCTGGAGAATCCCAGGGACGGGGGAGCCTGGTGGGCTGCCGTCTATAGGTTCACACAGAGTCGGACACGACTGAAGCGACTTATCAGCAGCAGAAGCAAAGATTATCATAGTAAGTGAAGTAAGTCCAAAGAGAAAGACAAATACCATATGATATCACTTATATATGGAGTCTTTAAAAAAAAGAGAGAGAGAGAGCGCAAATGAACTTATTTGCAAAACATAAGTAGAGTCATGGATGTAGGAAACAAACTTAAAGTTATCAAAGTAGTGGGGAACTGGAATTACTTTTACTGGCACAATACACAGCAAGATTTCCAAAGACCCTGAAGCGCTTTGTCCATATATATTCCTCTTTGCTTTGCTGTGATGACTCCAACTATGAACTGGAGGAGAGCGTATGGACAGAAAATTTAGAGACCCGCTGAAAGGTATGACACAGTAGGATGAGCAGGCAAGGGTGAGCCCACTGTCTCATGCTCAGTAGTCAGGGTCCACACTGTAATTGTGTGATGACACTGAACCTCTTATAGAGTAGCTTCCCAAGGTCTGAAACAGTGGCCACAAGACAGACGAGCACATCCTTTGCCTGGGCTGCAGCTTTTAGGAATAGCATTTTGTATAGTGCACAAGACTCCATTCTGACAGAGTAGACAGGTTTTTCATAATTGTGGAAAATCACGGTGTTAATGTTAAAAGTGAATGGGAGGAATTCTCTGCTTTCAATACATGATCTATGTAACCATGGAAGTTCAGTTCAGTCGCTCAGTCATGTCCAACTCTTTGTGACCCCATAGACTGCAGCATGCCAGACTTCCCTGTCCATCACCAACTCCCGGAGCTTGCTCAAACACATGTCCATCAAGTCGATGATGCCATCCAACTATCTCATCCTCTGTCGTCCCCTTCTCCTCCTGCCTTCAATCTTTGCAAGCATCAGGGTATTTTCCAAGGAGTCAGTTCTTTGCATCGGGTGGCCAAAGTATTGAAACTTCAGCTTCAGCATCAATTCCTCCAGTGAATATTCATGATTGATTTCCTTTAGGATTCAGTGGTATGATCTCCTTGAAGTCCAAGGGACTCTCAAGAGTCTTCTCCAACACCACAGTTCAAAAGCATCAATTCTTCAGTGCTCAGCTTTCTTTATCTTTATGGTCCAACTCTCACATCCATGCATGACTACTGGAAAAGCCATAGCTTTGACTAGATGGACCTTTGTTGGCAAAATAATATCTCTGCTTTTTAATACACTGTCTAGATTGGTCATAGTTTTTCTTCCAAGGAGCAAGCATCTTTTAATTTCTTGGCTGTAGTCACCAACTGCAGTGACTTTGGCGCCCAAGAAAATAAAGTCTGCCACTGTTTCCATTGTTTACCCTTCTATTTGCCATGATCTTAGCTTTTTGAATGTTTAGTTTTAAGCCAACTTTTTCACTCTCCTCTTTCACTTTTAAGAGGCTCTTTAGTTCTTCGATTTCTGCCATAAGGGTGGTGTCATCTGCATATCTGAGATTATTGATATTTCTCCCAGCAATCTTGAGTCCAGCTTGTGCTTCATCCAGCCCAGCATTTCACTTGATATACTCTGCATATAAGTTAAATAAGCAGAGTGACAATATACCTCCTTGACGTACTCCTTTCCCAATTTGGAACCAGTCTGTTGTTTCATGGCTGGTTCTAACTGTTGCTTCTTGACTTGCACATACAGATTTCTCAGGAGGCAGGTAAGGTGGTCTGGCATTCCCATCTCTTTCAGAATTTTCCACAGTTTGTTGTGATCCACACAGTCAAAGGCTTTAGCATAGTCAATAAAGCAAAAATAGATGGTTTTCTGGAACCCTCTTGCCTTCTCTATGATCCAATGAATGTTGGCAATTTGATCTCTGGTTCCTCTGCCTTTTCTAAATCCAGCTTGAACATCTGGAAGTTCTGGGTTCACATAGTGCGAGACCTGGCTTGGAGAATTTTGAGCATTACTTTGGTAGCATGTGAGATGAGTGGAATTATGTGGTAGTTTGAGCATTCTTTGGCATCGCCTTTCTTTGGGATTGGAATGAAAACTGACCTTTTCCAGTGCCGTGGCCACTGCTAACTGTTCCAAATTTGCTGAGATGTTGAGTGCAGCACTTTCACAGCATCATCTTTCAAGATTTGAAATAGCTCAACTGGAATTTCATCACTTCCGCTAGCTTTGTTCATAGTAATGCTTCCTAAGCTCCACTTGACTTCACATTCCAGGATGTCTGGCTCTAGGTGAGTGATCACACCATCGTGGTTATCTGCGTCATGAAGATCTTTTTTTGTATAGTTCTGTGTATTCTTGCCACCTCTTCTTACTATCTTCTGCTTCTGTTTCTGTCCTTTATTGTGCCCATCTTTGCATGAAATATTCCCTTCGTATCTCTAATTTTCTTGAAGACATCTCTAGTCTTTCCCATTCTATTGTTTTCCTATATTTCTTTGTATTGATCACTGAGGAAGGCTTTCTTATCTCTCCTTACTATTCTTTGGAACTCTGCATTCAGATGGATATATCTTTCCTTTTCTCCTTTGTCTTTAGCCTCTCTTCTTTTCTCAGCTATTTGTAAGGCCTCCTCAGACAACCATTTTACCTTTTTGCATTTCTTTTTCTTGGGGATGGTCTTGATCACCACCTCTTGTACAATGTCATGAACCTCCGTCCACAGTTCTTCAGGCAATCTATCAGATCTAATTCCTTTAATCTATTTGTCACTTCCACTGTATAATCATAAGGGATTTGATTTAGGTCATACCTGAATGGTTTAGGGGTTTTCCTTACTTCAATTTACGCCTGAATTTTGCACTGAGTTCATGGTCTGAGCCATAGTCAGCTTCCTGTCTTGTTTTTGCTGACTGTATAGAGCTTCTCCATCTTTGACTGCAAAGAATATAATCAATCTGATTTCAGTATTGACCATCTGGTGATGTCCTTGTGTAGAGTCATCTCTTGTGTTGTTGGAAGAGGATGTTTGCTATGACCAGTGTGTTTTCTTGACGTAACTCTGTTAGCCTTTGCCCTGCTTCATTCTGTACTCCAAGGCCAAACTTGCCTGTTACTCCAAGTATCTCTCAGCTTTCTACTTTTGCATTCCACAACATGTGAAAGTGAAAATCGCTCAGTCATGTCCAACTTTTTGCTACCTCATGGACTATACAGTCCATGGACTTCTCTAGGCCAGAATACTGGAGTGGGTAGCCTTTTCCTTCTCCAGGGGATCTTCCCAACCCATGGTTCAAATCCAGGTCTCCTGCATTGCAGGCAGATTCTTTACTCGCTAAGCCACAAGGGAAACCCAAGTATACTGGAGTAGGTAGCCTATCCCTTCTCCAGCAGGTCTTCCTGACTCAGGAATAGAATCATGGTCTCCTGCATTGCAGGTGGATTCTTTACCAACTGAACTATCAGAGAAGCCCATTCCAGAATATACATTGCAGTTACTGGGGAGAGATTTGCAATGCACCATGGGGAAATGGCAACCTACTCCAGTATTCCTGCCTGGGAAACCCCATGGACAGAGGAGCCTGGAGGGCTACAGTTCATGGGGTTTCAAAGAATCAGACACAACTGAGAGACTAAGCACTAGCTTGATGGGGAAACTATCAATCCCGCCTTCAAGAATCTCCATGGAAACCACAATTGTATCTTCTCTTGCTGAATGGAACAGACAAGTCTGAATTGGATGGAGAAATAATTGCATTACCACCTGTATGGTTAGAGAATTCCAGGGCACATATTCAAATTATGTGCTTTGTAATGGTCTTTCTAAACAAAAAACATGAAGCAATGAACATGAAAAGGATAAAAATGGGAACATAAACACATACCTTTAATAAATTCCAAAGCAAAAATTTGGAGAGCTACATGGTGGAGAAGAGCTCTGGCAGATGCCACATTAACTAAGAAATCAGTGTAGGAACCCTCCTACACTGTTGGTGGGATGTAAGTTGGTGCAGCCACTATGGAGAACAGTATGGAGATTAACTCAGAAAACTAAAAATAGAGCTACTATATGATCCAGCAATCCCACTCCTGGACATATATCTAGACAAAACTCTAATTCAAAAAGATACATGCACCCCTATATTCATAGCAGCAGTATTCACAATAACCAAGACATGGGAAAAAAAAACTAAATGTCCATTGACAGATGAATGGATACAGAAGATGTGGTACGTACATACAATGGAATACTACTCAGCCATAAAAAGAACAAAATAATGCATTTGCAGCAACGTGGATGCAACTAAAGATTATCAGTAAGTCAGTGAAGTAAGTCAATATCATATTGACTTACTACTACTCTTGCCGGATGGGACGGACAAGTATGAATTGGATAGAGAAATAATTGCATTACCACCTGTATGGTTACAGAATTCCGGGGCACATATTCAAATTATGTGCTTTGTAATGGTCTTTGCTAAACAAAAAACATGAAGCAATGAACATGAAAAGGCATGTAAGTCAATATCATCTTCAAGAGTAGATATTGAAGTAAGACAAATATCATATGATATCACTTATATGTGGAATCTGAAAACAACCTATCCACAAAATAGAAACAGAAATAGACTCACGGACATAGAGAACAGACTTATGATTGCCAGGGGGGAAGGGGCTGGAGGAGAGACAGAGGAGGAGACTGGGGTCAGCAAATGTAAGCTATTATATATAGATTAGATAAACAACAAGGTCCTACTGTGTAGCACGGGCAGCTACATTCAATATCCTGGGATAAATGGAAAAGAATATAAAAAAATGCATATGGATGTATAACTGAATCACTTTGCTGTACAGCAGAAATTAACACAACATTATAACAAAGAACTATACTTCAATTTTTTTTAAAAATTTCAGTCCACGTTACATGATTAAACCATTTTGAGTTGGGTAAATGACTCCATACAAACTGGAAGGTAAAGATAGAACTATAGAAACGATGAAGCAATCAAACTCACGGTATTTATGATTTTGTGTTAAATTTAGGAACACTCAGAATGTGTTTGTGTTACATATTTTTTTAAAGATTTATTTATTCATTCATTTATTTTTAGGCTGCACCACATGCGGCATGTGGGATCTTAGTTCTCCAACCTGGGATCAAAACGTGCCCCTCCCACACTGGAAGCACAGAGTCCCAACCACTGAACCACCAGGGAAGTCCCTGTATTACATATTTTTAATGTTCCTAATGTTTAAAAGAATTTAAGTAAAGAAATCTGATAGATTAGCCCTGTAATTTCAATTTAAATATGTAACATTTTATTTATTTTTTAATTTAAATTTATTTAATTGAAGGCTAATTACTTTATAATATTGTATTGGTTTTGCCATACATCAACATGAATCTACCACGGATGTACACGTGCTCCCCATCCTGAACCCCCGTCCCTCCTCCCTCCCCGTACCATCCCTCTGGGTCATCCCAGTGCACCAGCCCCAAGCATCCTGTATCCTGCATCGAACCTGGACTGGCGATTCGTTTCTTATATGATATTATACATGTTTCAATGCCATTCTCCCAAATAATCCCACCCTCTCCTTCTCCCACAGAGTCCTAAAGACTGTTCTATACATCTGTGTCTCTTTTGCTGTCTTGCATATTTTTAGATGATGTTTTGATTTCAACTTTGGGGGAGGTATGCCGCACAACTTGTAGGATCTTAATTTCCCCAGCAGGGACTGAACCTGCACCCTTGGCAGTGGAAGTGCAGAGTCCTAACCGCTGGACTGCCAGGGGATTCTCAGAGTTCAACAGATTGGATTACATTTGTAAACACTACCATAAAAATGAAAAGAACTTGAATCTGGACATTTGTACATTTGGTTTGTTTACATAAGTTATTTTAATGCATCAGAAGATAATTATCTGTTAAGAGTTTTCAGTCCCATCGGACATTGGAAGTGTTCGGAAATTCAATTAAACAGGTTTGCAATTAGTGTCCATTATGCAAATTTAACTTAAAAATTATAATTGAATATGAAACAGCAAGTGAAAATGATTATTCTTATTTCTATACTCTAATTATATTACCTGTATAACTAAAATAGCAAAGTGTATAAGTTGAAGACTTCAAAAGGAAAAAGAGAATTTTTTGTTTTAATTGAATAAATTCAAACCCAAGGATATTGATTTTGTGCACAAAAGCGTCCTTCAGACATCAAACTCAGATTAGTAGGAACAAGCCAATTTGCTCTATTTCATAAAGAATGGGAAAGAGGCAGTTGTTAAGGGGGGAAGGATGACCAGAGTGGATTGTGGAGGGACAAGAGGGTGAAGGGAGAGGAAGAGGAAAGAGAGTTGCCAAAAGAGTTGGAGAGAGAGGTGTAAAAATGACTTTTAATAAGTCTTAATTGCTCTCATCACTCCTGCAAACTAACACAAACTAACATTACTTTTTTCTTTTTAAATGAACTTTATTGAGGTATAATTTACATACATAAAATGCACTCACTATAAGTATACATGGAGAAGGCAATGGCACCCCACTCCAGTACTCTTGCCTGGAAAATCCCATGGACGGAGGAGCCTGGTGGGCTGCAGTCCATGGGGTCGCTAAGAGTCAGGCACGCCTGACTTCACTTTCACTTTCACTTTTCACTTTCATGCACTGGAGAAGGAAATGGCAACCCACTCCAGTATTCTTGCCTGGAGAATCCCAGGGACAGAGGAGCCTAGTGGGCTGCTGTATGGGGTCGCGTAGAGTCAGACACGACTGAAGCGACTTAGCAGCAGGAGCATAAGTATACATATCGATGACTTTTATCCACCATCACTATCAAGATATAAAACTTTTCCATCACTCCCCAAAATTCTTTAGTGTCACTTCAACCCTGACCCCCAACATGGATCTGATCCTACCATTATAGGTTAATTTTACCTATTCCAGAACTTCATATATATATGTGTGTGTGTGTGTGTGTGTGTGTGTGTGCGTGTGTGTGTGTATATATATATGCTTTTAACTTCATATACATATATTAACATATATGTATGTATGCTTTTGTGTCCGACCTTTCATTTAACATCATGTTTTTGAATTTAACCATATTTAGGTATCAAGTAGTCATTCTTTTCTTAAATTGCTGAATATTATTCCATTGTAGGACTTCTCTGGTGACTCAAATGGTAAGGAATCTGCCTGCAATGCAGGAGACCCAGGTTCTATCCCTGGATCTGGACAATCCCCTGGAGAAGGGAATGGCAACCCACTCCAGTATTCTTGCCTGGGGAATTCCATGGACAGAGGAGCCTGGTGGGCTATATAGTCCATGGGGTCGCAAAAAGTCGGCAACAACTGAGCGCCTAACACACACGCGCACGCACACACGCATTCCATTGTATGGATCTGTCTGTCCATTCACCTGTTGACAGACATTTGGGTTGTACCAGTTTGCACCCATTGTAAATAAAACTGTTATGAACGTGAGAATACAAATCTTGTTTATAAGCATATTTTTTCATGTCTCTTGGGTAGCTACCTAGAAGTGGGCATTTGTTTAATAAATCTTTGCCTTTTTAAGAACCTGCCGAACTTTTCAAAGCAGTTGTATCATTTTACCCTCCCCCTTATATTGTTCCTCGGTAATTTCTGGAATCAGATTTGTTTGAGTAAGACAGTATCTTCAATGGCCTCAAGGTGGCCCCAGTACATCCCGGTGAATGCAAAAGATGTTTTAACTGGAGGAAAAGAAGCCAAATCCATAAGTGACTTTGTCTTCTGCATTTAGTCTTTCTGTAATTTTCCAGGGCCTGGTGGGCAGCACTCCTTTGAACCCAGGAGTATCTTTTCAGGGAGGGAGTTACTTTGGTCTGCCCATCAACTGAGCTGGAGTCAACCTGATCCCACTTCTGCCCCCGGGGTGATGGAGAGAAGGTCACAGGTCCACCAGCAGCGATTCTAGCAGCTTACGGATCTTGGCAGTTATAAATACCAGCTATTCAGAGCTCCGGGGCGGGAAAGGGGACTTGGAAAGACGCTTCTTGATAACAAACCTGTCCCCTTCCCCACCTCAGTCCCAAAGTAGTTTCTCCCTTCGGTCTTTCACTCTAGGCTTTCGAGGAAAGGAAGAGGAACTCCCAAGCCTCTTTGTCTCTCAGATGAGGCTGCCTGCAGGGCCCAACCACACTCAGGCCCAGTTATCGTCCTTACTGAACAAAGCTGCCCCACGTACAACCTAGAAAAGCGCGGCATGGGCAAAGAGACCAGCTGGGGCCTCCGGTTGGTAAGAGTGATTCTTCTGCCCAAGGACGCGAACAAGGGCCTGGCACAGGCACGTGAATGAAGGTGCACTGGTTTGGTAGGACCT
>NW_011494752.1:2647056-2651460 GCF_000754665.1 Bison bison bison
TGGTAGGACCTGAGGTAACAAGGTGACAAGGTAGACTGAGGCGGCCTCCTCCTTCCTCAGGGAGCAGCTGGTGGGGGCAGACCTGGGGCAAACCTTATCTGCCCGACTCTCCATCTCAGGGCGGAAGGTGAATAACAGAAGTGGACTTCTGACAGTGAGGGCTACATTCTCGCTTCTTCCACGCAACGCCACTCAGAATAAAGATTCCATTTCCCAGGCTTCCTTGTGGAGGGAAGGCCAATGATATGCGAGCAGGTGGGTCACGTGGCAGCCTCTCGGGACTTTTTAGATGTTCTTGCGCCTGTTTCAGCAACTTCATCGCTTTCTCCCTCCGCTGCCTGGAATATGATTGATACATTCTGTGAATCCTGCAGGAGGGGGCTACACCCCAGGAGGCGTTTGGAAGGAGCCGACTGCTCCCTACTTAGGACTTTTGGGCGCAGAGCTGCTCTGCCAGTGCTGAATAGCCCCCACCGTCCTTTTATGTGAGAAACAAGGTTCCCTCTGGTTTGAGCCACTGTTCAGTATCTTTGCTCTTAGAGCCAAATCTCATCTTAAATAATTATAGAGCTAAGGGAAGAAGTAAGGCTGGACAGGGAAGCAGGTCCCAGCTGGTGATAAATCACAGAGCCTGAGGGGTCTATGGTGAACCAAAGGCTGAGGACAGAGGGGAGGAGGCAGAGAGCTGGGGCGACCAGTGACCAGAAGATCATCTGGTCTGGAGGCTTTTCAGACCAGCCTGGGGACCGGCTCAGAAACGGCACAGCTCTGCGGGGAAGGGGCTGCAGCGGATTTGAAGGGAGTAATCAAGGAGAAGCGGCCATGCCCCCTGCCTCTCACCCACTCTTCCTTCCTGCTCTGTTTGAGCTGGGGCAGATTTTCTCCATTAACCGATTTTGGAGTTTTCTTTTCTACCCAAGACTGGACATTCTGATTGCCGATCTCAAACTGGATATTCACTTAAGTGATCACAAGCCCTGGAGGAGATCAGAGGGAACAACGGAGCCGTGGGACCCAGCAGCGTCATCCTCTTGAGGCAGAGAAGATCTGCACCCCCTAAAACGCTTCCACCCCAATTCACTCATTCAGCCACCGCACAGATCTACTAAAGTGCCAGGAACTGTCTAGGCATTGAGGGCAGGACAGTATATAAAGCACCAAAAATTTCTGCCCTCCTGGAGCTTCCGTGCTAATAAAGGAGACAGATGCCACACAGAATAAATAAGAAAAATATAAAGTATGTTATGAAGTGGTCAGTGCAAAGGAAATAAAGCTCAGAAAGGAGATAGGAAGTCAGGGGTTAAATTCCAGTTAGGGCAGCTAGGAAAGGCCTTACTAAAAGGCAGCATTTATGTAAAGATTTTTTTAATGTTAGAGGGACACAGTGGAGAGAAAATATAGTTGTGGGTTGCTAATGTCATGGGTATTAATTTACCAACATGAGTGTGCCTGCCTATGTGTGTTCGTGTGTGATGGACATCATGTGTGATGGACATGGGAAGTTGTTCCACAGTCCAGCGGACCAGGGTGAGGTGTCTGGGATGGAGACCAAGTGTGAACCAGTCTGAGCCCAGCCCCAGACCGCAAGTTGGGCCAAGAATGGGGCCAAGTGCTGCCAGCTCTGGGCAGCATCAGTGACACCTCCTGCCAGGCTGGCACTATCTGAGAAGGAGGATGGGCCCCAGAGATTGCTGAGTCTCCTGTGTCTGGCCCTGCAGTATCAGGGCTGGGCACAGTGCAGGGGAACCACAGCTCCACAGCTCCCCGGCTCCCCCCTTGCCCACCCACCACCTCTGCCATTTTCCACTCTCCACAGGCAGATGCATCTGCTCTGATGAGGATTTTTCCAGGCTGGGCTGGTGGGCTAACCCGGCAGTGGCCATGAGGTCAGGGCAGGGACTATTCCAGGGGTGATGAGGTGTGTCCTTGGGCCCCCATGGCTGGGGGCAGGATTCATGGGTCAGGGAGCAGCTTTGCCAGGAGCAGATGGAGGTAGGGAATGGGGAGGTGGCCAGTGCTCCCAGCCCACATCCTGTTTTTGGAAAGGGCCCCAGCATATGCTTTCCTTTGGACTTGATCCAGGCTGATGTCTCCCCACCCAGGCCCAGTCCCTAGGGAACCCCAGCACTCCGGAGCATTAACCTAGGGTTTTTCCAGGCAGGGCTGGGCCGGAGCCAGTGTGGGTGAAGGACACGTTTCCCACCCCTTCTTGAAATCGGACCAGGGGTCCCCATCAGCACATGGAAAACCAGACAGGCCCCCATGGCCGGAGACGAGAGAAAGTGTCACCAAAGAGGTGAGTCCTGGCATGGCTGCCACCAGCCCCACACAAAGTCCTAGGGACTGTGAGGCCCTGGGAAATCCAGGCAGGCTGGAACTGGAACAAATCTACCATGAGCTTCAGAACGTGGGCTCCAAACCAGTGAGGCTGGGTGTGAGGCCAGGACCCTCTCTTTCTTACTGCATGACTGTGCCTTAGACCCTCTGAGTCTCAGCTTCCCATCCTTGTTAGGAGGATGAAATAAGTTAATTCTTATGATGAGTGGGGCCTGGGGCCGGACCCAGAGCAACTGCACAGGCGAAGGAGGAGAATGGTGTGGGCCCAGGCTCCTGGAAAGGCAGAGAGGACAAATGAGCACTTAACCTGGGAGTGTCCCCTCCATGGCTGCTCAGGTCACCCTTGGTCATCCTAATTGCCCTTCTCTATGGGACAGCTTCTCCAGCTACCTAGAGCAGTAGAAGGTGGCTCAGTTCAAAGCCTTGTAAGGGAAAAGAAACCTTTCTTTTACTTTTCACATTATAAAATGGCATGCTCATTACAGTAAATCTGGAAGTTACAGAAAAGCAGGAAGGAAGCAAAAGCTTTTATTCAAGTCCCAAGGCCAGAACACCCTTGAAACCCTAATGTTTTTCCAAAAGAGAAATTTTTCTGGGCTTGGGCTTTTTTGGTTGGGACCTCAGCATTAAGATGCAGAGCTGGAAGGGAACTTGGGGATCAGCTGGCCCAGGCTCCTCAGCTGACAAGCCAGGAGACTCTGGCCCAGAAGAACTAAGGGACTTGTAATATCAGAGCTTGAAGAAGAGTTAGCAGGTGTCTGCTGCTGCTTAAAATACCAGTGCCACCAATACCAGCATCAAACCCCACACCAGCCCTGAAGACCACCTTCAGGGGGGATAGTCCCTTGATCGTGGATCTAAGCCTTCCATTAGGAGAGTCTGTTGGAGATGGGCTTCCTTCAGCAGGGATGTAGCTCTGGGTAACCCGTTTCCTCATTTCCAGTGGGGGACTCAGCCCTGGGATGGGGGTGGGGGTGGGGAGATGAGGGGATGGGAAGGGAAGGCTGGCAGAGTCCAGCAAGGGGCGTGGCCCTGGCTCTGTTCCCAGGGGTGGAGCCAGTCAACAGGGTCACCCTGTCCCTTTAAGAGAAGGGGGAGCACTGGCCCCTCTCAGCCATCCTGTCTTGTCATCCATCCTGGCCAAATCCAAAAGGGAAAATGAAAGAGGGACCAGGAGGAACAGGTCCCAACCATCTCCCAAGGTTCTTCACTCGGCTTTGACATCCCAGCGCCAGCTGCAGCGTGAGTGGTTACGGGTGAGGGTCTGGGGGCCTGTGGGAGCTGTGAGGGGGGTGTTGGGGAAGCTGGAAGCAGAGGGACACCAGGGAGGAGATGGGAAGAGTGGGCCAGCATTCCCACCGCATAGATGGTAGGGGACACCTAGGACGATGGATCCTGATGGAAGTGGGGATCCTTCCCTTTGTGTCCACTCCCCAATTCTGAGAGGAGTTCACTGCAGTTAAAAAAAAAAAAGGAGGGAGGCAAGAGAAATGGTGGGCGGAGAAAGAAGAAGGTGAATCCTTCTGGGTCTGCTGGCTCCATTTCACCCAGAAGTACCAAATTGGGTCAGAGCCTTGGGTTCAGGGCACCACTCTTGCCCACAGAAAGCATCCTGGAGCACACGAGGGCACTGCTGGGTTTCTGCTTCCACACATGTAGTCAGGGGCCGGCAGGGCTCATGTCCGAGGTCCTTTCCCTCCAACCTGGACTCGGAGGAGCGCAGGATCCAACCCAGCAGTTCCATGGGTGTCTGACCAGAGCACTGGGGCGGAGCTCCTCCTCAGCGCCCAAATTGAGACTCATCTGAGTCCCCCTAAGCTAAGCCCTTTGTTCCCTCAAAGTCCCTGCTAAAGCCAGGTCTGGCTGAGCCCCTGGCTCACCTCGAAGTTAGAGGCGGTCCAGCTGATCCCACCCCGATGGGCGGGCGCGGAGGGTTGGGACCCTGATCCTTCGGCCTTTTAACTGCCCGCGCCGCGTCTATCTCCAGCGCCATGGGGGAGTGGGCGTTCCTCGGCTCGCTGCTGGACGCCGTGCAGCTGCAGTCGCCGCTCTTGGGCCGCCCGGGGC
>NW_011494752.1:2652226-2652645 GCF_000754665.1 Bison bison bison
GGTGACAGCGAGGGCGGCAGCGGCCGCAGCAAGGCGTCGCTGGCCACCATCCGTCAGGACCTGGCCATCTAGAACTGCCTGGGGCAGGAGGTGAGGCCAGAGGCCGGACCCCACCATCCCGGAGCAAGAAGTGTCTCCTCACCCCCTGTTGGCAGGGTTTCCTGCCCCAGCAGATGACACGCAGGGCGCATGGCCCTCCAGGCAGCACCCACACTTCCCAGCGGAGCTAGGGACATCGAATCAACTAAGGCCTGTCCTTGGTGCCCTGATCCAGGCAGAAAGGAAGGAGGCCAGGGAGGCTGAGAGAAGGTGGACCAGAGGAAGGCAGAGTCAGTGGAGAGTGGACGTTCTGGAGGAGCCCTGGGTGTTTTACTGGAAAGGAAAACAGCTGTGATACCAGCATCCCCCGGGCCCTCTCC
>NW_011494752.1:2652745-2653194 GCF_000754665.1 Bison bison bison
TGTTCAGACTGAGGTGTAGCCTCTGCTAAGGCTCTCTGTGTACATACACAAACACGGGTACACACATTTGGTGTGAGCATAGGTGCCCTCGCATGTGTAAAACCTGTGTAAGCACTTTGTGTGTGTGTATGCATGCATATATATCCTGTGTGAGCTCTGGATGTGCACACGTGTGCATATGCACATGTCCATCTTGCGCAGGCTTTCTGCACACACGTGTGCCTACCCCTGTGTGCATTCTGCGTCTGTGCGTGTGACGGTGTGTCCTATGTGAGTTGTGTGTGTGATCTGTGACATGCCCGGTGTGGGTGGCCAGGATCCAGGACAAGCAGCAGCCACGGTGGCTCCTCCCATTCTCAGGAAGATCTCCCCTCCTGATCGAGCCTGCGCAGGAGAGGCGCTGGAGGGGAGGCAGTCCTTCACCCTGGGCAGGCTTCAGTCCAGGTACC
>NW_011494752.1:2653294-2657722 GCF_000754665.1 Bison bison bison
TGGCCTGGGCAAGGTGGCTGGGCCCTTCTTTCATGATGACAGAGTGGGGCTAGGGCTGGGGTCAGAGGGCAGGACTCTTTTCTAGCTTCCTCCTCCTTACCCTGCTGCTGTTACCCCAGTCCATAAACATCCTCCTGGCCCTGAATTTTCTTCCTTCACTTCTTCCCTCACTCCAACCCTCTGGAAATACAAGGAACTGTCTACAGGGCTGCCTCCTGTTCATTCCTGCCTCTCCTCTGCCCCTATCAGCTTCCTCCTTCACCACACCCATGGGGATGCTGTCCATAAGCAGCCAGCACCTAAGTGAAGGGCTTCTCTGGTGGCTCATACAGTGAAGAATCTGCCTGGAATGCAGGATACCTGGGTTCGATCCCTGGATCAGGAAGATCCCCTGGAGAAGAAAATGGCAACCCACTCCTGGCAAATCCATGGACAGAGGAGCCTTGTGGGCTACAGTCCATGGGGTTGCAAAGAGTCGGACACTGCTGAGCAATGAACACACACACACACACCCCTACGTGAAAAATCCAGGGGTCACCATCTAACCACACCTCTGGACCGTCACCAGACTCTGCTGAGCAGGCTGCCAGAGCCCCACTCTGCACGATTGTCTTCTATGCCTCTGGTCATTCCCTGTCTATCCTCCATTCCTTCATGCCTCTTCCTCAGCTTTTCTGCCTGGACTGCACATAAGCAGAGGGAAGAGTCTTTCTAAACAGGTACCCCTGCTTACTCTTTGGGGCTCCCCTGTCCTCAGGTAAGTCAAGCACCTGAGCGAGGCTTCTGAATCCCCCACGTCTGGCCCTGTTGCATCAGGTCTTCTCCAGCCCCTTCACCTCAGCTCCTCCAAAGTTTCCATGCTCCAAACCGATCTAAACTTTCTGTTCCTGCCAAACTGTACCAGATTTGCTTCTAAATGTTTCAACTTGCTGTTCCTTTGCCTGGAGCAGCCTCCCTCTCTGCCGACCCCCTTCCTCTAGTTAACGCCTCCCTGCCTTTTGGTCTCATTTGGGAAGAAAATGGATGCCTTCCTGGACAGACAGACCAACCCCACAAAACCAGAGCTAAGGCCCCAAAGCAGCACTTCTGTTGGATGCATAGTTCTCTCCTCCTTGCAGGCCCATAGTAGGTGCTTAGTAAACTCGCGCTGGGGGGCTTCCCAGATGGTGCTGATGGTAAAGAACCGGCCCGCCAATGCAGGAGACATAAGAGACATGAGATCAATCCCTGGATCGGGAAGATCCCCTGGAGGAGGGCATGGCAACCTACTTCAGTATTCTTGCCTGGAAAATCCCATGTAAAGAGGAGCCTGGCGGGCTACAGTCCATAGGGTTGCACAGAGTCGGACACGACTGACGTGACTTAGCACACACACACACAAACTTGTGTTGAAAGTGTTCTCCAGGCCCAAACACTTACCCATGCTCACAGAGTGTGCCGCCATCTCTCTGCCCAGGGTGAGTTCTGTGTCTGCCTCCCAGACCCTTCCGCACAGACTCAGACATGAATGTCCAACTGTTTCCCATGTATATTCATTCAGCAAATACTTGTGAGCACATACTATATGCCAGGCACTGTTCTGCAGAAAGAGGACGCGAGCCACCTATGTCATTCCAAGTTTTCCATTAGTCACATTACAAACTGAAAGGAAACAGGTGAAATTCATTTTCGTAATATATTTTGTTTAACCCAATACATCTAAAATATCATTTCAAACACATCATCAGTGTAAAAAAAATATCACGGAGATGCTTTACATGTTTCATTTTGTGCAAAGTCTGGTGTGTGTTCAGTGCTTGAAATCCTTCTCAATTTGGACCACCCACGTATCTCAGGTTCGGCTGTCGTCTGTGACAAGTGGCTGCTGTATTAGCAGATCCACTTGCAAAACTTGCCCTCTCAAAGCTCACATTCTGGTGGAGAAGGCAGACAATGAACACAGACTGTGCTACCAACCAGGGTAAGAGTCAAGGGAGAGAGTGCAGCCCCTGGGGAGTGTCGGGGAGAAGAACTGGCAACGGTCTAGCTGGACGTCTCTCCAGGGAGAGCATTCATGTTGGAGGAAATGGCAAGAGCAAAGGTCCTGAGGAGGAATAAGCTGAAAGTGTTGGAGGCCCAAGACGAGACTGGTGTGGCAGCAGTGGAATGAGGGGGCAGTGGGGGTCACCAGTAACTGAGATGGCATCTCAGCTTCCTTAGCTCTCACTTCAGTTGCTGGGGCCCAGGCACCCCGGCCATCTCCATCCGCTGTTGCCATAGCCTGTCTTCTGCCCGCCTTCCGCATCCTGTCAACCATCTGATCCTCTCGTTTCTCCACCTAAGCATTTCGTGCCCTTGTCACCTGTTTAGAAGCTGCCCAGGAGCAGCCGTCACCGATGGCCAGGTGTATGCCCTCCCTCAGCCTCTGCTCCGGCCCCTGTGATTCTAACCTGAACACTTCACACATCAGCTTCAAACCCTTCACTGCCAGGGCCCTCAGGATCCAGTCCCACTCCTGAACTAGCCTTGTCCTGATACTGTCCCAGCCTCTACACCCTCATCTCTTTAAATTTATTTTTTTTAATGGAAGGATAATCGCTTTACAGAATGGCATTGGTTTCTGCCAAACGTCAACATGAATCAGCCATAGGTATACATGTGTCCTCTCCCTCCTGAACCTCCTTCCCACTCGTCCCCATCCCACCCCTCTAGGTTGTTTCAGAGCCCGGTCTGAGTTCCCTGAGTCATATAGCAAACTCCCATTGGCTCTCTAGTTTACATATGGTAATTGTTTCCATGTCACTCTCTCCATGCATCCCGCCCTCTCCTTCCTCTTCCCCCTAGTTGTGTCTGCAAGTCTGTCCTCTGCGTTTCCATTGCTGCCCTGTAAATAATTTCATTGGTACCACCCTCCTAGATTCCATATATATGCGTTAATACATGATATTTGTTTTTCTCTTCACTGTGCATAATAGGCTCTAGGTTCATCCACCTCATTAGAACTGATTCAAATCCATTCCTTTTTATCAGCCTCACCTCTTTTACCACTTCAACCAAAGCCCAAAATGGTTAAAACACAGAGCTGGGGATAATGGCTGAGCCCAGAAGCTTTTATTACCTCTGCATCCCACTTAGCTAACTCGTCCCCTTACAGAGTTAGGTGGGCAGCAGGGGTACCTCTTTCAGGAAGCTGTCTCAGCCCTGCTCCAGGTCTGGTTAAATGTCTGAGTTGTGGGTTCCCGTAGGCAAAGCACATGTCAGCCGTTGATAACCAAACTCCACAGCAGTGGTTCTCAACTTGGGGCGATTTTGCCCCCTAGGGGACATTCGGCAATGTCTGGAGACATTGATGGCCCCTCACGACAAATAATTCCCAGTGCAAAATGTCCCTCGTGCCTTGGATGAAAACTGCTCTACGGTGATGCACTGCGAACCATCCAGAGCGTCCTCAGACCCCAAAGGTTCTCAGCAGCAAAGTTACTATCCCAGGGCGGGCGTTCTGTATGTTTGGGGGTCACTGACTTAGTCATCACAAGGAGGGGGATCCTGCTGGCATTTGGTGAGCAGGGGCTAGGAATGCCAGTGTCCCCCCACAATAAAGAATTGTGACACACCCCTATAGAATGTCCCACTGACATTTACATAGTGAAAAACCTCTTTATAATTACCTGAGCCCGAAACTTTACTCTGTTTTACATACAAAATATTGAGGGTTTAGTTTGTTTTTTTTTTCACATGGTTGTATTATTCATTATCTGTTTTTATTTCAACATACACCCGTATTCTTTAACTTTCCTGAGCTTCCTGTACAGAATAACTTCTGACCTTCTTCTTTTAGATCCAAATATTTGTTAAAAATAGAAGCAAACATAGAACTATGTCCTATTGTCTGGTGATTGTGCCCGTGCATTGACATATTGAAATTCACAGTTCAGGTCAGTTCAATTCAGTTGCTCAGATCAGATCAGATCAGTCGCTCAGTCATGTCCAACTCTTTGCGACCCCATGAATCACAGCACGCCAGGCCTCCCTGCCCATCACCAACTCCCGGAGTTCACTGAGACTCACGTCCATCGAGTCAGTGATGCCATCCAGCCATCTCATCCTCTGTGGCCCCCTTCTCCTCCTGCCCCCAATCCCTCTCAGCATCTGAGTCTTTTCCAATGAGTCAACTCTTCGCATGAGGTGGCCAAAGTACTGGAGTTTCAGCTTTAGCATCATTCCTTCCAAAGAAATCCCAGGGCTGATCTCCTTCAGAATGGACTGGTTGGATCTCCTTACAGTCCAAGGGACTCTCAAGAGTCTTCTCCAACACCACAGTTCAAAAGCATCAATTCTTCGTGCTCAGCCTTCTTCACAGTCCAACTCTCACATCCATACATGACCACAGGAAAAACCATAGCCTTGACTAGACGAACCTTTGTTGGCAAAGTAATGTCTCTGCTTTTG
>NW_011494752.1:2658077-2658371 GCF_000754665.1 Bison bison bison
CGATATACAGCCTTGACGAACTCCTTTTCCTATTTGGAACCAGTCTGTTGTTCCATGTCCAGTTCTAACTGTTGCTTCCTGACCTGCATACAAATTTCTCAAGAGGCAGATCAGGTAGTCTGTATTCCCATCTCTTTCAGAATTTTCCACAGTTTATTGTGATCCACAATCAAAATCAAAAGTGCCAAAGTCAAAGGCTTTGGCATAGTCAATAAAGCAGAAATAGATGTTTTTCTGGAACTCTTGCTTTTTCCATGATCCAGCGGATGTTGGCAATTTGATCTCTGGTTCCTC
>NW_011494752.1:2658607-2674573 GCF_000754665.1 Bison bison bison
ATATCTCTGATTTTCTTGAAGAGATCCCTAGTCTTTCCCATTCTGTCGTTTTCCTCTATTTCTTTGCACTGATCACTGAAGAAGGCTTTCTTATCTCTTTGTGCTATTCTTTGGAACTCTGCATTCAGATGTTTATATCTTTCCTTTTCTCCTTTGCTTTTCGCTTCTCTTCTTTTCACAGCTATTTGTAAGGCCTCCCCAGACAGCCATTTTGCTTTTTTGCATTTCTTTTCCATGGGAATGGTCTTGATCCCTGTCTCCTGTACAATGTCACGAACCTCATTCCATAGCTCATCAGGCACTCTATCAGATCTAGGCCCTTAAATCTATTTCTCACTTCCACTGTATAATCATAAGGGATTTGATTTAGGTCATACCTGAATGGTCTAGTGGTTTTCCCTACTTTCTTCAATTTAAGTCTGAATTTGGCAATAAGGAGTTCATGGTCTGAGCCACAGTCAGCTCCTGGTCTTGTTTTTGCTGACTGTATAGAGCTTCTCCATCTTTGGCTGCAAAGAATATAATCAATCTGATTTTGGTGTTGACCATCTGGTGATGTCCATGTGTAGAGTCTTCTCTAGTGTTGTTGGAAGAGGGTGTTTGTTATGACCAGTGCATTTTCTTGGCAAAACTCTATCAGTCTTTGCCCTGCTTCATTCCATATTCCAAGGCCAAATTTGCCTGTTACTCCAGGTGTTTCTTGACTTCCTACTTTTGCATTCCAGTCCCCTATAATGAAAAGGACATCTTTTTTGGGTGTTAGTTCTAAAAGGTCTTGTAGGTCTTCATAGAACCATTCAACTTCAGCTTCTTCAGCATTACTGTTTGGGGCATAGACTTGGATTACTGTGATATTGAATGGCTTGCCTTGGAAACGAACACAGATCACTCTGTCGTTTTTGAGATTGCATCCAAATACTGCATTTCGGACTCTTTTGTTGACCATGATGGCCACTCCATTTCTTCTGAGGGATTCCTGCCCACAGTAGTAGATATAATGGTCATCTGAGTTAAATTCACCCATTCCAGTCCATTTTAGTTCGCTGATTCCTAGAATGTCGACATTCACTCTTGCCATGTCTTGTTTGACCACTTCCAATTTGCCTTGATTCATGGACCTGACATTCCAGGTTCCTATGCAATATTGCTCTTTACAGCATCGGACCTTGCTTCTATCACCAGTCACATCCACAGCTGGGTATTCTTTTTGCTTTGGCTCCATCCCTTCATTCTTTCTGGAGTTATTTCTCCACTGATCTCCAGTAGCATATTGGGCCCCTATTGACCTGGGGAGTTTCTCTTCAGTATCCTATCATTTTGCCTTGTCATACTGTTCCTGGGGTTCTCAAGGCAAGAATACTGAAGTGGTTTGCCATTCCCTTCTCCAGTGGACCACATTCTGCCAAATCTCTCCAACATGACCCGCCCGTCCTTGGTTGCCCCACGGGCATGGCTTAGTTTCATTGAGTTAGACAAGGCTGTGGTCCTAGTGTGATTAGATTGACTAGTTTTCTGTGAGTATGGTTTCAGTGTGTTTGCCCTCTGATGCCCTCTTGCAACACCTGTCTTACTTGGGTTGCTCAGTCACGTTCAACTCTGCCACCCCATGGACTGTAGCACACCAGGCTTCCCTATCCATCACCAACTCCAGGAGCTTTCCTTTACCGGACAGTGTGACAGCATGGTGATTTTTTTAAAGCATGTGTTTGGTATGTTATATTAAATTTCTGTCTAGTTCATAAAGAAACCTGATGGGAAGTGTTAGAAAATATTGGCTAGAGGAAGAGAACCTCTGTCCCACTCCAACCTAGGCCAGACTGTGACATAAGTGAGAAGCTGGCGCCACCTGATGGCTGAAGTAGAAATGGCCGGTGGTCTCCCACAGAAGAGACTTCCCACACAGGAATCGCATCCCGCAGGGGAGCCTGCTAATTGTCCCCAAACACAGCCTCTCCTGCCAATTCCCTAGACCTCCCCCAGGCCTCGGTGCCTGACACTTCTTCAAGGGCTTCAGAGATCCAGGAAAGAGCTCTGGCTGAGACGCGGGAGCCCTACTGTTGTTCAGTTGTTAAGTCGTGTCCAACTCTGTGATCCCTTGGACTACAGCATGCCAGGCTTCCCTGTCCTTCACTATCTCCGAGTTTGCTCAGATTCATGTCCATTGAGTTGGCGATGCCATCCAACCATCTCATCCTCTGTTGCCCCCTTCTGCTTCTGTCTTCAATCTTTCCCAGTATCAGGGTTTTTTCCACTGAGTTGGCTCTTTGCATCAGGTGGTCAAAGTAGTGGAGCTTCAGCTTCAGCATCAGTCCTTCCAATGAATATTCAGGATTGATTTTCTTTAGGATTGACTGGTTTGATCTCCGAGTCCAAGGAACTCTCAAGAATCTTCTCCAGCACTACAGCAGCAGTTCTTTGGTATTCAGCCTTCTTTACAGCCCGTCTCACGTCTGTGCATGACTCCTGGAAAAACCATAGCTTTGACTACACAGACCTTTGTCCACAAAGTGATGTCTCTGCTTTTCAATACTGTGTAGGTTTGTCATACTTTTCTTCCAAGGAGCAAGTGTCTTTTAATTTCATGGCTGCAGTCACTGTCCACAGTGATTTTGGAGCCCAATAAAATCAAATCTGTCAGTTTCCATTTTTTTCCCCATCTATTTGCCATGAAGTGATAGCAGCCCTTACTACTGTTCCCTGATCTGCCACTTATTTGTTGGGTGACCCTGGGCAAGGGCACTGCCCTCTCTGGACCTTGATGTCTAGTGTGAGGGGGTTAAAACTGGTTTCTAAGGACCCTCAAGGCCTATCACACTCCACTCTCTCGATCAGGAGCATCCAGGTGCCGTCACCTGCCTGTCCCCTGTGCCTCCTGCCCACAGACGTGAAGTTGGGGGCGGGACAGGGACAGTTCTTCCTGGAGGTGGAAGAACAAGTGGCCCGGCCTCCCAGGTTCCATCCCAATCCTGAGTTCTTCTTAGATTGCAATGAGCGAGCCCCTGACCCAAGTCCCCCAAGCCAACTGCCACTCTTGTTGTGGTCATCGGTGGTCACTAAAGATAGAACTCTGCCACTAAATGGCTCTGATTCAAGCTCTAGCTTCCCAAGGGCTAGGGACTCTCAGAGAGCTGAGGTGGCTTTCTCTCTCGGGCTGGGGACTCCCTGAAGGCTGAGGCGGTCTCTCCCTCTCTCCCTCCCACCTCTCTACATGGGTCCCTGACAGGCTGTGAGACCCCTAGACCAAGGGCTTCTTAAGGGCAGGCCTGTCTCCTCCCAGTATCTCCAAAGCTCTGAGCACAGCAAGGCAGGTCCCGAAGGCAGCTTGGGCCCCAGTCCCTGCCCAGACACCGAGAGAAGGCGGCGAGGCAGCGAGGCTCTGAGGCGCATGTAGAATAAATATAACTTTATTCTTTATCCAGTAGATCTCAGTGGCAAGTCCAACAGTAACAGGTGCACCAGCGGGCTCTGGGGGGGGATGAGACCCCAACCCCAGGGCAAGGAGGGCAGGGCAGAGCCAGCTCCCCCAGCCCCGGGGGAGCAGGGGTGACATGAGGGGCCCCCCTGTAGGCCCGTCCTGCGGGGCAAAGAGGGGGCACGGGTGTGGGGTGGGGGGCAGGCCAGGGAAATGGAGGAACTCAGGCCATGTGTCTGTCGGCCTGTCTGTCCACTGTGTGTGTGTGTGTGTGTGGGTGTGTCTGTGTGTGTCCGGGGGCCCTGTGGGCGGTGCTGGTGGCCATGAGGCTGGAGGGCAGGGGAGCTCGGACCCCCTGGCCAGCCCCTTCATGGGGAGGGGAGCGCTGGAGGGCTTCGATGACGTGGGCTCTGATGGGGAAGCAGAGGACACAGGGTGGAGAAACACACGCCTGGAGGTCCTGAGGCCCCGGTGCTCTGCCCCCAGCCCCATCCCGGGGGTGAGCCACTCCTTCCAGGGGTTGCCAGGAAACTGTCCTTGCCCAGTGGTTAGGCAGAGAGAGAGGAGAGGGCAGGCCTTGGAAAGTTAGTACTTCACAGTTTTAAAGAGAAAACTGAGGAGGAAATGGCTGGGGAGGGGGCCTTGGGGGTGCACAGGGACTTGGAGAGACAGGGGAAGCCCCTTTCAAGCCACTCCCCCCCCCCCGGGGCCCATCCCCCCCTCCAGCTCTGAATCCAGCTCCCCCCAATACACAGCACACTTCAGTATAAATGTGCTTAAAATGAAAATTCTTATTTAAAAAAATCAAAACCAGAAAAAAAAATTAAAATAAAAACAAAACCAGCGAGAATTAATACCTGGGGGTTGGTATGGCAAAGTATGTACAGGGGATTCCCCCACCCCGGCCCACCCCCTCTGTCACCAACCGAGGCAGGGGGGGTTCCCCAACCGGGGGGCAATGGCTTGCAAGTTCTGAGGATGGGGGAGCCAGGTCCTGGCATTTGCTGGTGATGAAGATGTGGCGAGGTGGGCAGAAGGGTGTCTTGATGAACACAAAGCCCGCAGGCCCCATCCTGAGGCCCGGGACCAGGGGTCCTCACTCAGTCCATGGCCACGGCCCTGACGTCAGCCCAGGCTCCAAGAGCGGGCAGTCCATCGCAGGCCCGGGCCTCTGTCCGAAGAGTCGCCGCCACCTCCTCCCTCCAGCCCCCCGGGCAAGGGAGGGCAGGTGGGGCGCAGGGCTGGTGGGGGTTGCATGGTTGGTAGAAAGGCAGAGAAAAGCCAGGGCACGGGGTGAGGGCTGTGTCCATGGGGCAAGGGCAGTCACGGGGAGTGGGTGGCCGGGCTGCTTCTGTTTGAGCTGGGGCTGAGGCTGGGGCTACAGCTGCCGGGCGGGGGAGCCAGGCCACCCCCGTCCCGCCCCCCACTCCCCGCTTGTCCGCTCAGAGTGTCCAGGCCCTCTGAGTTCTCCAGCATTTCCTGGATGAGAGGTGGCATGGAGCCCGGAATCTCCATCTTCAGCGTGATCACCCGCTCAGCCCCTGCAGGAAAGGAGGGACAGAGGTCAGGAGTGTGGCCACCTTGCTCCTCTAGCCCTGCACACAAGCGTGGCCCCAGGAGGGAGTGTGCAAGGGGTAGGAGGATCCACAGTACCAATATCAGCTCCCACCACACACCGACCCCTGCGCTGTTTCCTGATGTAAGCCAGCTCTCCTAAGCCCCACAGCTGAAGGGCAGCAGGGAAAAGTGGCTCCCAGCTCTGGCTCTGGGGTCACTGGGCTTGATGCCAGGCCCTTCCTACGTGCTGCTGACTCTCCTACTGACATCTCAAGACAACTCTGCAAATGTTATCCCTGCTCTGCAGATGGGTAACTGAGGCTTAGAGCCGTTGTGTGACCCGCTCAAGGACACACAACAGTCTGGTTCCAGAGCCATGCCCTGAACTAGCATGCCAAGATGACACTGCCATCTTGGGGCTCACAGGCACGGAGGTCACCTGGGCAAGGTGAGGTTCAGGTGAGTGGGGCATCACAAGGACACAAAGATGTGGGGTACTGGCTCAGACACAGGAGGCCTGACTCTGGACATGGATGGCAGACACACAGGGAGAGAGCCTCACCCTTAGCACTGATGCTCCGCAGGTCTGTGATCTTCATCAGCATCTTGGGGAACATGTGTGGACGGCTGGGCCTCCGTTTCCGCACATAGACCTTCAGTGCCTCAAGCAGTGGCTCCTGCAGCATGTCCACCCTATCTGGCTGCTCCAGGTCCTGCCGGTCTGAAGAAGCAGAGAAGCCCTCTGCCTGGTGAGGAACACAGCTGCGGGCCCCATCGTGACCACCAGGGGGCGCACCTGTCCAGGCCTTGGGCAGAGTATCTTTGCTCCTCAGGCCTCCCCACCTGGCCCTACTGCTGCTGCTGCTAAGTCGCTTCAGTCGTGTCCGACCCCACAGACGGCAGCCCAACAGGCTCCCCCGTCCCTGGGATTCTCCAGGCAAGAATAGTGTACTGGGTTGCCATTTCCTTCTCCAATGCATGAAAGTGAAAAGTCAAAGTGAAGTCGCTCAGTCGTGTCCGACTCTTAGTGACCCCATGGACTGCAGCCTACCAGGCTCCTCCATCCATGGGATTTTCCAGGCAAGAGTACTGGAGTGGGGTGCCATTGCCTTAGAGGCTCTCAAATGTGAGCAAAGAAGGGCTGGGGCACAAGGGTGTCCCAAAGCTCGCCCTGAGAGCCCAGTTCATGGAGGTCACACCCCTGAACACAGGCAGTGCCATCTTAAGCAGAGCCAGGTCTCCCACTCGAGCTGGTTATTCTGGACACCAGCCCAATATGGCAGAACTCATGACAATAAAATAATAACAGCAGCCAGCATTTACTGGGTCTTCCTCTGGGCACACTGTGCCTTACTTATTACCTCCTAATCCTCCCATCAACTTTATGAGGTGGAGACATTACTGCCCCCATTTTACAGAAATGGAGGCTCAGAGAAGTTCAGCGACCTGCTGAAGGTCACATGTTGTCCAGGATTTGAACCTGGGTAGTCTGACCTCCAAGTCCTCACTCTTAAGCCCCCTGGAAGGAGCGCTGCCTAGAAATAGGGAACCAGAGCTCAGGTCTCTATCACTGTTCCCTTGCCCTGTGGCCACAGACCAGACCCTGCTCTGCTGGGACTCATTTTCCTGTCTGACAGGTGCCTTTTTGATCAAATGATCCCCCAGCTTCTCCCTGGGAGAGGCTCCGCAAGCCACACCACCACCCCTGGGCCTGGCCCCCAGACCCAGGCCCACAGCCCACCTCCACAGATGAGGCAGATAGCGCTGAGCAACCCAGTCTCAGCGTCATCCATCTCCAGGGGCAGCAGCTGGTTGGCGAAGGCGAAGACCAGGTCCGTGAGCGGGCCAAAGCCGGCGTTGTGCATCTGGGTCCGGTTCAGGGTCAGCCCATCCGAGAAGGTCATTGTGTCCTGCTCGGGCGTGTACCGCGTGCAGATCCGCAGGATCTGGGTGCAGAGGGTTCTCGAGTTCAGGAACTCACATCCGCCAGCACTTCCGGCACCAGCATCCCCCCCCAGGACCACCTGGCGGGCAGCCAGACTACTGCTGTTCTACAGAACCTTCTGTGCGACACAGTAGCCACCAGCCACACTGGTGACCAGTGGGCACTTGAAACATGCCAAGTGCAACTGAGAAACTGAATTTAATTTTAATTAATTTCAATTTAAAACAGCCATACATGGCCAGCGGCTACTGTATTAGACAGTGCAGATCTACAGCATCCTGCCTCCACACAGAGAATTAAGAGGGCAACAAAACATTTCCAGGAAGGCCAAAACCGAAGTGGATTTCAGTCTATGGTTCCCAGGACTGGGGACAGAACAAGAGCTCAGTAAATGTACCTCATCTTCAGGTCTTTCAAACCCTGACCCTGCCTCTCGCATCTCCCTTCCACCAGGAAGAGCAGCCTGGTCACACCCCAGGTTCCCGACCTTGGAGGTGGCCGAGAGGGAACAGGAGGGCTGAGGAAGACAGGGAGGACAAGCCTCCCTCCAGCCTTGGAGTTGACAATCTCATCCGCCCCCATCCTGCCTCAAGTCCAGCCCACCCTCTGGCCCCACCAAATACCCTGCAGTCCCCTGAATCCCACTGGTCCCACGCCAGCAGGCCTTTCACAGACCATTCTACACACCTCTAGAGGCCACCTCCTCTGGGGCTCCTCCCTGGGGCCCAGTAGTGTGGCTCTCTGTCCTGCAGGGAGGGGACAGCCCTCCCCCATCTGCAGCCAGCACTTATCACAGTTTTGCAACCTCTGTTTACCTATCTGTTGCCTCCACCAATGGAAGGTTCTCGAGAGGGGACAGTGGTGTGTTCACCTCTGTTCTGACACCCAGTTCAAGGCCTGGCCACACAGGGTCCCAGGTGAACCCTTATTAGACTGAATAGATGGGAAGATGGGTGGGTGGACAGAAGCACTGAATCAAAGATGGGCTGAGGGTGGATGAATGAGAGTAGAGGTGAATGGGTGCACACCCGGGTGCTGGGTGGCTAAGCAGACAGGTAGACACGCGGGGGAGAGGAAGGGTGGCTGTTCAGGTGGCTGGGCGTTTGGACAGGTCGACTCCAGATGGATTTTTAGGAAAGTGGTTATTTGAGCGGCAGGACATCCTCCAAGAACACAGGAGTCAGTGCCTAGGCAGGCAAGGTGCAGACCCTCACCAGGATATCCAGGCAGGCAGCCTTGAGGAGGGTGATCTGGTCCGCAATGGTGAGGGTGGTGAAGCCGGGCAGTTGCTTGGCGAACTCCACAGTCTTAATGATGCACTTGGTGGAGAGTTCACTGAACTTGTCCCAGAGGTCAATGTCCAGAGAGACACGCTGTTCTGAGCTGTTGTTCTGGGAGAATGGGGGAGGGGGGGAGTGGGAGGAGAGTGAGGGCCTTCCCCTGGTGGCACCCTTCTGGGCCTGGCTCTACCTGGCCCCATCCGCAGGCCTGCCCTCTACTGGCCTTCACTTCCTGAGAGGCGGGGAAGGGGTGGACAAGGCAGCCCAAGCAGGGTTGCGGAGGGGCAGGCCTGAAGAAGCAGGGGTGCCCCTGGGGGGCTGTACCGAAATGTATTTGCCCAGCTGGGGGGAGGGGCAGGCCTGACAGCTGAAGGGGTATGAGGTCGCGGGGGAGCGGGCCATACCGTAGTGTATTTGCCCAGTTGGCAGAGAGCAGGGAAGGTCTCCTGATGCGCTTTGCGCACCTTCTCGATGAGCTCCCCCACCTCCGGCGTCAACGTGTAGCTCTCGGAGCACTC
This sequence comes from Bison bison bison, assembly GCF_000754665.1. Taxonomy (NCBI): domain Eukaryota; kingdom Metazoa; phylum Chordata; class Mammalia; order Artiodactyla; family Bovidae; genus Bison; species Bison bison. Next base: position 2,667,320 of record NW_011494752.1, read on the forward strand.
GGGCTTGGGCACCTCCTTCTTCTTCTTGTTCCGGTCATTTCTCACAGCTGTGGAGGGCCCAGGCCGCACAGTGAGAGGGCAGGTGGGGTCAGCGGTCCATCCCCCAAGCCGTCCAACCCCAGCCCAAGCTCCTCCCACCAGACTGAGAGCTGCGGAGGCCACCGGGTGTGGTCAGGCACGCACACAAAAGTGCACACGCACGTGAGTGCACAGGCAGGCGGGACATCCACAAACAGCCGGTCCCTCGGCCCCCCTCTGCGGTGCCCACCCGGCCCACACGCCGAGGCCTGCCCCAGGGCCTGTGACCACAGCACACGTGCCCCAGACCAGCTCACTCTCCAGGGTGAAAGCCCGTGCGCAGGGTGTCCCAGGTCTGTGTTCTCAGCCTCCCTGCCCCCTGCTACTCCGGCCTGCAGGGAGAACCGACCCAGCCCTCCCGGCAGTGTTTGGGATGGGCTCAGAGCAGCTCCCTGGGCGGGCAGACACGGAGGAGGGCTCCCCAGCCTGAGAGTGGGGGGCCGGGTGGCAGAATCTCTCGGCCCATTAGCCGGGGGAGCTGACAAATCACCGGGGGCGCTGAGCCGCACACACCACTCGGCTTTAAAGAAGCGATGGGGTCGTTACCAGCCGATTATCCCAGACACACAATCACTTACAGGGCCAGTGGTGGCGGCTGCTGACGCTGGAGGAAGAGAGGGTGGGGGGTGGGGGACCCAGGGAGGGGGTAGCGAGGGTGGGGGGGGAGCTGGCATAATTTGGAGATCACTCATGTCGATTCTGCAAATTCAATAAAGTGCAAGGGAGAGAAGGGAGAGGGAGAGGGAGAGAGGGGGGATAATTTGGGAAGAGAAAATTGCAGCTGTGACAAGACGTTTATCATTCGGAAGCTTTAATTCTATTGAAATGGCAGCTGCTCAGCTCCGGGGCACAGAGCAGCCAGAGAGGAGAAGGAGGGAGGGGAAGGGGGAGTTGGCAGTGGGAGGGAGAGGGGGCCCCACCCTGGTCCCCCTGCCATGAAAAGCTCTGGGATCGGGAAGGTGGCAGAAGCGGAGGAGGAGGTGCTGGGCCCTGCGGGGAAGGGTCCCAGGCCTGCAGGTCCCAAGTTGTCACCTGCTCTGCAGCGTGGAGCCACCACTTCCTACGCTACAGAACAACACAGCCCTTTCCTCCTGAGGCAGGAGGTGGCCGGGTACTTCAGGGTTCCTCTACTCCTGTCGTCCCACCATGTCCCCTCCCCACTTCCTTCTTCCACTGCCCTGCCCACAAAGGGCTAGAGGGTCCTGCAGCCCCCTCCCCCACCCCATCCCCCAAGGCTCGGGCTCCATGGCAACGGCCACGCAGACAAGGAGGCGTCTGTCAGCGTCATTTATCTCTGACATCATCAATCACCGGTCACCAAGGCAACACCCATGATTCAACACAAGAGGGTCTCCCTGTCCAGCCCTCCTTCTTTCCCTCCATCGGGCCTCAGCTGAGCCCAAACTGGAAACCCCCATTCCTCTGGGACTGGAGAAGTCCCAATTCGCTCTTCCAACTCCAGGTCCCAGGCTCCACCAGACAAAGGCTCTTAGATCCCGGTGCCTGGAGCAACCCTCAACACTTGCACACAAATACCCAGCAGCACCCCTGTCCTCAGATGCACGATGGGGTGGGGGACTCAGGGATGCTTCTGAGCCCCGCCCCAGAGCCAGTCAGAACCTGGAAGCAAGCTGGCAGGGGCAGACACGTGCATACACGTGAGCAAGCACACACAGCCCGCCTCACACGAACAGGAAGGGCTGTCCGCCCATGGACACACAGATGGTGAGACAGACAGGTCCGGTCCGTGCAGCTATACGTGAACTGTCCTCAACCATGAGCCAGGGCACCGCATCACGGCAAGGTCCATTTGCACCCACACGATCACCCGCATGCCCCTGCTCCTCTGGCTTTAGGGGCCAGGAGCTCACACCCTGCCCAGTGCGTGGCGCGGCCCCGTCGGTGGCACTCACACTCCTTGGACATGCCCACTTCGAAGCACTTCTGCAGCCGGCAGTACTGGCAACGGTTCCGGGTCACCTTGTTGATGATGCAGTTCTTGTCCCGGTGACACGTGTACACCATGTTCTTCTGGATGCTGCGGCGGAAGAAGCCCTGGGTACAGAGAGCAGGGAGTCAGGTCAGCCACCCCCACAGTCGAGCGGTGCTGGCCTGTAGCCGCAGTTCGAGGGCCAAGAATCAGGCGACTGCTGTCCCCAAGCCTTTGGCCATCCCCTACCCGAGAAGGCCAGAGAAGACGGGGAGAAGGGTACGCCTATAAGGATCCCCCGGAAGAATCTGAGTATCTGCCTCCACACTGGGGTGGGGAAAGGGCTTCCCCCACCCTGCACACATAGACCTGGCTTCCCCACCCCTGGGGAAGGGGACCGCAGGCTGCTGGTGGGTCAGGAAAAGCAGCAGACGGGGCTAGATGGGAGAGAGAGACAGAGCTCTAGAACCCAAAGCCCCGGGCTCGGTGTGCAAGAAAAGGAGACAAGCAGGAGGGGCCAGAGAGATACACACACGGGCTGGCCTGGCCTGACAGGTGGAGACATGAGTGCTCACAGGCAAGGCAGCAAGACACACGTTCACTAACCAGGCAGATGAGCACAGATCACAGGGTGACTAGGTTGGTCAGAGGCTGCCCATGTGGGCTAACAGCGAGACGGACAGACGCCTGACTAGGGCAGACCACGAACAGCTGGTCTGGACAGGACAGGCAAGACACAGAGAGTCCAAGGCCTTGTGCTTTTTGCCCTTGACCTCTGCCCCACACCTGATGGCCACTCCACACTGAGGGGGAGCGTAGGGCCCCAAGCCCCGAAGCTGTGCAGCTTCTGATCCCCAATCCCTGGAGAAGAAACAGGTACAGACAGACTCAAGCCCTGGGGAGAGGAAGCGGGAAGGCCATGCCCACAGCTTCCGGAAAGGTGGCAGTCCCTTCTGCACCCTGGAGCCTAATGTGGGCACGTGGAAATCCGGCCAGAAGCTGGGGAGCCCCAGCCCAGGCACCTGAAGGAGAGGCCAAGGCAAGGCGCCTGCTCCTGACGGCCTCCTGCCAGGCTGCTATGGCGAGGTGCAGGCAGGCCACCAGGGGCAGGCCTCCTGGGTCCCCAGCCAAGAGCCAGTCGGCAGCCAGTTCACCATGGCAACACGGGCAGCGGGAGCAGAGCGGGTGTGAGCCCTGCCAGCTGGAGGATGGAGATGCTAGGGGAAAGAGTCAGGGCTGGAGGAAGACCTCCGGTTTGGGGGACCCCTGCTCATCTATGGTAAGGAGGTTCTGCTGAAGGCTTCCTCTCCTCCAAGGCTCCTGCCACCTTCCACACAGAAGTTAGAGCAGCAGCTTTAGGGACACCCCCACTGCCGGTACAGTCCCCAGACCTGGCGGTGAGAACATCCCACTTATCTAATCAGGACTGTCCTTCCCCACGACCCCCTGGACTCACCTTGCAGCCTTCACAGGCGCTGACCCCATAGTGGTAGCCGGAGGATTTGTCTTGACAGACAAAGCAAGGCTTGTAGATGCGGGGGAGGGGAGGTGGCGAGGGGGGGCTGGGCACAATCTCTTCAGAACTGCTGCTCTGGGTCTCAATGGCTAGAGAGAGGAGAAGGACTGTTAGAGACCCAGGCCACCACCCTCAGCACAGTGCCCACCTGGCCTCCAGGTCTCGCCCAGGGACCTCTCCCAGCTGCCCCAGGGCTGCCAGATGTCAAACTCTGGGGCAGGGGCAGTCTTGGGAAAGCTGGCACTCCCACAGCCAGACTGCCAATGATGCCTCCAGCACCCCATCAGTCCTGCCTACTTCCCCAGGACCCCACCTTCAAAACCAGAAACATCACATAATAAACCATCAGATTGGTATGTGGATGTGGCTATACTGGGCAGGTGCCAGGTGTAGGTATCAGCCTGGGTCCACAGCCCTGGACCCTGGGCGCCAGGTCCCACCTCCCCCAAGTGAGGAAGGGGTTAAGGCCTGAAGGAGGGAGGGGCCAGGACACAAGCTGGGGGCAGAGGAAACTGGGGTCAACAGGATATTCAAAGTTGGCCACTCCCCCACCCCTTCTGCTTCCGCTCCCCTCTCCACCCCCACTACCAGCAGCGACAGCCCCTCCTCCGCCCAAGCAATCCCCTGGCCAGGGATCCAAGGCTGGGTGCAGTCACAAATGCTGGGGCACAACAGGCAGGGACTCCCTCAGAGAAGCAGGGGGACCCTGTGGAGACAGGGGGAAGAGTCCCTGTGGGCCCCGGAAGCCCATGGCTCTGAGTGCACCCTGGCTGGGGGGAAAAGCATGACAAAGGGGGTCTGTTCCCATCAATGCTCTGTCTGTCTGGCCATAGAGTCCATAGTATGTCCGGGTTACTGTCCCCCTCCCCTCCTGTTATTCAGCTCCAAGAGGGCAGCCAGGAGGGTGACCCCGCCAGCAGGGGCAGCCCCCACTAGCAGAATCCTCCCCAGTGCCTGGCCCCATGCCCATCACCCAGGCAGAACAGGGCAGGGCTAGGTGGGGGCTGTCTGTGCCCCAAGCAAGGGCAGCTGTGGGTGCACTGTACTAGATGGGAACTGTGACCCGGTCACCCCCAGATTCCCAAGGGGCCAGTGGCAGCCTCCTGAGGCCTTCGCCAAGTCCACTGGTCCAAGGCCAGGGATGCCTCCCTGAGTAGATAGATCCCTGCCTCCTCCCACACCCCAGACTCCTACCTAGCCTCACCCCAAACCCCAGCACACAAGGTTCTGGAATTCAGCGGGGCCGAGTTCCTGTCCAAGCACCTCATAGCATCTCATAGTGGCTCATGTGGCCCCAAAATCCAAGCACAGAGAAAAGAAGCACTCAGATGGGGGGCTGGCAAGCTGCAGGCTACCACCCTCCCCCCTTACCTGCAGACACGACCAGAGACTGCCAGGCGGCCGATGACAGGGAACCAGGCCAACAACCTTGGCAAGGCTTTCCTGGCTCTTAGTTGGGCCCGGGCACCACTTCCCTGGTCAGCCTGCTGACCAGCACTGCTATGGCCCTGCGTCCCTGTCCCTGCCCAGAGAGCAGCCTGCAGCAAAGGATCAGTGGATGCTCACACCACACCCCCAGAGATCCAGACTCTGCTGACCCTCCCCCACTACTCTGCTCCTCACCCCAAATCGAACTGTCCTGGCCTGGTTTTCCCCCACCCCACTCTCCCGGAGGCCAGACAAGCAAATCAGACAGGCGAGAGGCCTGAGAACAGCTGCTGTGGGGGGAGCAGGGTTGGGGGGCCTGGGTGAGGCCAGGAGGCAGAGGGGTGAGCGACAAAGGAGCCCTTTGTTGTGCTAACTTTTTCCAAGACGTAAAAGGAGTAACAATAGACAATCCAGACTAGTGGGGGGGGGGGTTGTTGTCAAGGACAAGGGGATGTGGGGGGGACCGTGGCCTAGAATCCCAGTCAGCGTTCCAACAAACAGGGGACCCAATAAGCAGGGGCTGGAGGCACTGACCTACCCCCCTCCCATCCGCTCCTATCCAGTCTTTGCCCTGGGTCCACCTCCCCCAAGTCTCAAAGCTCTCCAATGGACCAGAAGGCAGGGGCAGAAAGGACAGAGGGAGCTCTGGGTTCAGAGTGGGCTCGAGAGAGGGGAGGTGCACGGACGCACAGGGGGTGCCCGGATGAAGGACAGACAGCTCTGAGGCCAGGGACTGACTGGAGGGCCAAAGGCTTGTAGAAATTTGGAGCTAAGGCAAAGTCCAGAGGCTGTTTATGAAACTGGAAGAATGTGCTTTTCTAAACTGTGCTTTTTGGCAGGATGGGGGGTGGGGGCAAGCTGACCCAAGGTGGGGGTACAGTTTGGTTTCAGTGAGGCCTCCTTTCGGCCCACCCCATAGCAGCGGGCTGCCTCTGGGGCCGAACTCTGCTCTGCACCCTCTACCTCCAGCACAGCCCCACCTGTCACCCAGGTAACAGCTTGGAGGCTTCCCACTGTGCCCTTTGAACCCAGAGCCCCAGCCCAGTCCCCACCTCCCAGGAGTGTAGCCAGCAGCCGCAGAGGAACAGGGGACACTCTAGGACCCTCCCACCCTCTGCAAGAGTTAGCCTGAACTCTGCACACCTGGGGGAGTAAGGACTGCCACGACCTGGCCCCTCCCCAGAGGCCCCAGCACAAGATCTCTCCTCTTCCTGCAGAAAGACTGCACGGGAGAAGCACCACACCTTCTCGGGCTCAAAGTTCCAGCGCCTGGCGGAGGGCTGGCACCGGCCCAGGAAGCCAGGCGTCCCCTCCCTCCCGTGCTGCCCCACCCCCGGCGGGCAGGAGGCGCAGAGCGCTCCGGAGTCCCCAGCGGCCCAGAGCCGCTCGCAGGCGCACAAGGGGCCGGTTTCCTGGAGGAGATCAGCAGGAAATCAGCCGGGCCCCCGGCCAGCGGCTCCCCTCCCAATCCAGCTGGCGCCCGGTCCTCTGCAGCTCCCCTCGCAGCCCCCGGGGAGGGCAGAGGAGGGGGCGCCAGGCGCTGGGTCCCGCCCTGCCTCCACCCCGGAGAAGGGTGGGGGTGGCTCTGGGTGCAGTGCCGCGGCCGGGGCGGAAGAAGGCCCCTACCCAGCGGCCGCCGATAACCATCTCTCCCCCTCCCCCCACTAAGGGCATCCACGTGCTTCACATTCTTGGACGTCTGGGAGCGGGCGGAGGCAAGAGCGGCGAGATTGGTGGGGGACAGATGGAAAGCCACTTCCTCTGTACCCCTTATCCTCTGGCGCCCCAAATCGGGGGCTCTGGCGAGGAAGGCAAGGTCCCCAGGGTCCTGCAGGATCGGAAGGTCTCTTCCCACAGCCCACTTGCTGTCTCTTCCCACCCCTGGTGGAGGTGGCAGGAGGGAATGGAGAATTTGGTGGAGAGGACCCCCGAGGGCTCCTGTCATCAAAGGCCACACTGGTGGGTTGGGTAATGACCCCATGTGCTCTAGACTCGCTCGGGTCACCACCCCCAGCCTCCAGGTCCTTCCTGTGCCCCACAACCACCCCTAAAGCCCCCCTCCCAGCCTACACAGCCTTGGGGGCTGAGCCCACTGCCACACACCCACACTCCGACCACGGAGACAGGGCAGCCCAGGCCTCTGGCTCCACGCTGCCCCGTGTCCTCCACTTCCCTGTCGCCTGCTGGACTCCAGGCTCCCTGGGACCTTGTCTGGCCAGTTTGGGGCCAGGAAGAGCTGAGCTGCCCCCAAGGGCTGGAGCCCAAGGTCTCAGATCCTCGCTCCTCCCCAGACCTCTGGCAA
>NW_011494752.1:2674745-2674884 GCF_000754665.1 Bison bison bison
AGACTGGGGAGGGGGGGACCCCGGCAGCCATACCCTCAGTGACCCCACTCTGGAGAGGGGACACCGTCCTCCAGTTCTGCGAGGTCAGGAAGAAGGGTCCTGGTATATGTCACATTTCTCGCATGTCCCCTTCTCCCTA
>NW_011494752.1:2674984-2677004 GCF_000754665.1 Bison bison bison
CCCTCCCTCCCACCGTCTGCAGCCTACCAGGCAATCTGCCCCAGAGGCAAAGGTCAGGGGGCAGGACGATAGAAGCTGGGGGTGAGGTGGCTCTGAAAGGGGCAGAGATGGGCGTCGCCCCACTTCAGGTCACTCTTCCCACGGTGAAGGTGTTGGGGGCTGCCCTTCAACCTCCCGCAGCCCGCCAGGCCCCCAGAGACCCACTCCACCCCTCCTCCCCAGCAGGCTGGAGGGAGGCAGCCAGTCCGGGAGTGGGGGGAGAAGCCCCAGGGAAGAGCTGAGCCCAGAGAGGACTAAACCGGAGCCAAGTAACAATAACCCCCTGAGCGCCGTTCTGGCCCTCAGGTACACCACCTCACTGCTGGGTATAAACACGCCCAGGTGTGCACCCCAGGCACTTACGGCTCCCGCCAAAGCACAGAGCCCCTCCCTTCCAGAGAAGCCTGAACCCAGACAGGGGACAGCCAACAGAGGAGGTGCCAGGACTCCGGGATTCTCGTGGGCGGCCCTAGTAGGGACAGCCCAGCGCCTGCCCCCATCCCCAGGTGAAAACAGGGAAACAAAAGGACACGCTGGGTTGGGACGGGACACATTCCTCACTTCCAGAGCAGCTCCAGACCCACAAAAAATCAAGCTCAGCCTCCAGAGGACAAACCGTGTTAGGATTACGGGGAGGGGGAACCCTTCCCACCAGATTAACTTCCTCTCTCCGTTCCTGGTGCAGCCAAGTATCCAGGACCAAGGCTACCCTCAGATGGACAGGTGGCCTGCCCCAAGGTCTAAGGGCCGGGTAGGGTGGCCGACGGGTATCTGATGGAGTTGCCCCTTCTTGCAGCACCCCACTGCCAACACCAAAGACACGCAGCGCTCCCCTGACTCCCACCCAGACGACACAAGGGCAAGAGCTGGGGGCAGCAACTGCTGCCCAGGAGGGACTGTCCCCCAGGCTTTGGCAGGGGTGGGATCAGAGGAGGCGGCCCCTCCTCCGAGAAGCAGACAAGCCCACTCTACGACCTTCACCCCACCCTCCTGGATGGCAGAAAGGACCACTCAGCTGTGAAGCTATTGGATTCCAAGCAAGGAGATATAAACTGGGGACAAGGGACTTCACTTCCCCTTCAAGAAGTCGAAGGAGAGAAGAACAAACGTTTCCTGAAAAGAGGAGCCCCCAAAGTTCCTCTGTCGGAACACAACAGAAATAAGCGCCCAGGATTACTTGGGGGGAGTCCAATTGTCCAACAAGGGCACCCGACTTTCAGCAAGAGAGTCAAGGGAAAGTTAAGGGTCAGAGACAAGATCACCTCACCACGTCCCCAGTCCGCACCCCCTAGTAGCAGCGGAAGCCCCACAGTCCGCCCCCACCCCCAGCTCCCACAATAGCAGGGGAAGGCCGATACCTACAGTGGTTTGAGCCATTCCAAAGCGGAGTCCGGAGCGGAGTGGAGTAGGGGCCGGGAGCAGGGAGCCCCTTCTCCGGAAGCAAACAGGCCCGGTTCTGGTTATAAAAATCCACCACCAGGAAGGGATTGGGGGTGGGGGTGAGCCCCCCCACGTCCACACTCTCGTACATCTTCCCCGCGAATACAAGAGGTCCGGGCGGGGAAGTCCTGCGCGCCGCCTCCCTCACTCAGTCGGCGGCGTCATCCAAGAGCTGCTGGGGGCGAGGGGCACGTCCCCCTCGCCCCGACTGGTGACCCGGGCCGGGGGCCACCTTCTGCCCGAAGTCCCGCGTCCAAATCGGCCGGCCGCCCTGCGAGTCCCAGGTGAAAGCAGGCAAGTTGTGTGTACTGGGGGAGGAGGGGAGTCCGCCGACTGCCCTCGGGAACGCCCGGCCGAGGCCCGGGAACTCCGCAGCTTCACCTCGAGGGGGCTCCCGTCGCGAGTCTCATGGTGTCCGAGGCAGCGTCCCGCGGCTCCCCGAGCGCGCCGGCCGGAGGCGGGATCGGCGCGGGGCGGGGGGTGACCGAGCACTTCCTCCTCCCCACCCCGGGGCTCCCGGGCTTCTCCTGGGCGAGGATTC
>NW_011494752.1:2677253-2677497 GCF_000754665.1 Bison bison bison
CGGGGAGCCCGGGCAGGGGGAGGAGAGAAGAGCGGACGGAAGGGGGAAAAGGCTCAAGAGCAGGAGTGCGCGGAGTACGAACGGAGGCTGTGTACCAGGAGAGGAGGGGGCTCCACCAGGACGGAAGAGGGACGGGCATCTCCCCCATCCCAGTTCCGGCTCCCAGCCTCCCCCGTGGTTGGGTCAGTCCCCGGCCCGGTGAAGCTACGGCGAGGGAGGTGGTAGGCGGGAGGAGGGGGGTGGT
>NW_011494752.1:2677649-2677800 GCF_000754665.1 Bison bison bison
CCCCTTTCCTCCGCCCCGTCCCGTCCAGGCGCCGCCCCTGCCTTAACCCTTTCCCAGCGCGTCCGGTTGCAGCAGACGCCAAGCCGGGAACTGAGAGGGAGAGGCGGGGTGTGGAAGGAGATTGCGGGGCGCCCCGGCAGGGGGGGGGGGG
>NW_011494752.1:2677900-2684212 GCF_000754665.1 Bison bison bison
CGCCGGGAGTGGCGGCCGGAGACGAAGGCCCAGGGTGCTTGTGGCCAAGTGTGAGCGCCTTGCAGGGTGTCCCGGGTGTGACATTGTGCGGCACCGTGTGAGAATGAGACACCCGACTTGTGTCATTGTCTGTGACATCATGTGTGACTCCGGCCACCCGCCCGACGGAACCCGAGGCGGCGGCAGCTCGGACGCTTTGGCAGAAATGCTTGTGCTGAGGGGGGCTCTCCCTCCACGCTCTGCGTGCTTCCGTCGAGCAAAGCCCCGCCCAGGGTGTCTCCCAGAGGCGGAACCACCCTGGGCCCCCCAGCGCACCGCCCAGCCCTGGAGTGAGAAAAGGAGGGGCTGATGCCTTCCAGCTGACCACTTCCTCCCGGAAGCCCTCGGGAGGCCTTTCACTGGAAGAAAGGCCTAGGTTGGGTAGGTCCAGGGAAGTGGGGGGATGCCCTGGGAGAAGAGGACATCTTATTGCCCCCCTCTGGCCCTGCAGCCGAGTTCCTCATTTTAAAAAGGGATAGGAATTTACGTGCTTCCCAAGGATATTGTTCCAAAAGCCAGGTTTCTAAATTATGTGGTCAGGTAATCCTCACAGCCAATCCAAGAGATAAACACTATTATTCCTGTTTTACAAATAAAGAAACTAAGCTCTCAGCAAGGTCAGATGGGTTGTCCAAGATCACACTGCTAATATAGAGTATTTGAACTTTCTGCCATCAAAGCCCATATTCCCACCATGCCAAGCCAGTGCAAGGAAAACTATTTTCTGATCACCTCCTAGGTGGATACCATGGGGAGCATGCCTTTTTAGACCTTATGGTGAAACAGCCATTTAGCAAATAATCACACATATATGTTTATTATTGCATATATATATATAAAATTGCAAGCTAACTGGTATTATGACACAAGTAAGCACATAAAAAACAAATAAGCTTGAGGGAGAATTAATGTAGGCACCTAATTTAGGTTGGAGGGTCAAAGCAGAGACCTAAAGAAAAAGTAGAAGTTTAAAAACTAGTTAGGCAAAGAGCAAGAAGGAGTGGAGTTCCAGTAAGAGCCTATGCAAGGGTCCTGGGTTATAAAAGTCGGAGAGTTTACTCAAGGAACTATCAGAGGACTAGAGTAGATGGCATATACAACTCAAGAGGAAAAGGAGCACAAGACCAGGCTGTAGAGGTGGGCTGAGACCAGACCACGTAGGCTTGCTGAATTTTATCTCAAATGCAGGGAGAGACGACTGAAAGGTTCCAAGCAGAGGAGAGGCAAGATCTGATTTAGTGTTACAAATCAGCTTTAACCTTGTGAAGCTGTGTGGAGAATGGATGGTAGGAGGGCAAGAGAGACCAGTTAGAACAGTCCAGGAAGCACACAATGGTTAGCACAGCCCAGGAAAATCCCTGGTGGCTCAGAGGTTAAAGCGTCTGCCTCCAATGTGGGAGACCCAGCTTCAATCCCTGGGTCGGGAAGATCCCCTGGAGAAGGAAATGGTAACCCACTCCAGTATTCTTGCCTGGAGGATTCCATGGACGGAGAAGCCTGGTAGGCTACAGTCCACAGGGTCGCAAAGAGTTGGACACGACTGAGCGACTTCACCTTCACCTTCAGGAAACTGCCAGTGGTGATAAGTGAGTGAAAGTTGCCCAGTCGTGTCTGACTCTGTGGGACCCCATGGACTATACAGTTCAGGCCAGAATACTGGAGCGGGTCGCCTTTCCCTTCTCCAGGGTATCTTCCCAACCCAAGGATCAAACCCAAGTCGCCCGCCAGTGGTAATAAAGGAAACTAATCAGTGTGTGGCTTGTGCTACAGCAAAGTTCCAAGACTGCAAAGTAGCAAAGTCTACTGGGTTGGGGGACAGGTGGGTGTGGGGCTCCAAAATGAGGTCTCACCTAAGTGAGGTGTCTGGGCTGCAGAAGCAATGCTGGGACCTGGAGCACAGATGCAAGCCTTGGCTGGGGATGAGACTGCTGGGGAAGAGGGCAGATTGCTTCCAAGGCCCTTGGTATCTTTCCTCCCAGTGACAGATCCAAGGCACCAGTTATGTGCCAGGCCTTGCGTTCGCAGCTTTGAGGTGCTCAAGGATCAGGGACTGTCCCTGCCACCAAAGACCTGGTGATGGGGAAGAGATCTCCCAGATGATTACAGCTCACGGTGGGTATCAGGTGGAGAGGAGTCCCTTCGTGGGAGAGAGATGAGTTTTATAGAAGAAAAAATAAGGACCTGCGGGCATTCAAAGGAGGTAGGGGGTGGGGTGGAGAGTGAGCGAGGAAGAGTGAACTTCTGTGAAGGTTTCTGGGAAGAGGCGGTATTCAAGATGTTCCTTGAAGGATGGATAGGATTTCCGGAGCTGGAGAAGGGGAGAAGTCGGGGTGAGATGCCTGTTCTGGGCAATAGCAAGGTCACGGGGCAGGTCAGAGTAGAACACAGTGTCCTGGGGCAATGGGAGAAGAGGGAAAAAGGAAGGTTCCGGCAGGTCGCTAGGGGTAGCAGGGGAGGTGGGAGGGCCTAGTGGCAGGTCTGGGGCCTCTGTCCTCCTCTGCCACATCCCCCGTAACTCCTCCAGCACTGTGTGCTTAGCAGGCCCTCAGCAGGTGTGGGCTGAAATGAACTGGCCCCCAATTACCCTCCAAGCACGGCTCCCTCTGGTCCCCGACCCCATCTAGAGGGGATAACAAACAGGAAATAATGAGGCTCAGGGGCCAGACAGACATCAGGTCCCAGTACAGGGTGCCATCCCCCAAGACAATACCAGCTCTACCCCCTGACCCTGTCATCACTCATCTTATAGGGTACTTGAAGCTCGCCCAGGCCCTCACCAGCAAGCAGGTCAGCATGGCCTCCTAGCAGCCTGCCCAGCAAGGAACGGATTAGGAGTCTTGATTTAAAGAGGAAACAGACCCAAGAGAGGTTGAGTGACCTGCCCCCCGCCGCACAGGAAGAGCTGTCCTTTAAGACTTCTGCCAAAGGGGCCTTGGTCCGTGGGCTGAGGTTCTCTGCAACTCAGAAGTAAGAATGGGGAGGGGAGGACCTCTATTTCTGATCTAGCCAGGGCTGAGGGCCTCTGGTCTACCCTGGGAGGTCCGGCTCCATGGGCTATGCCCCACCTTTGAAAAGGGAGAGGAGGAAGAAGGCGTTGTGGGCACCACCTCAAAGTGATTTGGAGAAGGGAAACATTTCCTCTTTCCACAGACACTACCCCTCAAAGGGTGGTCAGGCCTGCACTGGCACATCCCCATGGGCACAGGGCTTTGGCATGGGCACACACTGTGTCTCAGGTCTGGGCCAGCCTAGAGGACAGGCTTCCTTCCCGGAGTCCCCTCCCCCAGCCCATGCTGGGATCCGGCCCTGAGGGGGTCTGTGCACTACCAGTGCCTTGAGATAAAAGGTGAGGGGGGCCCCATTTTAATTCAAAACCCCATCCAACAGTCTTTCAGCTGATTCTGCATTTTGGACCCCAGGAAGGGCACTGCTAGCAGTTCCCCCGCCCCCTGGGCTGTCTCTCCTATTGTCCAGGGAAAGAGTGGGCAGAAGAGGGAGTGGCAGAGGAGAGGAAGTCTCCCCAGGCTCCCCCAGACCCTAGAGCCACTCCCCCGTTTCTAGGCATACATAGCAAATGTGTGGATGGAAACGAAAAGTCTGGACCCGGTCTTTCGGGGCTCCCATCCCCAGCTCCCCTCCCCGTGGCTTCCAACTTCCCTGCCCCCACTCTACAAATGGAAACAAAATAAGAATAAGAATGTGGCTTTTACACTCCGTTCCTCCAGTGTCTGTCTGGAGGTGGGGGGAGGGTGCCCGCTGAGCTCTGCAAACTCCCGGGGCTGCAGTGGGCTGATTGGGGGTGGGGATGGGTGTGAACAGATTGTATCCGCAGCTTCCAGGACAGGATGGAGATCTGGCCCGGGCCTCTTATCGCTCTTTCCCTCCAGCCTTCAGGATCAAAAACAGAAGAGGGGGCGTGGCTAGGGGGAGGCCTTCCCTACGCCCCCTGCTGGGTAAAGGCGGGAGGTCCAGAAGCAGAAGCGGGGCTTCCTCCTACCTTCAGCCAGGGAAGAGGGGGTTTCACCATGGCCCAGATCCGCCGCCTAGACTCCTCATACCCAGGGTTCCCCACCATACCCTCCCAGGGCTGCCTATCTGGATGGCAGACAACAGCCCAGCTGTAGGGTCACTCAGCTCAGCCACATAACCACCAGCGCTGTTTCCCCATGTGTAAATGGAGATAATGTCCCTCTCCCGGATTGTCGGGATTAAGATTTGTAAAACAGAGATAAAGTCCCAGGCACACAGTAGGTGCTCCACAGATGTCAGCATCCCATTCTCTCCAGCTCCCACCCAGAAAAGGGTCACGATCCCTTTCCCCTGTCATAAAACCCAGGTACCACGGCCACGAGACAGCGATGAGCGCACGCACGGCGAGGAGCGGAGTGCATTACGTCGGCGATCTTGCCTAACCTCAGCCGTCTGAGGGAGCTTCTGCTTAGATCCCTGTTTTACAGACGAGGAAACACGCTCGGAGAGGTTGTCACATTTAGTAAATGGCAAAGCCAGAACTCAAGCTACACAGCCTACTCCACAGCAACCCCTCCCACCCCATGGAATTCCCAGGGCAAGCAATAAAAAAAGGCAGGTGCGTTTCCTCTCCAGCCTAGACTAGCGATAAGAAATAGAGACCCTTCCCCCTCCAAACACACAATCACAGACCCCTCCCCCTTACACATTCGGTGCCCTACGTCACCTCCCCCTCCAGCACACAAACACATTGACACCCCTCCTGGCTCTGGATCTGATTTTCCTCAAACACACTCTGACCTTCTCACCCAGTACTTTTAAGCCATTGACCCCCTCCCCAGCACAAACCCAACCTTGACCTCCCCACCCCTAAAACACACCCAACCCTCACCTCCCTCCCCAAGCACACACAACCCTGACCCTCCCCACAAGGCACACAGAATCCCAAGCCTCCACAGTAAATACCAGTCCTCAAGAGACCAAGCCCCCAGGGCTGGTTTGGAGGAGGAGATCTTGTACCATCCCTGGAACTTCCCACTCTGGCTTCCCGGGAGAGGGAGAGGACAGCAGGACAAACACCCACCCCTCGCCACTGACCTAGAGAACAGTTCTGTCCTTCCACAGGCCACTGAGTCTCTGAAGCGCACCCAGGGTCCAGCCTCCCCCCGCCCCAACTTGGTGAGAGGGATGGAAGTTGTGGAGGGGGCATTATCCAAACACCTTTGTTGGCGCCAAGTGGGAGGAGGGGGCCTCCTGTGCCAGGCTGTCTGCAGGAAGGGTGGCAGGGGACCAGAGCATATAATCGCTCCTGGTGGGGATGGGGGCCACAGCTGTCCACCATCCTGGGAAATGCCTGGCCCCCAGCACCAGCCCTCAGGTGGGGGGAGCGAGGCTGCCTCCAGGTCTGAACTTTGATCTGTCATGCTGCACTACCCAGAGCTGAAAGCCAGGGTTACCAGGTCCCACAGCCTTCCACGACAAAGAGGGAGATGCCTGGCTCTCTTGGGGTGGATGGACAGGTTTCTGACCTAAGGGGAAGGAAGGTCAGGGAGAAGCTCAGAAGCTGGGGGTCTGGGTAAGCAGAGGTGTTGTTGTTTACTAGGAAGAGGCAGGGAAACCCACTGGCTCACAGAGGGAGGAGGGCAGGAAGGGGCATTGCTTAACTAGAAATGTGGGCACCCCACCCTGGGGGAAGAAGGTTACCAGGGTGGGAGGTGGGGTACCCGGAAACCCTCCCCACCCACCTCGAAGAAAGAGGAAGAAGCTTGCAACATTCAAAAAGGAGAGCAAAACACTCGCTTGTCCGGCACAAGATAAGGGTCAGGCCAGCCCACCGTGAGCCAGGCCCCAGGGGGACAGTGTCCAAGGCCCTGTTCCCAATCACCTGGGGAAGAGCAAGTGGTCCACCAGCACCAGGCTGAGCGCCCTCGGTTTCTCCCTCCCTAAAAACCCCACCCTGGCGGGAAGCAGACACTCCAGTTCCTGGAACTGGGATGTGAACTCCAGTTCCCACACAGATCTCAGGCACCACAGACCCACCCGCCCCTTCTCCAGCATCCCCTAACTCAGAGACTGGCCCAGCATCTCCAAACTCAGAGACTGGCCTCTCCCATCACCAAACACAGACTAAAGACCAGGCCAGAATCATTCTGACTCCCAGGTCACAATGTGCCTGCTGTGCCCCCTCCATGGGAGGAAACAGAAGGTGGAGGTTTGAGGAGGCAGCATCCGCCTGCCCCCTGCCCCAGGGCCCAGAGGGTAGGGACCTAAAGGAGCACAGACTTACAGCCCCTGCTCTCAGTG
>NW_011494752.1:2684312-2692596 GCF_000754665.1 Bison bison bison
CTCAGTGGCGGGTGGGGCGGGAGAGGGAGGAGGCCACCGTGCAAGCCAGAGGAGGCGAGCCAGGAAGCAGTGGTGGCGGTGGGCAGCCGGCCAGTGCGGGCAGTGAGGCGCCCAGCCAGGGCCTGCCCCAGGGACAAAGAGACTCCCTGGCTCCGGGGAGAGTGTGCTGCCCCCATGCTGGGAAGGGGGCACTGACCCAGCCCAGCCAGGCGCACAGGGCAGCAGTGCCAGGCAGCTTGCCAGTGGCGTGGGAGAGGCGGTGGGTGCCCGGGGCAGGGTGTTCAGTCCCTGCCCGCCAGGAGAGGTGGGACACGTTTCCCAGGTCAACAGCTGACCGGCCAGGCCAGCCTGCCATCCATGGTCCCCTTCTACGGCTTCTACCCCCTCCTGCCCCAGGCCAGGCCCCGGCTCCCTCCTCCCCCAAACCCTGGCCTGGCGCCCAGCTGGGCCCTGGGGGCCAGAGTTACTGTAAGCGGCCTGGCAGGACCGAGGCCTGGACTCTGCCAGCTGGCCTCAGTGCCGCCACCTCCCACTACCTGGCTCAGCCAGCCAGGGAAGGGTACCGAGACCCCCACCCAGCCAACAGGCGACCCCCCGTGGCAGACGGCAGAGGCGGAGAGAAAACACAGGCCCTGCCAAGAGCAGGCCTGCGTGCAGAGCCAGAGTCCAGGCCTGTGTCCCCTCCCCGGACTCTCCCCCCATCACCAGGCTGCCTGTGGGGCCCTCCCCTGCCCCAGCCCCTCCCCACAAAGGGAAGCACCATGCAGCCTGGCCAGCGGTGAGGGGAGGGGGTGCTCCTCCCAGTCCCTTCTCTCAGAGGCACTGGATGGGGTGGGCTGGAGGTGGGGTGCTGTTCGCAGTAGACCAGCCATCCCCACCAAATGTTGAGAGGTTTGTTTACCCGCCTCCAGCCTCCTTGTCCAGTGCTTGGAGCTATTTATAAGGCCCTCAAAGGCAGAGCACAGGATGGGGCGTGAGGGGCCAGAGGACAGCATTGTCTCAGCTCTCCACACTCCAGGCCACCCCCCAACACAAAACACAACCACGGTGATTAGCCTACTGGCCTTTCATCCTCAAGCCCCCTTGTCCAGCAGGTCCCCCTTGTCTGGAGGAAACCTGGCTGCTGAGGAAGAGATGTGCCCAGAGGCCCAGCCTCGGGCCTGCCGCCCTCCACGGCCCCCTCCCACGGCGCTCCCCGACCCCACTTACTGGCTGGGGATGGCGTGCTATAGCCGCTCACTGGAAGCTGGTGCTGGAGAGTGGTCAGAGCGCCTGGCGGGGAGAGTCCACCCAGCATGGGGGGGAAGAAGAAGGCGTAGGGGGGCACTGGGTACCCATTGAGGTGCCCTCCCCCAGGTGTTGGGCAGGAGCTGCTGTTGCTGGCCATGCCAGGCGGCCACAGTCAGAAGCGCAGGCAGACAGTCTGGCGGGCTTCAGGCCGCCTCTCCTCGGGGCATGGGGCCTGGGCCCAGAGGGGGCTCGGGCGGTCAGCCCACCCCCCCTTCCGTCCCGGAGCTGCAGTCCAAGGCCAGCAGGCTAATCTCAGGCTCCTGGCACCCCCACTCTAGGGGGGGCCGGTGGGCTGGGGGACGTCCCAAGAGCCAGTCCTTTGGTCAAGCGGTTCTGCGAGCTGGCACTTTCCCGGGAAGGTCCAGAGCGGGCCCTCAGGATGCCGAAAAGGAAGCCTCTCCTGGGTGGGCCCCAGCTAGGCAGCTGTGGGGGCCATGTCCCGTGATGCTGCAGAGAGAGAAAAGACAGGTGAGTGGGCACCGAGGAGCGGGCTCACGGGCATTCCCCGTGGAGCTCCCCAACCTGGGCAGCCGGAGATTTTCCCGTGGCACCCGGCTGAGCAGACAGCTGGCACCATGCCTGGCTGGCAGAGACAGCCTGGGAGTAAGGCCCAGACACTGCTGGGGGTGGCAGGACAGCACAGCCAGGCTGGGGAGACGGGGACAGAGCCCAGAGCGAGGAGGGCCTCTCACCCACAGTCCTGAGAGCAAAGCGTCCACGCTGCCATGCCACCCTGGAGGATTCCTGCAGCAGAGAAAGGCAGCTGGCCCTCCTTCCCCCAAAGCAGGTTACCTGAGGTCAAGACACAGAGAACGTGTGCTTGAGAGGAGGAGGGAGGGGGAGGAAAAGCCGCTTCCCTAAAGCATTGGCACTTCTCAGAAAAATGACTCCTAAGCCAGGGGGCCTTGCTTACACCACTTCCCCCCCAAATCCAAGCCCAAGCACCCCAGATGGGTTTGTCCCACAGACCCGTTTACATACCTACAAATAGGGAAATGGGAGCTGAGACTCCTGAGTGTCACCTCCATTGCCTAACAGCATGATGGGCTGGGGGTGAAGAGTGTGCCAGGGACTACCTAGCATGGAAGCCCCCTACTCTCCTCGCCCACCATGATGGAGCAAGGGAAACTGAGCTCAGACTTCACCCACATCCTCTGCCTGCAGAAGCAACCTCCCTGGAGGGAGTGGGAGGTGAGCAGAAGATGAGAGCCCAGATGCCCCCACCACCATCAGTGTATACACAGATCCACACCCTGTTTGAACAGCTGGGGCCTGAGGATACACAAAGATAACACCACAGGTAGCAAGAGACAGAGGTGAACCCAGAAATTCCACGACACAGTGAGACAGGCAGCAACAAGAGCAAAGAAAGAGACAGGAAGAGAAGCATCCACGAGAGGCCTAGGAGGATATGTATAAACAGTATCAATAACCATGCATGTATTTATATATGACTGTGTGTGTGTGACACATATGAAAAAGCAAAGAGAAACACGGCTAATCAAAGCCACAATGAGATACCATTTTGCATCCACCAAGATGGCTATAATCAAAAAGACTGATACTAACAAGCAGGTGAGGATGTGGAGAAATTGAACCTTCATACATAGTAGGCAGGAATGTAAAATGGTACAGCTGCTTTGGAAAACAGGCTGGCAGTTCTTCAGGAGGTTAAACACAGAGTAATATGACCCAGCAATTCCACTTCTAGGTATCTACCCAAGAGAAGGTAAAACATTAAGTCCACACAAAAACCTGTACATGGATACAAACCTTCATACCAACACTCCTTATAGCCAAAAGAGTAGAACCCACCCAAAGGTCCATCAACAGATGAACGGATAAATAAAATGCTGTACATCCATACAATGGAATAGTATTCTGCCATAAAAGGAACAAGACACTGCGACTTCCCTTGTGGTCTGTGCTCCCAATGCAGGCAGCCTGGGCTTGATCCCTGGTCAGGGAACTAGATCCCACATGCTGCAACTAAGAGCTCCCATGCCACAGCTGAAGATCCCACACAAGGCGACGAAGATTAAGGATCTCGAGTGCTGCAACCGAGACCTGGCGCAGCCAAATAAATAAATGAATGAATATATTTTAAAAAGGGACAAAGTCCTGATATATACATCATGGATAAACCGTGAAAACATCCTGCTAGTTGTAAAAGACCACCTGTTGTATGATTCCCTTTATATGAAATGTCCAAAACAGGCAAATCTAAAAAGGCAGAAAGTAGCTTGTGGTTAGTTACGGGGTGGGGGGGGTGTGGGTGTGGGTTTGAGGGAAATGGGAAGTGACTGCTGAATGGTACGGGGGCTCTTTCTAGAGTGATGAAAAATTTCTACAAGTGAAGGTGGTGATGGTTGCACAACTCTGTGACTATAGTAAAGCCACTCACTTATACACTTTAATAGGTGAATTTCATGGTATACGAATTACATCTCCATAAAGCTGTTAAGGGGAGGAAGGGAAGAGAAAAGAGAAGAAAAGAAAACAGGGCCAGAGAGACTCAAAATAAGGATGGCCTCCAACCCCTTCCTCTCCAAGCTCAGGCCATAATACCATGTTCCAAGCTCCAGGCTCCAGGCTCAGACCTGGAGTCCAGGGGACACGCATTGGCCAGCATTTGGCCAAGAACGATGCCTGAGATGGAGGAGTTCTGCCAAGGCCACTGTGGACGAGGCCAGGACTTCTGGGCCCAGCTGGGCGAGCCACCCAGCCTGTGACTGTGTGGGGCTGAGGGGGGAGGTGGGGACAGGTACTTGCAAGGGAGGGGGCAGCTCCCCAGGAGTGAAATCTGGACCTTGTTAATGACCATGATTTTTATTTTTACTAATTATGACCTCCTTAGGGCCTCTCTTACTCCTGAATGAGGTGCCCCCTTCCTTCCCCAGGCCCCCGCCGATTCCCTCCCAGGCAGAGAGGCTGACGTCAGAGGAACAGGGGCCCCACCCATTGGGCCAGCTGCCACCCTGGCCCCCCTACACACCCCTGAGGGGCCCCGCACAAGGGGAACTCGAGCCAGCACGAGAAGGAGGGACTGGCTGAGCCTCAGTAGTGTTGACAGTCAGACCCTCACACACACACACACACACACACACACACAACTTGCAGGCACTTACACGCAG
The DNA here is from genome assembly GCF_000754665.1 of Bison bison bison. NCBI lineage: Eukaryota > Metazoa > Chordata > Mammalia > Artiodactyla > Bovidae > Bison > Bison bison. Next base: position 2,688,737 of record NW_011494752.1, read on the forward strand.
AGTTCTAGGGAAAGCGTCCGGTGGGCAAGGGCACGTTTGCACACCCAGCCTGTGTGCGTGCAGACATGCATGTGGCACATGAGGAGGGGGAACCCAGACACATGATCCCCCACACCTAGGCTCCACACACAATGAAGGTGGCTCCAGATCTGCGTGCCTGGCCCAGGACACAGCTCCTCACAGACACACAACCACAGCCTCACGGCCTCCCAAACTGTACTTTCCCTGGTCCTCACCCAGCCAGGCTGGCCTCTGCACCTGCCTCCCTGTGGGCCAGCCCCCCAACAGCAGCAGGGTCCACACACACAGAGAAACACTCCAGTAGATTCAGGTCCATAGGGGGGCCTACCTCCCGAGGTGAAGCCCAGGAAGCCATTCACTCCAGACTCCAGGCCTCCTGACCGAGCTTTTGAAGGGTGGGGGCGGATTCAGTCTGGACCCTCTGGAGCCCACCCTTGACCCCAAAAGAGACTAACAGCTACCTTAATATGCCTCAACTCTGCCCCTGAGAAGTTTGAAACTGGACCATACTTCAAACCTCACTCACAGATACACACCCCAGGGAGAGGCTGGAAGGCGTCCCCCACCCCCATCAGAGCTTCACCAAAGGAGCTCAGCCTGCAAACTTCAATGCAAAGTTACTCAACTCCCTGGGGAAGGCCTTGAGTAAAGGGAGGGGGTAAAGGTCACAGAAATGGGCCAAGGGCCAGGCTGGCCAGGGAACAGGGATGGGCAAGGGCAGGGATGAGGGGGGGTGGGGCCAAAGAGCACAGGCTTGGCCTCAATAGGTTTCTCTGGAACCATGACCACCCTCGGCAGATGCCTGGGCCCTGGCCCCAGGCACCCAGGGGTGGAGAAGACACTGTCAGAGAATTGAAACCAGCACCAAAGAAAGGGAAAACAAATTACCCACATCCAACCTCCACCCTGTGCCTGCCACCTCCACTGCCCACGGGCACCCTCCCTCGAGGGAGGGAAAAACCACAGGCCCTCACCTCCCATACACCTAGCTCAGCCTCAGCACAGCACAAAGAGGGTGGGGGGACGGCTGGAGCACTGACCACCAGCCAGGCACCCCTGACCGCTGGGGACTCCCCCGCCCTCAAAGGTGCCAGGATCCCTTCCCCAGCGTCAGGAGTCCCAGCCCCCCGTTCCTTAGGTCCCCAGAGTCTCACATCTAGAGAGAGACAAAAGTTGGCCAAGCCGTGAAGACAGCAGAAAGAACCAAAGGTTTTGAAGGGTCAAATCTCAGCTCTGCCACTCTGGGTGACCTTAGACAAGTCACTTAACCTCTCTAAGCATCTGTTTACTTGCCTGTGAACTGCCTACCTCAACAACTGGCTGTGTGATTTCAGAGATAAAAGTCCTGGAAAGTACCTAGCACAGTGCCTGGCACACAGGAGGTGCTGGGCAACGGGGTCCCCTGCTTCCCCATCTGCCGGCGCCTCCTCAGCGCCTCCCTGGCCCATGTGTCTGCACTCCCCTCCTTCTCCCCAACCAGGGCTAGTATCTGCTGACGGGGCTGGGTGGGAAAATTACCCATTTTCCAGGGTCTGTTTCCCCCCTAGACCAAGGAGCGGAATGTAGGGAGAGGAATACTTGGGGTGTGGGTGGAGGCCTGACCACAATCCTTTCCCAAATTCCCTTCTTTCGTTTCACAAACCAAAAAAGGGAAACCTTTGGATTTGGGGAGCGGAGGAGGGGAAGAGAAATAGTCGATTTATTTCCCTGCCCTCAGGGAAGGGCAGCCAGGGGTCCCCAAACCCAGCCGGCCTTGTCCTCCTCTTCATCTGCTTCTCCTCTCTGTTCCCAAGTTCCCCCACAACTAAGGCTCCTAAGGAACAGAGGCCAGGCAGTTCTGGATAGGCTGAGAGAGAAGGGGATAAGGATTGAGGCGCTTAAAAGAAGGGGCGACAGGGGCTTTCCTAAGCATTCTAGACAGTCAATGAATCATATGCAAATGACACCCAAAGCTCAAGCTCAACTTGGGGGTGGGGGGGCAGGGAGTCCAGCCCTGGCAGAAGCAAAGACCCAGTCTCTCTGGACCCCCTTCCCCTGCCAGGAGCTGGCAGGGCAGGGCAGGGCGGGACAGGGCAGATTTCAAACCAGAACAGTGGGCTGGAACTATTTATAAACTTTCCAGGAAAACACACACACACACATACACACACAAAGCCACAACCTCTCCCCCTCCCCCATACTTCTCAGATCAGCAAAGTAATGAACATTAGTTCTTTTTCGCCCTTTTCCAGGGGCCCCTCTCTCTTCCCAGCCATGCGCGTCCTCTGTTTACCTTTTGCTCACCCGGCTCTAGGCTGCAGGAAGCCGGCAAGACCAGCCTCATTTTGAAAGAGACCACCCCAGGCAGGGCAGAGGAGGATCGGCTGGGTGAGGCTGGGATAAGTGGAGGGCATCTCTTTCCCCACCAGTCCTCAGAAGCCCAGGCCTGCCTCGCCAGAGCTAGGAACTGTTTGAAAACCTGCCCCAAGCGCTTGCAGGGCACATCACTGGAGACAGTTAGGGGAGACCTGAAGTCCAGAGGCTGGCCTCAGGATGCTACCACTGCCCGACCCCACCCCTGTCTCAAGTTGCAGTACTTACTCCCAAAAAGTGGGTCTCATGTCTCCCCAACTCGTACCCCCCGGCCCAAGCTTCTGCCCCAGCCTCACTGGGCTGCCTGATGTCCACAGGCCATGCTCCCCATGTGACTGAATCCCAGGCAGAAGGCAATTGGATAACTCAAGCCCAGGACAGGCCAGGTCTGCAAGAAGGAAGTGGGGGGCGTCTCTGCCAGTCAGGGCAGTGTCCCAACTCTTGCACCTCCAGGGACTGCACCCCAGAGGCCCCTGGGAGATGTGACTGGGGCCTCCAAAGCCCAAGGTGACTGGGGGACCCGTTCAGAATCAGAGCTGAAGCCTCCCACCCAGTCTTCTCTCGGAGCAGAGAGCAGGTGAAAGGGCAGGGGGCAGCTCAGGCCTCAAGGAGAGGGACTGGCCCACGGGGAAGGAAGAAAACAGGAAGAGGAAGAGATGAGGCTGCTGAGGCCACAGCCAGACCACAGGAGTGTGTGGACCACACAGAGGCAGCTCTGTCCGGGTGGAGGACCAAAGGGGCACAGACAAAAGGGGACCCCCCCCAGCTTGGAAACCACCGTCTTGTCTTCACAACCAGCCTGGCATGGGGCTTTCCCCACCCCCACCTTGGCAGCTGCCCCCTCACCACTGTCTCCCCTCTCCGCAGGGCAGGAAGTACAACTATCACAATGCGGGGGGCAGGGGGAGGTGGGGGTGAACACAGAGAGCAGAAGGTGTGTAGGTGTGTGTGTGTGTGTGTGTGTGTGCGCAGGTATAGGTGTTGCGTAGATGTAAGGCTATAGCAATCTACCCTGCTAACTCCTCAGCCCTGCCCCAGCCCTGGGAGTGCCAATTCTGAATCTGAGGGCAGAAAGACTGTCAGCAGCACACAGTGCTACGAGCCCCCCTCTCAGCATCCCTCCCTAGGGACCGCACTGCAGGGAAGCTGGGAACGCCCCCCCTCCTGCCTCAGGATATCCTTTTGGCTCTGACCCCAGACCAGGCCTGAGTCAGACTGTGCCCCGCCCCATACCCCTCTATCCAGCAACCCCCCAGGAACTTCCTACTCCACACTCACCTACTCAGTTGGGGTTGGAACTAGAGGGAATCTCTTCCCCTACTTTAGCCCCCTCCGAACAGAGAAGCCCACCAGGGGGTGGGGCAGATGGTCACAAAGTCCCACGACCTGCCCCTTCAGCTGAGGGCCTGTGGGATCAGGGAGAAGTGGATGCAGGCTGTGTGCAGAGGCGAGAGGAGGGGCTGCAGAGCACCCCCTCCCCCCCCCCC
>NW_011494752.1:2692696-2694147 GCF_000754665.1 Bison bison bison
AGGAGCCGCTGCAGAGCACCACCTCCCCACCTCCAAATCACACAAAACCGGGGATCCTGCCGGGGCCCTCCCTACTCCAGCCTGGACCCCAAGAAGCCGCAGGAACTCCCTGGGGAAAGCAGTTTCCATGAGAACACAGGATGGGAGAAGGTTCCGAAGGGAAAGAGGACAGGAGCAGACGTTCCTAGAACGGGAGTCTTTCTAGGCCAGCGGGACCCCCAGGTGGAGGTCTGCACAACTAGTCAGACTCAGCCACAGCCAAGCACAGCCAGACGTGGTCACAGTCTCCTCGACACTCAGTCTGACTGGGTGGCTGCGACTCCTTCCCACAGACAGAAGTCTGGGGGGCCCTGGGGGATCTGGGGCATCAGAGACCACACACACTCAGCCTGAAACAGCCCCCTGGGCAGGCCCCCTCCAACCCTCCCGCAACTGTGGGCCTAGAGGGAGGGGCAGTTTGCTCCCCACAAGAGCCAGGGTAGTGCCCAAGGCGGCCATCTCCATGGCAACCAACAACAAACATCCCGGGAACCACAGTGGGACAGGAAGTGACAGTCACGTGACGGGAAGACAGTTTTTTTTTTTTCAGTGGGGGGGTGATGAAGCTTGTTAGCAGTCCCCCGCCCCGGGGGAATCAGCAGTCCCCTAAGTTTACCCCACTTGGAACTGGAGGGAAGGGGGCAGCTGGGAAGGTGCACCCCACACTGCAGTGTGCGCAGTTGGCCGCAGGGCTGATGGGCCCTCCCTCCCTGCCTGCCACTCATGGTTCTCCCCGCTGGGTCCCCCTCCCTTCCACTTCCTGCCGTGACTGGAGATCAGAGAACTCCCCACCACAGCTTCCCCTTCTCAAGTCTCGATTCCTGGGCTGAAGGTTTCACTGTGGGGCGAGGGACACAAGGAAGGAGGGCTGGGGACCTGCGGTAGGACCCGGGGGACAGGAGCTCCAGGGGAGGGGCTGGGAGGGAGCTACTCCAAGGGAGGTGTGTACACACAGGCGCACCAAGAGTGGGTCACCGTGACATACCACCAGGCGCAGTGACACAGACTGCCTGACCTCAGGCAGCTCTGGGTGGAGGGGAGCAGAGCCACTGGATCTGGCACGCCCCACTCCACCCTGGTCCTGAGCCTCCAGGTTCATCTCAGGCGTCTACTGGCCTCCAGGCAAGCAAGGTCCCAACGGTGCCCAGCCCACACCACCTCTCCCCTGCGTTCTGTGCTGAGGAATCCCCCTCCCAGCTCCAAGGTGCCCGCCCAGACGAGGGCACCTTGGCCGGAGGTGGGGGGAATGGAACCTCCCGCCACCCCCCTCCCCTTCTCTGCAGATGTCCCAGACTATATTTAGCCCAAACCGGGCGGCCAGCCAGACCCAGACTCCCCACTGGCCCGGAGCTGAGCTCCCAGTTTTTATGCAATTAAAACATTAACAGAGAACCACCCCCATCCACACACCC
>NW_011494752.1:2694247-2699355 GCF_000754665.1 Bison bison bison
AAATTTGAACATGGGCAGCCCAGCTCTGCAGCCAGGGAAGGGGGTGGGGGTCATCGGGCAAATAGCAATAAATTCATCCCCTTGCCCATCTCCCAGGCCCTACCCCCACATGCAGGACAGGCACATCATCCATGAGATCAGGTTGACACTTGGGAGGGGAGGGGAGGCTTTCCTGGTTCCGGGGCCCGGCCCGGAAGGGAAAGGCATACCCAGTGGGTGGGGGGGTTGCCTGGCTGCAGAAATTCCACCTGTCATTTTGCAGCCCCCCTCCCCGGCCAGCTCCAGTTACAGGGCTGGGGGTTGGCAACAGGTGCTGGCCAGGCTGGCAGCAGACTAATCCCCACTCGTTCCCCAGGCTGACAGTGGTGCCTGGAGGTCCAGGCAGGGGCCCTGGCCAACAGGATGCTGGGTAGAAGAAGGAGACATTGCTGCCTGGGGGCGGGGTGGGGGGAGCCCAGACCCCTCCTGTAAGACCTGGCCCCCTGGACTCTGCGTGCTGGAAGGTCTGGCGAAGGCAAGGAAACCTTAGTTCCATAGCACCTATTTCATTTCCCCAAGATGCCAGGCGGGCGGGCTAGAGTGTGGGAGGTCTGTCTGCCTGCCTCTTCCTCCTCCTCCTCTCCAAATTCCAGGAACAGGCAAGGGAGGCTCCAGTTGCGGAGAGAGCGAGCAGGCGGTCCCAGCTGAGAGGGAGGAGGGGCTGGGACTGGAGCGGGAGGCAAGATCCAGACGAAGCAAGAGACACCCACACCCAAGCCAGACGGGACAGGCACACCGACACTGACACGTTCTCACACTCTGGGCCCACTCCTCGTGCGCCGCCCACTGCGCAGGGACACCCAGACTCCCGCAGCCAGTCCTGCCAATCTCCAGAACACTCCCTGGACACACACAGAGATCCGGGACTTCGCCCCCACCCCACATCCCCCCACAGACTCTGTGGGCTCCACACAGCAGCCAGAGGGTGGAGAGGGGAACAGAGGGAGGAAAGACAGCAGGCGTCAGAGAGGACGTGTGGCCAAAACCCTGGGAATTGGGGTATCAGTTGCCACACTCCGTTTCCAAAACCCAGTAAGTCAAGACAACCCTGGCCATCTTGCCAGGGGCCCTGCCAGCTTCCCACACTCCCCAAACCACCACCACCGGGAAGGGTGTGGGGTGCTGGGTGAGAGGAGATTTACTCATCGCACTGGGGTGGGGGGGAGGATAGGATTACCTTCCCCAGACGCCCATCACCCCTGAACCCAGACAGTGCTCCTAAATGGAAGCAGAGTCCCAAACTCACCCACTCATACAGCCCAGTCAGGGTCCTGCCCTGTCCATGCTACCCAGAGAATAGGGAACAGGGCACGAAGGTTTTATCTGGGGGCAGGCCCCACCCTGTCACAGAATTCTGAGGACCATCCACCTAAGACCCTCTAGTCTGATCAAGGAGTGGGGAGGGGGTTGGGGGGCGCTCCCTGAGGGCAGACAGAGCCAGGTTCCAAGGACCAAATGATTTAGAGGAAGGGGAGCTTAATTAACTGGGGTCTGGGTCAATACCCCCAAAACAGATCCCAAGGGCCACTCAGACGATGCCCTTTCCCCCCACAATAGACAGGGTGGCAGGAACCACGTCATGGCACATGTGGGTGACTGTGCCCAGCGGGGGAGGCATGGGGGTGATTAGGATGGGGCTGCCCACAGCTAGCTTCCTGCCAGGCGGCCACATGGTTAGGAGCAGGAGGGGGACCAGGGAGGTTTCCCAGAGTGGTAGCAGGGGCATTTAGGGCCAACCTGAAGGGCGGAGATATGGGGGCTATAAAAGGAGGCAGCCAGGATCAAGTTGCTCCAAGCCCAGGGTCTTCTCAGAACTGCCCCTGCATCTGCACTGCCCTTACCAGTCTGGCGAGGAAAGTCCTGAGGTGCCCACCTCATGTACACTCATTCACACACTCCAAAGCCAAGATCCTCCACTCCCACAGACCTACTCAAGTCTGATACCAGTGACCCCTCTGGCTCAGGACCGGCATGGCCCAGACTCCAGGCAGAACTGACGTCTGAGTCCCTCCCAGTGCACCAACATCTTTCATAGTCACAAACTCCCTGACTCCACAATCACCCCCCTCCCCTCCCCCTCCAGCTCCAAAGACTCTTTTATCCCCTCCCCCAGACTCATCTCCACCCCTCACAGGGGAAGCCCCAAGGCTCCAAGCCACCCCCACTGCAACCTGGGGCTTCCCCTGCCCAGCCTCCCCATCAAGCACAAGGCCCCGGAGGAGAGTTTGGGGCTTGAGCCCATTTCCTAGCAAGACCTGACAACCTGACTGAACCACTTCCCCAGAACAACCCTGCCCTGTGACCACTGCAGCCAGCGAAGGGAATGAGAGACATCTCTGAATCTCCTAACTGGGCAACTGGAGGAGGGATGGCAGTCAGGAGTAGAAATGAGTGTTGGGGGTGAGCCCGCAGTGGGTGGAGGTGGGGGGGGGGGAGTCTCCATCTGAGAACATACACACACATACATGTGCACACATCTTGCAAGTAGAAGGCAATCTGGTTACAGAAGAGGGAGCTGACATTAGGTGGGGGCCAAGGGTACCCCCCTCCATGCCAGCATATGGGCAACCTATCCAAGGGAGGATGAATGGTAGAGACATGACTCCCAGCCTGGGGGGCTTTTCTTATCTGATTTTCACATGAGTTAGTCCCCATCCCCAGCCTGGCACAATGGAGGCATGGCCCCCTTCTCAGGGAGTAGCCTGACAATAAGGCAATGCCCAGAGAGAAGGGGCACTGCCAAGCAGACTTTCCAGCGCCCCCCCCCCCACATACACATCTGGCTCGCAGCTTCCTCGCTTTCTGGGTGGCACCAGGTCCCAGACACCCTCAGCAGAGCAAAGACGACCAATCTGTGCCTTCCTCCCTACGCCCCCAAATGCTTCCACAGCCCCACAGTGCCACCAGATTCAGAGACATCCCTCCCCTGGCTGCACTGGCTCCTGTCCCCAGTTCTGACGGCTCCCCGCACTCCACGGGGGACACCAGCTGAATGGGCCCCGCCCCCCAACCGGCTGCCTCCGGTGGGGGTGGGCCCCAGGGCTGATTTTCCCCAAACCACAGGGCGGCTCAGATAACAGGAGAAAAAGGAGGGGGCTAGTCCGTTGGGCATCCGATCTCTCCCCAAACAGGTTTCAAAGTCTTTTTGTTTTACTTGTTTGTGAAAAGAAAAGCGAGAGAGGGCAGGAGTTCCCAGCGTGGGTTCTGCCACAGCTCGGCTGCCGGAGACACGCGTGGCAGACGGTCCCAGACATCTCCCGGCTGCGCGCGAAGACACCGGAGCAGACAGACGCACAGACGGGGCTCTCCCACCCTGAGCACGGCGGCGGGTTGGGAAGCCCAGGAAACCCCAGGTTCCCGTCGGAACTCGCCCGGCACCGGGTCCCCGCCCGCGGGTGCTATCAGGAACAGGCCAAGGGGCCCCGATGTCTGCGCGAGGCGGAGGCTCTCCAAAATCCCCAGGGGAGAGGTTACCTCGCAGTAGGGGGAAGCAATCCGTCCGGGTCACCCGCGGGCACAGCGTATGCCCTGACCCTGAGCCTTGGAGCCGCTCGGCGTCAGGGGTTGCGGGGTCCAGGGAGAGGAGCGGTTTGGGGGGCCGTGGCTCAGGGGCGCGGGGCTAAAGCAGCGGCCATGGCGAGTCACGTGCGGAGGCTGAAACTTTACCCGGAGCCCCAGACTGGGGGGGCGGAGGGTACCGAGCAGCAGGGAGGCCCTCACCCTCGGGCCCGCCCCCGCCCGCCCACCGACCAATCACAAGCCAGGGCGGGCACACAGGATCACGCCCCCCCCCCACTAGACCCAGGGAACCGGCGAGTCTTAAAGGAGCCGCGCCTAGCAGAAAGCTCGACCGTGGGAATCTGGGAGAAGCCCTCCCTCTGCCCCAAAAGAAGAGATTGAGAGCCAGAACTGGAGTTCTGCGCAAAGAATGGAATGAGGATTCAGTGGAGAAAGGACTGCCGTGTGCGGTATCACACTCCTTTCCCCCCAACCACACACACCCACACTCAGGAGCGAGGATCACGAGCACACACCCTTCACACCTAAACCTGGGTTAGACAAGCGACGACGTAATTTGGAAACACATGCAGAGATTCTGGCCCTAGCGGTCAAGGCTCTGACCCCTTTCATTATAATCTTTCTCCTGGAGCCCCCTGAAAATGAGAGCTGTGTGATCTTGAGCGAGTCGCTTCCTTTCTCTAAATCTCAATTTTCTCACTGGCAAAAAAGGAGTGCAAAGGCATGTAGACCACCTCCAAGCACGGCCCCCTCCTCTTCCCTAAACACCTTTCCAACTTGGGTGGGTCGGAGGAACTCTGGCCCAACCCAACCTTTCAGCAACCCCCAGAACCCTTCCCCCAAAAGAACAGCGATTCTCAGGGGTATTCCAAGACCCGAGCTGGGGGCACCCAGGAGCACCCCTACATTCTCAGACTCAAGCTTCTCTCTCCTGGTCCAGGCTGGAGGAGACAGGAAAACTCGCATTATTGGGGCAGAATCTGAGTCACTCTCCCTCTGCAGAGACCCCAGTCCCCGACACGGCCACAAGCCCCCTCCTAGCCTGCTGCTCCGTTTGAGAGGACCATCTGCCCACTCTAGCCGTCTATGGCGGGAGGGAGGGGCGGGGGGCGGACAGAAAGAGGAATCAGTAAGTGAACACCTCCCTCCAGGTCCTCGGTCAGAGAAGTGGCCACAAGTGCCCCCACAGGACTTCCCACTGTAAGGGGAAGTGCCTATTCCCAGGCCTCCTGTGAGGAGACAGCATGACCCGGCTGGCAGAGCTCTCAAACCCACCGGCCCGACGGTCCCCGCTTTTTAGACGAGGAACCCCAGTCTGCGACGAGTGGACACTAGGTTTAATCCCCGATCGCCCGGCACAGGTAGCACAGCTGAGTCTAGGACTGAGGGATCTCATTGTCTCTCTCCAGCTTTGGGCCCCCAGCCTGTTTGAGGTAGGACAAGCAGGGTCGGCAGGACACTGTGCCCTGAGGTCCGGCGGCGCGGGGAGAGAGCGTCCGGGTGACGCTTCCCCAGGCCCCTTCCCGCCCGCTGGGCCGGGCTGTCTCCCG
>NW_011494752.1:2699455-2699755 GCF_000754665.1 Bison bison bison
CCCTGTCCCGGCCAGATCCATCCGCAAACATGCGCTCAGCGGGCAGGAATGCGCCAATGGCTCCCAGATGTGCACGCCGACGCTTAACCCCTTGTCCCCCAACTCCCCCCCTCAAAAAAAGGCCTTCTAGCTAGAGTCCAGCCAGCAGCAGGGGGCGCCGCTCAGGGAGGGGACTCAGTGCCAACAGCCCCCCAGCTCGCACAGTCTCCTCCTAGATTCCACTAGTCTAGATTCTGCCAGGTTTCCTTCCCGCGTTGGCCAGAGGGGAAAGATCAAGGACACTAAAATGTATCGTGCACT
>NW_011494752.1:2699855-2700783 GCF_000754665.1 Bison bison bison
TCGTGCACTTTGCGCACAGGCATACTGCCTCCCACGAAGGGGGGCCTTCACGTACACCTGCCAGCACATGGGGTGAGGTTCACTCGCGCACATGGGGATGCAGGTGTGCAAATGCACACTCAGGACATCCAAATATGCACAAGCATGTGCACATTAGCACACACACATATGCACACATATGTATACACACAGAATTTGCACATACAAGACAGGCATTTGTGTACCCACAAGGTCATGAAGCAGACGGGAGGCACACTCCTGAAAAGACAGAGCAGGAGACCCACATGCAGATGAGGGTAGAAATTCATGCACCCACAAACCTGCTCCCCACAGAGGGCAGACACTCACGCACAGAAAATTGACATCCATGTGTACAAGCACACAGCCGCACACTTTAGGGCACTGCCTCACTGCTGAGTTGAACTCCAGCTCTGCAGGACCCACTCCAGGGTCTCCACCCCCACCCTCCAGGGACTCTCACGCAAGAAGGAGAAGCGCTCCGGGGCCAAAGGAGGGACACAGTCCCAGGGACTCCTCACTCTAAAAAAGACGCCCCTTCTTGGGGCCTAGGCTTCCCCTCTGGCAGGCAGAGGAGATGGGCTGCGGGAGGAGCCTGAGCAGCTGATTTCCCAAGACAGGCATCCCTCTCCCAACTGGAGGAAATCTGAGAAAATCCAGATAGGTGTGGGGCCAGTGACAACCTCAGTCAGACAAAGGAGATACAAAATAGCTGTGAAACACCCTGAGAGAGCCTACACTTCCAGCAAAACAAGGCCTCCCTTTCTCTGCCTGTGGGGAACTCTTGAAGAATAGCATCACTAGTAATCTGAACAGAGGATGGGAAATACTGCCCCCGCAAGACCACCTGGATGCAGGTGGGGTGGAGATGTCTGCTGGAACCTGAACCGACCCCACCAGACTCCTCTCC
>NW_011494752.1:2700883-2723191 GCF_000754665.1 Bison bison bison
CCCTCACTAGCTGCTCAGCTTATCCCCCTCAACCCCCCTCATGGCCCCACCCATCTCACTTTCACAGTCCTGGAGAGTCATCCAGGGCAAGGCTCCTGCTTACATTGCACAGATGAGGAAACTGAGGCTCAGAAAGGGAATGGCCCTGCTCAAGGTCATAGAGCTTGTCAGTGGCAGAGTTAAGAGCTGAGATTTAAACTCACAACCCCTCCTCAACCCCCCATTTATCCTGAATATATTTCCATGCAGCACCCTGCTCCCTCTTCCTTCATCCCCCAACAGAGCACAGGGCAGAAACACCAGCCTTGCCTGGCTCTGCAGATTTGTGGGTGGGGACAGGACATGCTAGAGAGAAATCAGAGAAGATGCTGGGGGCTACATACATAGCCCCCCAACCTCACCCCCAAGCTCAGTGCCCACCTGCCCAGCAGGCACGGCCAGTGACTCAGCTGCATCCGGGGGAGATGCCAGGGCAGTGACTCACCTACCGAGAAGAGCTGAGCCTGGCACCTTGCCAGCCCCAGGACAGAAGTGACTTAGTCACCGAGACTGTGATACCCAGCAGGCACAGCCCAGGGATTGGGGACAGGGGCAGGCCATGTCCTCCACGGTTATCTGCATCCCTGATGAAGAACAGGCATCCTGGGGCAAGCCGTGGCGCTACCCACCCCTGAACCCTTACTACTGCCCACACCCATCATGACAGGCCCTGCTTCCATGCAAACAAGTTTTCTGAGACCCCTGGGCTGCCCTGCCCCTCCCCTGAATGAAGCCTGCCCCTTGCCCATCACTCACCACCCACTCTTTCCCCGGCCCCACCTCCTCCTGCCACCCAAGTTGTACCCAGGCTGTGAGTCTCCTTTAACGTGTCTTGGCAGCACCTTCTGCCCCCACAGCCCCTCTTCCCCCCGCCATACACACATGCACTCATACACATTTCTGCCAGCCCTGCTTCTGCCAGCAGCTGCTGAAGTTGTTCAGCGGGAGGGGAATCGGGGTGCAGGGATTGAGTTACCAGAGGCTATGGGGTGGGCTGTCACCCAATCCCTTCCCCAGCTCATCCTTCCCGCTGGATACAGCCTCCCTCACCCACCTGCTCCCCTCCCACCTCTGGCTAGCAGCCTACTGCCCTTTAAGCCCCTCCACCCCCACTCCACCCAAGCTAGAAAATAAATGTTCAAGGGTATTTGTCATGCAAAGACCAGCCCAGGATATGAGAGAGACAGAACAAGAGAGAAGACAGAGACAGACAGACAGAATCATTCCTGTGCCCAGGCTACAGGCACTAGGTGTGTGGATCTCTGTGTATGTTGAGCCAGAAACGGACTGAGTAACTCCCCAAGTCTTGGGAGAGTTGATGGGGCCCAAGGGGAGCCGACAGGCTGAACAACCTCAATCCATTTGCACTATTGATTTCTCATACACTGCAGCCGGCCTGATGAGGGGGGATGATAAATCAGCCCCCCAGAGACATAGAAACTGAGTGGAGAGAGGGGGAGGGGCCCCTGCACCACAGTTGGTGGCCCACTGAGACCTGCTTGGTGGGGAGGAGGCGGGCTGAGTGGCAGGAGGCAGGGTGGGGAGTGTGTGTTGGATTAAAGCCTGTCTGGGACACCTCCTTCCAGCTGGATCTGAAGCTGATTGGAAGAAAGAAGGTGATGGACAGAAGCACCTTTAGCTCCCCAAGCAGGGCTCTGAACAACCCCAGAGGGTGCCCTTCACCCTCTGGTCTACGGAATGGCGCCCCCTGCAGCTTTGCAACATGCTGGCCCCTGGGATGAGGCTCAACTCAGGGACCACGTATCTCTGCTGAACTTTCTCCCCCACCTCTGGGCCTCAGAGGGCTCACTTCTGACTGTGATCAGAAGCCAGTGGCAATCTCCCTGCTCCCACCCTCTTCCTTTGTTGGGTGGATTGGCAAACAACCCCTGTGGCCTAGGCGTGGCAGGACGGGGGCTCACAAAGGGCTCTGTATCCTAGTCCTTGGTCGGTCCCCAACTCCTCCTGGGACTGTGGGCACAATCCCCCACCCTCGCTGGGTCCCTAAAATGGGGTTAGGCCGGATGCCCCTTTTCGAAGGTGTCTCCAAGCTCCCGGCGAGCCAGCCTGTGAGACTGTTGGAACCAGCCCAGCACCTCGATTCACACCAGTGGCCACAGGCCACCTAAACAAACCCCAACCCTGACCTCCTTCCAGCCTGGACACAGACTCTCTCCACACACGGTGGAGACTTATAAACAAACCAAGCTGGGGTTTACCAAAGACCCTGCATAAACAAGCAGAGAGCGAAAGAGAACAGGAGCCTGGCCAGGCCCTACTTGCTACCGGATGGACAGACAGACAGACAAGGTAGCACAGCCCAGTTGGGGGAGGGGCTGTGACGAGAAAAACAAAGGGCGCAAGGGGCCTGGATTGGGGTTCCAAAGCCCCCAGTGACGGGCTGTATGTCCACGGGCAAATCACATCCCCTCTTTCCCGCTCTGTAGGGCAAACGGATGGGCCAGGTGCCTCCAAAGCCCCTTCTGGTTCTCTTGGGATAGAGAGAGCCCTGGGGGTCCCCAGGACTCCCCGCCCAGTCCAGCCCATCCTCTGGTCAGGACCCTCTTCTCAAGGCCCTTCCCCTGCCCGCCACACCTCCTCCTTACTCTGTCTACTGCCCCCCTGGCCCTTCCTCACTCCTCCGCCCGCCGGCTTGCCCTCACCTTGGCCAAGCCCCTCTGCCTGCCCCGTGCTTTTCTGCACGTCCCTCCTGCCAGGGGACAGACCAACTAAAAATAGTCCCTGCAGCCTTTCTCGCCCACAGCTGCCCAAAGAGCAGGAAATGAGGGGGGCAGGGAGGCCCATGTCCTGCTCTCCCCCACAAACTCCCAGCCCCAAATCAGGTCCAGCCCTCCAGCCTGGGATGTGTGCCAACTTGGCCATCTCGGGGGCACCCCACACCCCTTCCCTAGGGGGAGGCCTGCCCATAAGTGCCTACAATCTGAGAGCTGTCCTCACCCCACGGGAGGGGGAGAGGAGGCCAGCGGTCTGGAGGGAAACCTTCCCAATTTCTGACAAATCAGTGCCAACCACACTGTGGGCACCGAGAGGGCAGGGCCTGGCTCCACGGACTGGTCTTTTGAGGGCAGAGGGAATCGGTGTGGGGAAGTCTGGGCTGGTTCTCTTCATCCTGGCCCAGCTGGAAGGAAGACAAAATAGTGCCCCAGCCTCAATTATGCCAATCCCCCATTCCCCTAAATGTGTGGGTGCAGACAGAGGGGTTTCGGTAGCCACCCCCAGATGCCATGGGGTAAGAAGCTTTAGAGGAGAGGTCATGGCTCCCACACATAAAGATGGAAGCCTAGAGGCAAGAACAGGTCATGCCTGCCAGGCTGGGCATATGCTGCCCCCAAGCTGAGTCAGAGGCTGGGAGGGAGGAGCCGGACGCTGGGTGCCAGGGGCTACAGAGCCTCCACCCCTATCCCACCTGGGACTCCTGACACCTCCAAGCCCTGGAAGAAGGCCCTCCCTGCGCAGGAGGAAGGAAACCAGCTTAGTGACTCTCTGGAGGCCTGCAGGGCAGCTCTGGACCAGGAGGCAGGCGGGAAACCCAGGAGTCTTGGCTCCCGGCCCAGGGAGGGAGTGAGAGAAATACCTCGGAGGGGAGGAAACAGCCTAGAGAAAGGCAGACACAAGTGCCCCCAGCAGCTCCCAGAGGTGACCCTCCAGGAGAAACTGGCCAGAGGGGCTGCAGGGGGAAAGTGAACACATTTCTGAACAAGAAGGGAGAAGAAGGCAGAGCCCCAGGGATGCAGGAAGCAGGGCAGGCCAGCCAGGCTCTCACCTGCTCTCCTCTCCTCCCATCAAAGCCTGTCAGAGTCTGAAGTGCTTATTAAGGGCATGAAATATCAGGGAGGTCCTAGGGGCCTACGTGTGTTCCCCCCTCCCCTTATCTCCAGACCCCAGCCTGTTTGTTCCTGAGCTTCCCCTGGCACCCCTCCCCTGGGGCCCAGCCAAGTCAGGAGTCAGCAGGCCCAAGGTGGTGCCTGGGAGGCCTGGGCAGTGCCAGGGGCAGCCCTCATACCATCCTCCCACTGGCTTCCCTCCCGCCTGCTCTCGGCCGCCACACATATCTCAGCTGTCGAATCCGATTAGGGCTCCTGCCCAGTGAGCCGGACAAGGAGGCCACTGGGCAGGGGAGAGACAGGGACAAGGACGCTGAGCAGGAACGGCAGGAGGAAGGTGGAGACGGGGCTCAGGGGAGAAGGTGTGGAGCCCCAGAGGACCAGAGAGCTGGTAGCCAGCTATGACCCGCATTAGGGGAACTCTGCAGCCCCTAGGGCAACAACCTGGTTCCTCCATCCCAGAGATGGGCAAGGATGGGGGAAGGAAACTGAAGGCAGAGAGATGACCTAGATTAGAAAAAGAATCCCATCCTGGAACTCTATCCCCGCCCTCCCACCCTGCCACACCCCCACCCACTACCATTTGCAGTGGGCTGTAGGATACATCTTCTAATGAGGTCTTTATGGCTGCATCCCTATCAGGCAAGCCGGGCTTGTTACTAATAGCCATTTTTATAAATTAAGAAACTAGAGGCTTAGAGACCTGTATAAATGCACGTAGTCAAATGAGCGAGCTGAGTCTCAAATTCAGGCCTGATTCTCAGTCCACTGCTCACAAGCAGAATTTACTTTCCTTCCTGGGTCAAGAGCAGAACTGAGTCTGAAGTCACTCCATTATCCACATTTTCCTCCAAAACCACCCCGTAGGGGATCTGGGGGATCATGGAGGAATACAGAACATACCCTACACCTAGATAGAGTGACCAGATAGAGGTGCGCCACCCACCCCCCACACAGAGAGCTAGAGGGGTTCCCTCAAAGTGTGACCTGTCTCTTCCATGGCTTCCCAGCCCAGTCTGCTACACCCAGAGGTAATACACACACTTACACACACGGTTACTCAGACAAGTCATACACCCCTCCCGCCAACCCACCAAACCAGAATGAGATGCCCTAGATCTTCAGAGAACAAGGCCTGTCAGCCCCCCAGAAGAGGGACAAACAAGTCACCCTAAATACTAGGTATCATCCACCTCTCTCCCAGAGAGCCTGCAGGAAGGCAGAAGCCTCAGGGCAACACCAGGAGCTCGAGCTCTGAAAACCAAGGAGCCCAGGGAGCTGGCATGGCTGGGTGGCCTCCCTGATTTGGTCCACACCCCCTTCCCCAGCCATCTGGGCTGATTCTGTTCTGGCCTGGGCCACACTCTGGGATCTCTCCCCTTCCATGCATATAGCCACCTCTATCCCAAGCTTATAGATCTTACAACCATATGGTCTACACACACACACACACACACACACACACACACACACAGTGGGTGTGTGTGTGTGTGGGGGGCGCTTTTCCATAGGTGTTGAGGTGTTGGCAAGAATGGGAAGGGCTCTAACCTGAAAGAACGTCCCCCCACCCCAGGGAAAGGTCACCCCCAAACCCCTAAAAAGCTCACAATCTCCACTACCCTCCCGCACAGCCTTTGGCCACTCCAACGTGCCATGAGCCTGGAAGCGGGCACTGGGTCTACAAGGAGAGTAGGGATTCGGGGGCAAAGTCCTGGGCTCTTAGGGCTGGAGGGGCGGGGAGGGTAGGCAGGGAGGAAGCAAGAGAGAAATCCCCAGGGAGTCTTGGCTTCCCCAGCGGTCTCCCGGTCCGGCTCCCGGTCACCTTAGCGTGCCAGTTCTCCCCTCGAGGTGAGGTGGGGGAAGGGGGATTAGGAAACACTGCAAAGAAGGGAGCGGGGTCTGGCGCCCGGGCAGACCTTACCCCCACTTTCCATTCTTAGCTGGAGAACGGGAATGCCTGAGGGGCGTGCAGCAAGGGCGCCGGAGGGCGCAGGGGCTCCGAGCTCCCAGGCACCCCTGTGTTCCCAGGCCCCCACCTCCCTGGACTACAGCGAGCCGTGGGGGAGGAGAGACGGGGAAAGCCTGAACTGCCGAGAGGGAAACGGCCGGATGAGAAGCGGAGAGGCCAGGCGGAAGGCGGCCGAGGCAGAATTGGGAAGGGGTGTTCGAGGTCCTACCTGCTCAGGTGCGTGCCGGCGGGGGGCGATGGGGTTCCCTGGAGAACCGGGGAAGCCCTCTCAGCTCGATTCAG
Source organism: Bison bison bison (assembly GCF_000754665.1). Classification (NCBI taxonomy): domain Eukaryota; kingdom Metazoa; phylum Chordata; class Mammalia; order Artiodactyla; family Bovidae; genus Bison; species Bison bison. Next base: position 2,707,019 of record NW_011494752.1, read on the forward strand.
GATTCCCCCCTGCTTCTGGGTTAGGCTGCTGCAAAAGGCACAGGTTCCCGTTGGGTCCTAAAGCCCATTCTCCAAACTCTCCCCGCCCTCTTCCACCAGCCGTGACTGGGTCAGCGGGTGCAGAGCTGAACCGATGGGGCAGAAAGAACTCACTGGTGAAAGAGGTCTGAGTCATGGGTTGGGGACAGCCACAGTCCCCGGTGTCAAATACACAGCACATGGGAGATTTTAGTTGAGGATATTATGGGACAGAATTAAAGAAAACATTGCTTCTGCCTGGAACGGATGGATTTGAGCTTTGGGACTGAAGGTGGGGTTAAGATGGCTTTTCTCACCATTCCCAACTAGCCTGGGGTCTGGGGAAGGGGGTTGTTCACTTTGGACAGGAGCTCACTTCTACCCTCCCCCTCCTAGACAGAGCACAGTCTCCCCTAAATTATTCCTAAATGCCTAGGAGAAGGAGGTCATGCCAAGGGGAAAGAAGGCACTGATTTCTAGCAAGTGGAAAGGGCAGTATGACTTAGGTAGCAATTGGAAATTGGCATTTTTATATCCTTAGACTGAGGCCTGTGTGTCTGGAAGTGTGTTGGGCTCTGCAGATACACGTAGCCAAGTGAGAGGGTAAGCCGGTGGGGCTGGGAGTCTTTGGGTTACATCCTTTGGCAGAAATGGCAACTGTCAGTGAAGGAAGGGGATGCAGAACCTAGGGGTCGACTCGGGCTCCCTACCCGGCCCTCAACTGGATCCTGAAGCTTTACCAGAATGAATATCTTAAAGGAGAGTATTTTCCCAGGTACTATTTAGGATAAATAGGGGGCCGGAGGGCCTCAGCATTAGATCAACTTCAAGGTTTTTGTTGTCTAGTCGCTCAGTCATGTCCGACTCTTTGTGACCCCATGGACTGTAGCCCACCAGGCTCCTCTCTCCCTGGGCTTCTCCAAGCAAGAGCACTGGAGTGGGTTGCCATTTCCTTCTCCAGGGAATCTTCCTGACCCAGGGATCAAATCCTATATTTTGGCAGGTGGATTCTTTACCGCTGAGCCACCAGGGAAGCCCGCAACTTCAAGGTTACAGACCCAGTTTAGGATAGCCCAATTTCTCAAAGGGAGAACTCAGAGTTGGGGGCCAAGGTGGGCCAGGGAATGTGGAGGGAAGGCTGCAGAGGGCCTGGTAAACGTTTTGCAAGGGGAGTTGCACACACCTCCAGCAGCAAAGCAGGGGAAACGTCACAGGGTGAAGGGCCAGGGGAAGTCAGGGACAGAGTCATGGAAGGGAGAGGGCACGGCCTCTTCCTAGAAGGGGGACAGGGTGGCAGCACTGCTTCCGCCCCTGTGTCAGTCTGGCAGGAACTGGGGAGAGGAGCTGGATGGCAGGTTGGGAGGGCCCCAGGGTGGAGCCGGTGGGGTGAGCTCAGGTCAAGCCTTTCACCCTGATGTGCCTCAGTTCTCTCCCAGCTGTTAACCAGGGCTCTGGGTTCTTCCCAGGCAGTTAATGAGTGTTTACAGAGGAGCTTGGAGATCTTCAGATCTCAGCTGGGCCACCACTACAGTTATAAAGCTCAATAAGGGCTGAGTGTCATTGGGGAGGGGAAGGAGAAGAGGGAAACAGACGACTCTCTTACAACCTAAGGATAAAGCCACGCTCAGAGAGCAGAGCCAGCCTCAGCTGCCACAGGATATCCTTGTGCCCAGGGATGGAGGTCACGTACCCTCATCCTTCTCACCACCACCAAAGGCTGGCCCGCAGCTAAGTGTGGGCAGAACCCAGACTACAGCTGGTCTTCATTAACTCCAGCTCTTTTTCACCCCCCACTGTGAACCCACAGCTTCTACAGGCCCAGGCTGGAGGGGCTGCCCTAGCCCGACCTCACTGCTGACTCTGGGGTAGGGGGCACCTACTGTAGGCCAAGCTACCAGCTGAAAATAAGGTCGAAGCAAGACTCACTTTTCCCACTGGGAGAGAGCAGAGAGGAAAGAAAGGAGTGTGGGGGTGAGGGTGGAGGTGGGGGAATTTAGGGCAAACAGCAGGCAGTGAAGTCAACTGGATCTAGGCCCAGAAACCCCCACACCCTGGGGCCAAGTCTTACTCTAGCTCTGCTTTCAGCCCAGTCTTGGCTGGGCCCCAAACTAGGGAAGGCCCTGGCTGCCCCTTTCCGCCTCCCTACCCCCACCCTTATTAAATACACATTTTATCTCTCAGCATCTTCATTATCTTAACTGAAGGAGACAAGCAGTGGATGGCGGCGGCAGAGAGCGTCAGGAGAGGGGGGGCGGGTGTGGGGAGCAGGCGCACCCTTGTTGTAAAGTGCTGATGAAGCTCTTTCAGGCAGTGTGGGAAACAGAGGCGGGATCAAAGGCAGCGAGGCTGATTCAGAACTCAATTAGAGCTTTTTAAAAAAGGAGCTGGCTCCCTCCTTTTGCCAGGCTTCAGACAGCCTTTACCCAGGCCCCTCGCACCCAATTAGCTTCTACTGCCAGCACCCTGGGGCCGGGGTTGAAAACCAAGGGGAGGCCAAAGGGCACAGCTTCTCCCCCTGCAGACCCACCCCTTCTGAGAAGGCGGAGACCTACTGCTGTGCGTAACTTAAAAGGTCTCCGAGGGCACCTGATCTTTGCAGGAGGAACCTGAGATCACACCTTTTCCTCAAAAGTTAAAACAGCAGGACTCCAAAGGTGGGCTCCTCCCTAATCCCTTGCCAACTAGAGGCCACGCAGCTTCTGGCCCATCTCTGGGGACACTAGGTAACATCCAGACAGACACCCCCTCCTCCCAGCCAGTGGGTGGGACTCTTTCCCTCAAAGCCAGGGGCTCCTGGGAGCAACATGGAAGTTGCCTCAAGCAAAATATCACATCAGAGGGAGCCATTGGGACGCATCTGTGAGGCTGAGAAGCCTCATGACACATGCCGCAGGATGGAGCGCCCCCTCTCCCTGCTCCACCTCCGTGCAGAAGCACCAGCCCGGGCTGCCTCCAGATCAGAACTGTCCTCAAGATGAAGGGGAGGCGGCGTCTTACTCCATCATGGATCTGTTCACTCAACAACTGTTAATGGAATACGCCCCTGGCCCCCGCAGGTCTCAGGCACTGAACTAGGTGCTGGGGACAGATACAAATGTTAAAAAAGCTCTCCACCTCGGCTCTGTTTTGGCCTCTCTCTCAGTAGTCAAGGTAACCTCTCCACAGATATTTTTAAAAAGCCCCAAGTCATATCTCCTTCCTACTTCTCAGTTTTTATTGGTGTATCTTAAAAGGGCGCAATGAGGGGGAAGAAGGAGAGAGCTCTGCCAACTTTGGATCTCTGGGCAGCTTGGACCTCACACCCTCTTGCCAGTCATCCAGACACAGGCAGGTCTTCACTGAGCCAGAATTGTCAGTTGCAGCTCCGGGGTTGAAACTCAAACCAGTTTTATTGTGTCTGAGTGTGTTCCATGGCAATACCCACTGACACTCTATGGCAGCTTCCTCTGCCTCTGTGAAGAAATAAATAAACCAGGAGACAGACACACACCCCACCACCTTCGAGAGGAAGAATGTAGGTCAGCATCTCTGCCACTACTCCATGTGAAGCGGCCTATGCTCCTGGCAGAAACCAGTAACCACAAGCCCAGCCCAGCCTCCTAAAAATCCCACCGCCTTCCCAGAGCTCTCAGCTTCAGCGAGAAAAGGACTTTCTTCCTGCTCTCAGTCTGCTCCCCGGCTGTCTGAATTACATTTAAGACTCCGCTGTCAAACATACATCAGCCTGTGCTCCCATAAGCCAAGCCAAGCAGGGACTCGAAGTCAGCTTCACGCATCGTTGACGGAACCAACCCTGTTCCAATTGCTGAAGTCTTAAGAGCAGCAATGACCTAGAAATTGACAGTGGGGGGAGAACCGAAGGGAAGGAAAACTAACCAGTACACAGAAAACCCGATTTCCTAATTCCAGGGGAAAGGGAGAGAGAGGAGGTAGATGGGGGAAGAAATTTGGCCTCTTTGAATCTGCAAATGCGACCTTGGCTCAGTGCCATAGAGGATACACAGCAGCCCCAATGCGAGTCAAGCCATGTTCCTGACTCCAGCCCTACAGTTAAGAGGAAGGCGCCAGGCCTCAAACACAGCGAGGTGGGCAGGTCGCTCCTCTTTGGGCAGGATCCTACTGTGGACACAGAACAGACAGCAGCTGCCCACAGTGTGGAAACAGACTGTAAAGCAGTCACGTCTCTTAAGGCTGCAGCATCCAATAAAGCGTAATTTAAATCAAGCCTCGCATCTGTTCTCAATCCCATTCAGTCTCTGCTTTCCATCAGCCTTCGGACAATCTCTGCAATTATGCTCGTTAACCCTTATAGCCCCGGACACTTTCCAAGCTGCGAGGTATAGACCTGTGTTCTCCCCCCGCAAACTGACCGCAGAGGGAACAAATGCTCTAGTGAAGGAGAGTGTGAGACATTCAGACTCCTGTCTACAGACCACGCTCTGCTACACACACCAGCAGGTAGTGTTCATTTCAGAGGGCTCTCTCTGTGTGCCCTCCTTCTATCCTGTACCACCTGCCGCAGCCCAGATCACATTGCAAGGAGACAGTGGGCAGCATGAATGAAACAGTGGCCAACTGATCATTTGTACACATATCAAATTCTCAAACCCAAGCCATGTCAGGAAGGCAGGAGGCAGAACTCAGGGAGCAGCACAGACTTGGTCACTGGCTGTCAGACCATTCCTATCACACACGGTTTGCATTCCAAGCATATGCTTGAGTTATAAAAGTACAGCAGTCTCCCAGAGGAATCAAACTTCAGTTTTTTTTCCCCCTTCCCTCAACTACCCCAGTCCCACACCTGCACTCCTAAGGCAGTCAGTGTTATCATGGTGCCCTCTGGTGTCCCCATCACAAATTGCCATTTAATGCCACTGGAAGCCAAACCCAGAAAAGCGGGGACTTGAGTAACTATGTGGATTAATTTATCTAAGGAGACTGGGAAAATGAGGTTCCAATGACAATCCAAACCCAAACGAGGGCATCTTGAAACAAGTAAGTGGCTTCAGCTGAGGACCGTGGGACAGTTTGGGGAGGAATTTTCACATTGCCTTCTGAAAAGTTTGAGCTCTCTTGAAATGTGATAGCTGAAGAAAACAAAGACTGCAACTTGAAAATAAATATATTCACAATCTGTAGTCACATTCTCCTGACCACCCCCACAACCTTGGGAGTGCCCAGGAAATTCAACGAGTCTTTAAAATGTCGCAGTGCGGAAGTCTCTGCAACATAACACGAACACAGCACACTCCAAAAAAAAGATATCCTTTGATCAAAGTGTCCTCCAATCTCCACGTCAGCTGGCTTATTTGTCTGGAGTCTCCTTTTTCGTTCTGCTTCCTCTGATCCAAACGTTCTTGAAAATATACCAATGTTTGAGGAGACTAAGAAATCAATATATGAACTTTCTGCAGCACCCATCTGTATACCTGTAAGCATGTTGGTTAGGGGCACACTCAGGGTAGAGGCGATGAGTGTAATTAAAAAGGGTTTCCTTGGTAGTTTGTAATTCATAAATATAATAAAACTCAAAGATATAATTCTGTGCTAATAGTCACAAATCTATAGATTATTTTTTATCAGGTTTAAGTAAAAAAAAGGTCACCTGCTTTCAGACCTGAGTGTATAAAGTACTAAAATGAAGACTCCATCGGTCTCTAAATGCCAGCTGGATACTTTCGGGTGGGGTATTAGTAGAAAAGAATTTAAGGCAATCCAGTAGCTAAGATATTTCCAACTAAAGCTTTGTCTTTCAGAGCATGCTCTATTTCCGTCTCTTCAATCTTCAGAGACACCTGCAAGGAAGAGAAAAGGACTTTTTGTGGTGGAGAACTCACAAAAGCCAAGTTTTTATTACAGAAACCTTTACTATGTTAAACTTTTCTCACAAGAGTCAAGCAAGCTAAACACTTCTTTTCCAATAACATGGGGGGAAAAAATCTGATTCATTCTATAGCCATATCTTCACACACCTTAAATCCTACCTAACAAACAACAAAAAAGTGTTTATCTAATTGTGATCATTTTTAAATCTTTACTTTAGCAAAAATCTAAGCTCTTCAAAGCAGGACAATTAAAAGCAATGTCCCAAAGAAGCAGGTCGTTGTACCTTTGTGAAGCGGGTTTCCTTGTTTTTCTTTAATCCAAAAATGCCTCTGGCCTCCAAGAGACCGGAAAGTGACAAACACTCCGACTGGGCCACAGCTGCCACCTGCTGTTTGCGACAGACGTTACTGTAGGCTTCATGTAACTGGAAGGGAACAAGGGGAAACAAACGTCGTTTAACAGCCCTCTCTCTTCTAACTTTGTCATCTTTTAAAATAATGTAAATCTGGGTTTGCAAAAGAGTTATCTGAACATCCTAATGCTCTCCATTTTCAATAAAATCCTTGAAAATGCTTTCTGGAGGTACCGCCAAAAACCTACACTGTAATGCAAGGAGGGGGCTTTATTGTGTTTCATAGGGAGAGGCAGAAATAAAGGGGAGAAGATTAATGGTAAAGGCTCAACCATAGCCCAAGGGAAATAAAAGTCAGCTGCCTTTTACATGATACCAGTACTTATTCTCACTGTTAAAATCCATTTTTAATTCACATCAGCTGCAGCATCATAGGCCTTTAGGAAAATATCTGCTCTGCAAAGCAGATTCTCCTCTCCACCCCAGCTCCATCTGCTGAGATTCCTGACTAACCTTCCCCAGGGTGACCTCTTTGATTTTCAACCGCCTGGTCAAGAGCAGCAAAGAGCAGACCAAGATCTTCTGCTGGAGGGGAAAGGAATCTTGTGCTCCTTCTTGGCTCAATGTCATTCTGTTTCCATCAACTTCCGAGATGACTTGTGATATGTGAATAACACCAACCCGCTTGGGAACCAATGACTCAGAGGGTGATTTACCTATCAAGTAAATAAATCAGGATTAACTCGATTTGAGACAGATGATACTAAGTTTTAGTGGAAGGAGAGGTTACAGTTCTGTAATGAGAAGTCAAAGGATGAGACACAGCACGATCCTCAGGAAGATGCCAAAATGTGACACGACTTGGAAAGTAAGGTTATCCTCTTTCTGGGCAGAACGGTGAGCTATTTCATCCTGTATGATGCAATTTAATGTCAAAAAGATGAAATCTACCTCACGAAAGAATAAGGACTAGACAGAGAACTAATGTAAGGTTCCTGATATCTCAAAGGCAAAGAAGGACAGAACCTTGAATCAAAGATGACTGGGCCTGGTCATTGATAAAGGCTGGAAAAATTACCTAATATTTCAAATCAAGTGAGTGGCTAAACGTGGACAGTCCTAAGTCCTCTTGATAGCCTCCCCAAATGACCTTCGAGGTTTGGTTCATTTGCCCAAGCCAATCTCCAGGAGAGCAACACTTGAGAAAATGTCATCGGATAGTTCAGCAGATAGCACCATCTCAGAAGCCGGAGGTTGGGAAACTGCCAAGGAGCCACAGAGGACTGTGGCCTCATTGTCTGGATGCAGGAATGGCAAGACAGAGAAGGATCTGCTCTGTAATAAACTTTGCCTCATGTTGCCTCATGCTACTTCCTGAGACCAAGTCAGTTGTCCCAGAAGAGTTTGCTTCGATTGTTGTTGTTCAGCCGCTAACTCTTTGCAACCCCATGGACTGAAGCACGCCAGGCTTCCCTGTCCTTCACTGCTTCAATTCCATGATCACAGACAGGATGCTACCGAGGACTAAGCGTACTGGAGAAACTGGAGTTCAGTGGTCAAGAAGCAGAATCTCACAACACTGAGAAGAATTCAGGTCTAGTCTTACTCCCTATCCAATGGCTGAGTCTCTTCATAACAGTTCCAAGAAGAGGTCATCTACCCAGCTTGTGTCTGAGTCTCTTCAATACTGGGACACCCCCACTGTGTCAAAAGAAGACCAGTTAGTGCTCTTTGCTGGAAAGTGCCTTCTTTTTTTCTTTTTTTTTTGGCTGCACCACAAGGCATGTGGGGTTTTAGTTCCCCAACCAAGGATCAAACCCACACCGCCTGTGCTGGAAGTGTGGAGTCTTAACCACTTCCCTGGAGCCACCAGGGAAGTCCAGGAAAGTATCTTCTTATATTTAAAGTCAGTCTCCCTGTAGCCTTCTAAAGCCATTAAAGCTAACCACATCTACCAGAGGTTAAAAGACAGGAATTAGATTAGTTTAATAATTTATGACAAGAAGACACAAATTCTTTTAGTTCTGTGTGTGTGAGCGGTGCTCAGCGGGTCCACTGACAAGCCTAAATGTTCCTGGTAGGGGAAAAAAGGGAATGATGTGAAAAGTTGAAGAGAAACCAGCATCTAATCTGTGCACTGGCAAATATTACCTACTATCAGTCAAAGCACTGTTCAGCTACTTCTGAAATATTTTTATTAATCTTCTTTCAACAAGTTGATGATAAGGAAGAAACAATCAAATCAGACTGTTCTGTTTCTAAAGATTAACACGATATTAACCACAAGATATGCAGTTCATGGCCATTTTACATCCTCTATAGCTAAGAGGACAAGGCTGAGGGAAAGGAAAACTAATTTTGTCGTTTCTGTGAAAGCGTGCAGTTTACTGTAGCGATGCTATCTTTGTATCGCCACCCTCTGAGGCTTGTTGAAAGTCTAGCGATATCCCAAGCTGAACTAATTCTTTCCCTGTCTGACTCTTATTTCCTGGGCTTTGCTTTCACCTATATCAAGACCTAAAGTGCACTCGATACAAGTACCCAGAGAGACACTGATCCAATCTTAGTGTCTAGTTTTCATTCCTAGGACTTGGAAAGAAAACCGACTCTGTCCCAACTATTCATGTAACACCCTGGAGAACCCATTTCCAGTAATGCGTGGATTACAGCACTGGCAGGCAAGACTGAAATAAAGTAGATGAAACTGATGAAAAACACAGACACCCATACACAAATGGATAACAGGATTTAACTATGCTCATCTCATTTTTCTATCTCTTTCAGAAAAGTAAAGCTTCTAATTATAAAGGAAGAGGGAACAGAGATAAACTACTCACATTCAGAGAGTGGTTTGAGGATAGTCTGACTTTTGACATCTGACTCTACAACTTCAATAGCCCTCCTATAAAAAAAAAAAAAAAAAGTATTTCTAGAGTTAATTTAGGCTGAGCCAAACCAAACACCACACCAAACCACCAAGCCCAAAAACAGGCACATTAACACAAAGCAACATGTTTTATAATTTTAAAACCCAAGAAAATTGGATTATGCCTCAACTCCAGGGGACTTAATTGCCTCGAAATAAATCATGGACCAGGGAATCCGAGAAACTTCAACACTACTCAATTTCCTCTTATAGAGGCCGAGTAAGTCATCATACATTGAGCCAATGATAATATTTTGGACAAGGAAAACATGTCATGGATAGAAGAGAGGACATGCAGTGTGGGTGACTGACTAAAGAGAGACAGCACCACCTATACACACCAGCCCTAAAAGAGGAGCCCGCAGTTATCTATACATAGGCTGTGTGCAGGCTAAAACCACACCGGCCTACGTGACTCTTGCTCATAGCTGCAGTCTTTATCCAAGTAGTTTGCTGACTAGGAAGAACTTTCAAATCCAGAATCACATCATCTAGCAAGAGGAAGAGCTTACTCTCCCACTGCTCTCTCCAAAGTACTTTGCCCACAGGAAGCCACGAGCCAGACCTGGATCTTCTGCGTGGCAGTAGGGGGAGGTTGGACCAGCGGGCCAACACAGCAAGTGTCATTTTAATGGCCCCAGTGTCCTACTGGGAAAGAAGAAATTTCATCAGTCAGCACAGAGGCTTTCCCCAGCAGGAGGGGCCAGGGGATGGGAAGGGGGAGAGAGAGCGGTCTGGAACACAACTATGGGGGACCACCAGCTGGAGGAAGGGGTGCTCACAAAAGCAAAGGAAGGGGCAAAAGAAGTCTCAAGGCAAGGATGGTTCAGGTCCATAAATAAACCTGCTTGAGACCAGCTAATGGAAAAGTAAACTGGAGTCTTTTTTAATACAAATGTAATTAACCAATCTATAATCACCACAGGGAGTGCCAGCAACATCTCATTTGTTTCTCCCTCTGTAGGTAATGGACTGATAATGTTTCAGACATTAACACGGTGGAAATGCAGAGCTCCCCACTGAGAAACAAGTCCTCCTTTCTGAACGTAAAAAGTGGCAGAACGGAGCCTCTTAAGCCACATTCATTTGAGTTACACGAGACAATTAACAGCATTTCTTCTTTTTTAATAAAAGCAGCCAACAGTGCCATAACTCACCTGCAAATATCAAGCGCTTTGCGAACATCTCCCGAAACAGCAGAGACTTTGCGGGCGCAGAACTGAATGGCAGCATTGTCTAGGACCTGGTCATTAGATGCCTTTGGACAAGACACAGAAGTTTACAGTTGAAAGTACACAGCTCCTCTTCTGCAATTTAGGTCTCAGACATGAGTACTTTCACACTTAATTCTAAACTTGATTGACCAAACTTTAGGGTCTAAGAGATGCCTTTTCTGCTTAGGAATGGGAATTTCATACATTGAAGCATTTTGTAGGAATGTGGTGGAGGTTCACAAAGGGGAAAAAAGCAACTGAAACTTAAATTAGCAAAACTACACTATACTAAAATCTACTTGGTCAAGAGAAAGTGTTTTCTTGGTCCTATTTTTTTAAAAAATTTTTTGGCCAGACCATGAGACATATGGGATCTTAGTTCCCCGACCAGGGATAGGAGCTGTGCCCCCCTGCATTGAAGTGCAAAGTCTTAGCCACTGGACCGCCAGGGAAGTCCCAGGTCCTATTTTTTTTTTTCTATTTCTTTTCGGCTGTGCTGGGTCTTCACTGCTGCGTGGGCTTTTCTGTGGTTGTGGCAAGCAGCAGCTACGCTCTACTGTGGTGCACGGGCTTCTCCTGTTGTGAAGCCCAGACTCCAGTAGTTGCGGTTGCCAGGCTCAATTGCTCCAAGGCTTGTGGGATCCTCCCGGATCAGGGATGGAACCCGTGTCTCCTGCACTGGCAGGCAGATTCTTTACCACTGAGCCACCAGGGAAGCCCCCTCAGGTCCTATTTTAAGACTATTGTGTGTGTTCGTCACTCAGTCATGTCCGACTGTTTGCAACCCCATAGACTGCAGCCTGCCAGGCTCCTCTGTCCATGAAATTCTCCAGGCAAGAATACTGGAGTGGGTTGCCATTTCCTGCTCCATGAGACTATTACAGAAGCATTTGAGTGACTCCTCTCTTATGTTTATTCCAATACTGAAGCACCTAATAAATGGAGCCATGGGTGGAAATTCACACAAAATGTTCTCACTATGGCCCAAAGGAATGCCTTGTTTAGCCATGCAGTCAAAGCAAAATATTTTAGAACTATTGTTAGGCTTCCCTTTCACAGGTGATACAAGGAACAGACACCTGGGTACGGTGCTTGGCACTCACCTGATTCAGTCGATCCTGCAAGATGGTGGCTATCTGATTTTTGGTATAAGGTGGGAAGTTCAACAGCTGTGGCTTGCATTTTTCTCTAGCTTGAAGCCTCGGCAGAATTCTGTCTGTGAGATCCAGAGTATTAGCAATACCTGAGGAGGAGATATGTAACACTTATCATCAGTGGTCAAATCATCCTAAAAGGAAAAATAAACCTTCTGAAAGCTGAATAAAATTTCTAGTCATAATCCAGCATTCCAATTGTTGCTTCCCACTCATCCCCCACTCTCAATACTCATTAGGTAGGATGTACACAATCACTGAAGAATGCTTTTTTTTAAAGTGTTCTTTATTTCTTGGCTGTGCTGGGCCTTCGTCATGGCATGTGGGAAGAATGCTGTATTCAAATTAGGTTTAAAATTCTGACTAATAAGCAGGACCAGACACTCCCAAAATTGACTGTTGCTGAAATGCAGTATTTTGTCATTTCTATTCAGAGTTAACAAAAATGATTTGATTAGTGAAAGTTAAAGTCGCTCAGTCGTGTGTCTGACTCTTTGCAACCCCATGGACTATATAGTCCATGAAATTCTCCAGGCCAGAACACTGGAGTAGGTAGCCATTCCCTTTTCCAGGGGATCTTCCCAACCCAGATCTCCTGCATTGCAGGCAGATTCTTTACCGGCTGAGCCACAAGGGAAGCCCTGATTTGATTAAGTTCCCTATTATTTTATAATAACTTTCCTTTAAAAAAAAATTCTTATTTTATTTATTTTTATTCTTTTTTGATTGAGCTGCACAGTATGTGGGATCTCAGTTCCCTGACCAACTCATGCCCCTACCGTGGAAGTGTGGAACCACTGGACCACCAGGGAAGTCCCTATAGTAACTTTCTTATTATGGTAAGAAAGCAGAAAGCTCGTGTAAGATAAAGTAATAGGTGATAATTTCCTAGCAGTCCGGTGGATAGGACTACTCGCTTTCACAGCCAAGGTTCAATCCCTGGTTTGGGGAACTAAGATCCCACAAGGTATGTGGCACAGTGAAACTTTTTTTCAAAAAAATTTGCTTTTACAAAACAAAACTGATAAGCCGAAGAGATTTAAAAAAGAAGTCTTTAGAACCACCATGTAACATGAACAACAGAGCACTAACCAATCAGCACCAACCGAGAATTGCTTAGCCACGGCCATTCAAAGAGTGTGTACAAGACATCCTGCCCTCTGCTGTCCAGCTGATCCATCTCGTCCAACACCAACACACTACAAAGAAGCAATGAGGATCCATGTTCACCTTCTTAAGTCTCCAATCTGTTTGATGTGGGCTAACTCTAGGTCACATTCCTACAGCTCAAACTAGTTTGAAGGTAGTCATCTACCCCATTTGGTAACATACAGCAATGAGCTTAAAAACATTTTCCCCCAATTTGAAATTAGAAGGTTTTTTTTTTCTTTCTTCTTTTCTTCTTTCGCTTTAAGCTTATGTAACTACCTCTCAGAGAGAAAATATAGGAAATGTTCTTTTGAGGAGTAAACCGATAAATTCAAGAGACAAGACTGTGAGTTTGTGGGCAACAGATCTCGGAGACTTTCACAAAGCAACATGCAACAGAGCAATGCTTACATCATGGGGCCCTTCTCTGCAGTCATATGGTTTTCCAGTCTCCTCATCATGTCCTTCCCAGCTGGCCTGGATACTTCTTCCTGACAAATCTCCTGAGCAATGGCTGGGAATACAGCCTGGGCACTCCTCAAGGACATGCAATTCAGCACGATAGTTTTAAAGCCTTTTAGTTCCTTCTAGAAAAAATGCAAACAGGCAAATTAGTTTGGCCTCAGATAAACTTCTGATGGAACGTGAAGTGTCTTTGAGGGGTTAAACAGCATAAGAAAATAAGCTCCATTTTCATTTGGAAAGATTTTGACAATGAAATTAAAAATGTCTTATTTGGGGGAAAACTGCAATCCCTGAAGTACTTCCACTTTTTCTTAACCCTTAATAACCAGATGTCATTTTAGTAAGAGCATCATAATTCAGACTCTCAATGTACCTTGAGGTCTTGTAGAATTCGGCTTAAGCAGGCAGTTTTTCCAGTTCCAGGAGCACCAGAAAGATAAAGACTTCCAGCTTTTTTCCCATAGATGTGCTCCCTTAGGAAATTCCTGATGACATCCATCTCCTTTTCCCTGGCAGGCAGCTGATCCGGGACAGCTGTAGTCAGGACCTGTTTCACTTGCTGGTAGCAAGTGCCTGTGCCAGACATGAAAGGACAATTAGACACCACAGAGGGGACTGAGAAGACCCACCGGCTTTCACTTGGAATCATCAGCCTTGGTTACGAGGCTGCACTAACAGCTGCCGTGAAAGAACCAACCTTCTTGCTTGAACAGTCTCAGACATGCAGATTCTTTCTCCGGCGGACACCTCTGTTCAGAATTGGTTGTGATGTCCTGACCTTTCGGAACTGAGGGATGTATTTTGTTTTGGTGAACTCTGGTGTGTTCTCTTTTGCTAGGAGACTTAGTTGTCAGCTGACTGTCAAATACCAATCTGCGTCCCTTTGACGTCTGTGAGCGAGGGGGACCATTCTCTTTCTTGCCTTGCTTTGGTGGAGAACAGGGAGATAAACGGGGAGTGTTGCACAGGTTGTCGTCACCTGAAACATATTAAAATCAGAATGGGTCACTCATAGCAGTGGACAGTAAAAGGACTTGGAAAGATCTCTGCATCCACCCCTCAAAAGGGGGATGAATTTCTACCAGGGTCAGAATCACCAAAATAAAATGCCTCTCAGACAGAAGCAAACATCGGCCACCAGATGGCACCACTGAGTCTTCCTAGTTGGAGGTTTTAATGAGAGGAAATTCTAGGACTGCTCTAAAACAGGGCTTTCCAACCTTGGCATCATTGATATCTTGGACCAAATAATTCTTTACTGTGGGGGACTGTCCTGTGCACTGCATCACAGTGAGCAGCATCCACCGTCAGTGGCATCCCCTCAGTTATGACAACTAAAAATGTCTCCAGGTACTACCAGATCACCCTTCATTAAAAATAGATGCGCTAAAACAAGAAAGGGAAAAAAGAAAACAAAACTTAAAGAAACAAGAAAGGATTATCAACCACAAGAACTGTCACCTGTTTCTCATAATTTCACAACCACTGAGGCAAGTTTCAAAATACTATATAATGAACAGTGACACTGACAGAATCAAGTTCAGTATTAGGAACTGAAGGTCGGCCCTATCGAGTAGTTCAGAAAGCGATTTCAAAAGCAGCTTAACTCTGAAGTTCAGTAAGCAACCATTCTGAAAATAACCAAAGGGAATAGAATTGTTTTACTTGTACTCAGAAAGCTGTTTCAAAGTCATCTTATTATTAAGAAAGAGGTTGAGAGCTACGGGTTAAAAAGTACTCAAACAATGGCTGTCTTACCCAGACGTTTTCTGGGGCTAAGAGGCAGAATTTTTGCACGAGGAGAACGCAGGATAGCCTGGGCATTTGTCAATTCTAGTTTGGTGTCACTGGAGCTTTTAGCTTTGTCCACTGTCCGAGACGGTTTCTTTTTTGGAAAACTGATTGTAGCCTGTGACTGGGAGCGGGTTCGAGGCATGATGGCAGCACAGCTGGGTACAAAAAAAGGAACAGGACATCCAGTCAATATGTAAAAGTGAAGGAAAAATAATTAACATGGAACTTAAACCAAATGATCAACACTCATTTCATAATCAGATTATGTTGTGACAATATTTTAGCATTTAATTCGGCTTCATATCCAAATCTATGCAACAAGAAATACCTTGTCTACCTACTACACATAACAGGCTGCCATAAGTTTTTTAGGTATTTACTCAGCGTCTCTTGTAGCTCAGCTGGTAAAGAATCCACCTGCAATGAGGGAGACCTGCATTTGATCCCTGGGTTGGGAAGATCCCCTGAAGAAGGGAAAGGCTACCCACTCAGGTATTCTGGTCTGGAGAATTCCATGGACTGTATAGTCCATGGGGTCGCAAAAAGTCGGACACGACTGAGCGACTTTTACTTTTATTTAAGTTTTACAACCATTTTAGAGGTAGGTACTATTATCCTTTTCTTACTGATAAGTAAACTGAGAGGCAGTGAGGTCCAACATCATAGCAAAGTAAGATATAAGACCAGGTATTCTGGCTCCAGAACCCAAATTTTTAACCACTCAAGACATGCAATAAGAAGTTGATCTTAATTGGCGCCTACAGCACTTCTAATTCTCTAGCTCCAGGCCCGGAGTAGACCATTATCACCACCTTAGCGCAGCAGCCTCCCATACTTACAGGCTTCCCCAAGCCCTCAGTCCCTACTCCGCCCAACCTCGGCCCCACATAATCCCAGATGTTCGGGGAACATCGCCCTCCTATCGCACTCAGCACAACTGTCAGACCATTCCGAGGGTGCATTCCTCCCTACCCGACCCCGACCTCATCACCTTCTGGCGATCTGAGCTCTCCTCCCGCGGTCCTTGCCCCAGGCTCTCACAAACTCCGCCGTCCCCAAGGACCCGGGCCTCCTCTCCTTTCCACCATACAGGGCTGCGTCACCTCGGTGCCGGCTCTTCCTCACGTCTCCGGCAGACAACTTCAGGGACTGTCCACGACAAGCTGCTGGATAAACCCCACACCGACAGCAGCAAAGCCCAGCCACGCTCGCGCCAAATCTGCACAGCCGCAGCTTTCCCGCCTCCCGCCAAAGCCCGGCCACGCTTCTGATCGG
>NW_011494752.1:2723291-2733756 GCF_000754665.1 Bison bison bison
CCCAGCGTTCCGCCCTCCCGCCAAAGCCCGGCCCCGCTTCTGATTGGGTGTCGCCAGAGCGCCGCGCGCGCCTTGGAGGCAGCCCCCTCCTTCACAGCCAATCAAGCCGGAAGGTATACAACCAATAAGAGAGCCCCAGGTCTTAGCGCCACCGTGAGGCCACGCCCACAGATCCGTTTACATCCGGGGCCTCTCCAGAAAGACGCGCGGTTGCGCCGGGGCCGTGTGAGTCCGGCTGGCCCCGCCGCAAAGCCCGGCGGGAGATGTAGTCTTTGCAGCTCGCGACTGTATTCCCACTCCCTTTTTTGGTTCTCGATGCCCTTTCTCAGTGTTGCACGTACCCCTTTTCATTATCCTAATGGGCTAGACCCTGATGCTGGGAGGGATTGAGGGCAGGAGGAGAAGGGGACGACAGAGGATGAGATGGGTGGATGGCATCACCGACTTCATGGACATGAGTTTGAGTGAACTCCGGCAGTTGGTGATGGACAGAGAGGCCTGGCGTGCTGTGATTCATGGGGTCACAGAGTCGGCCACAACTGAGCGACTGAACTGAACTGAACTGAACTGAATGGGCTAGACTTTCAGAGAGATACTACATAATCAGTTAATCAGTTCAGTCGCTCAGTCGGGTCCGACTCTTTGCAACCCCCTGGACTGCTGCACTCCAGGCTTCCCCTGTCCATCACCAGCTCCCAGAGTTTGCTCAAACTCATGTCCATTGAGTAGGTGATGCCATTCAACCATCTGATCCTCTGTCATCCCCTTCTCCTCCTGCCTTCAATCTTTCCCAGCATTAGGGTCTTTTCCAATGAATCTGTTCGCAACAGCTCCAAAGTATTGGAGCTTCAGCATCAATCCTTCCAGTGAATATTCAAGATTGATTTAAGATTGACAGGTTTGATCTAACTGCAGTCCAAAGGGATTCTCAAGAGTCTTCTCCAACACCACAGTTCAAAAGCATCAATTCTTCAGCACTCAGCTTTATGGGCCAACTCTCACATCCATACATGACTACTGGAAAAACCACAGCTTTGACTAGATAGACCTTTGTCGGCAAAGTAATGTCTCAATACCTACCATTATTTGGGCAATTCTGGGTGCCAGGTTTGATGCCAAGTGCTTTACTAATGCTCAACACTGCAAGGCACACAGCAAATCAATCCGCTGAGGGTTAGAGGTCACAAAATTTTTGGTGGCCTTGAAGGGCCTAGGATCATTATTTGATACCAAAGTCAGTTTCTTTGTAAAGTTCTGCATAAATAACACTGCACTTCATCACATTAGCCCCCTTATTTGTGTTTCAAAGATGAGAAATAGGGCCAGGCCTTTGCTTTTATTTTGTTACAGATAAGAATATGATATTCTGTGTACCTTCCCATCACTAGTCCCATTGATCCACACAATGTGGGGAGTGGAGAGAATTATGGCCCCTTAACTTAAAAATATTTTTTAATGGCTAAACACAAGGGTTTCAGGACCAGAGAAGATCTCTATAGAAGAGGCAAGCTGAGCTTTTAATGAAAAAATATAAATTAGAGCAGTAATTTACAGGCCAGCTTCCAAAGCTAATAACCCAGTTAAGCCTCAGGCGCCATTAAAAACCAGAACCCAATTCTAGGTGATGGTAAGCATTTATCTCTCATCCTTCTATATCAAATGAAATAGAGCAATAAAACCAGGTAATAGGAAAACAACAATATTACAATCAAGTTAGTTGTAGTTGATTCATATAGGGTATAAAAGCTAATACTTATGTGTACGCCAGGCTTTGAGCTCTGGTATTTTACCTATATCACCCTATTAATTCTCACAGGAACCCCATGAAGTTGGAATTATCTCCATTTCACTAATATGGAGATAGAAATAGAGAGGTTGGAGATGTGCCCAAGATCACACAACTAGTGAGTGGAAGAATTGGAATTTGAACCCAGGAAGTCTGAAAGGAGATCAAATTTCTAACCAGTAAAAACATCCAAGGAGTAATAGAAAAGTCAAAGTTTCTCAGTCATGGCCAACTCTTTGAGACCTCATGGACTATACAGTCCATAGAATTCTCCAGCCCAGAATACTGGAGTGGGTAGACGTTCTCTTCTCCAGGGACTCTTCCCCACCAAGGAATCGAACTCAGGTCTCCCACATTGCGGGCGGATTCTTTAGCAGCTGAGCCACCAGGGAAGCCCAATAGACAGATGCAGGTTCTATAGCAGAGAGAGGGCAAGGGAACACATTTGAGGAAGGCTTTCTAGGAGATGAAAACTGTAAGAATGAAGGGCATAGGCTGCCACAAATGGAGAAAGTGTTACCATAGAATTGAGGCTTTTTTACCAGCTGGTATTTCTGATCTCTTAATAGGGCAATAGAACCTAGGAAGCAACTTCCACTGTTGATATTTATTTCTATAACCTGGGCACCTAAAAACTGTCCTTCATAACCAATGGTAACAAGTGCCCAGCGAGCTTTTAAGGGATGGTGGTGAACAACCTACCTATCTTAATTACAGAGGGAGCAGAAGCAGCCATGAGTACTTAATGTGCATACTGGAGCCTATGGAAGCATCCACCAAGAAATACAGCACTGGTCCAAGAAAAGCCTACAAGAGTCAGGGACTATGGGGAAGCAGGCAGAGAACTGCAGAATGTCCAGATTGAAAGGTCTCTGAAAGGGTACCTACTTGAAGCTTTCCCTTTCCAGTACTCCAGTAGTTATGAGATACCATCATAATGTTTCTTGCTTCTGTGCCTCGTCTGGAATACTGCTCACCATCCTTCCCTGGCTAATTACCATGAAGACTTTTAGTATCCCTCATAGGTTTCTCCTGGTGGCTGTCCTGCTCTCCTGCTAGACTGTGAGCTCCTTGGAGGCAAAGACCATGTCCTATTCATCTTCATACTGTCACTGTCTGACACAGAGCTAAAATATGCAATCAGTGCTTGCTGAATGAATGGAAAAGACATTCCTGCCAAGCGGCTATCCATCTTTTGCGTGAACATTTTTTTGTGGTCAGACAGTACACAGTCCTTTAAATCTCACACCCCCCTAAACCTAGGAGTGGAGAATGAATTATGTGTAAAATGATCCAGACTGGGCTCCGGCGATGTCAGAGACAAAGCATCTCTCCATCGTTATCCTCCAGGGTGATGAGGATCCTGAGGTTGACATTTTAGTCCTTTTAACTCTGTCTGCAGAGTAATAGGGAGTCAGAAGCAGGCAGCCTCCTTACAGTAACCTGCAGTTTGTGGCTGGGCTGGGTCAGGAAACACTGAAGCGACACTTTCGCCATAGCAGCTATGCCTCGGTAATAATTAAAGTGGGACAGACTAGCGTCCTTATCACCTGCTAATCCACACACAGTATCATGGGGGAAGGAATGAAATCACACAGGAAGAACCTGTCTGGCATCCTTTTGTGAGTCTGTGCACATGTCTTTGTGTGCACTGGTGGGTGTGACTAGCAATACCATCCCAAAAGGACAGAGAAAGCTGATAGGAAGTTAGGAAGTTAAGGGTCATTTAGGCAACCTCCATTTGAGAGCTATTCAAAGGCACAGGAGGAACAATTACATCAATAAATAGGTAGTTTATTAATCATATTAATAACAATGATGAATCAAAGAATCAAGAATTCGGCCTATCTGGCAAATATGGATGAAAATGAAAGGAGGCCCTTTTTCCCCCCTCATTCCCTCCCCCCATAGGTTTTTATATCAAAACTGCGAGTGACTCATCCACACACCCGTTATGAATCAGTCCAGGAAATAATTCCAAGACCTCTGCTAGTGATGAAAGTACAGGTTAAGCTCATTAAATCTATGGTGATTATGTCAGCTGACCACAGTAAGCCGAGACTGTCTGGTTCAATTTCGACACCTGAAGTCAAAGTTCAAGGAAGTCAGCTAAGATTTCAACTTGAAAAGGAGTGAAGGAGAAACACCAACATCCACATAAAAAACTGACGCACACAGTCTATGTTCTGTCCTCACCTTTTCTTCACACCTCACTGTGAGAATCTACCATTCGTACAGGCGGAAGAACCATCAGGGATAGAGACAAGGCCTGGGGGATCTCCTTGGGCTCCCTGAAACCATGGGCCAAGGGGAGTTAGGTGGCAAATACAAATAATGACCAACTCTCAGAATCACCCGGTAAGCTTGGCGAAGTAGAACTGTGAGTTTCCAAACACAGCAGGAGGGGAGGAGAGAAAATTCTCAGGAAGCTGCAGATGCTTATGTCCAAGTGAGTGTTTCTACTGCTCAAGGGGACCTGGAGTCAAACCACGACACCCCCAAAGCAGCAGACTTCTTCCCACTCTCTGCCACCACTTGTGGCAGTAAGTATCCCAGAC
The DNA here is from genome assembly GCF_000754665.1 of Bison bison bison. Classification (NCBI taxonomy): domain Eukaryota; kingdom Metazoa; phylum Chordata; class Mammalia; order Artiodactyla; family Bovidae; genus Bison; species Bison bison. The sequence continues at coordinate 2,727,636 of NW_011494752.1, forward strand.
AAGAGTACACAGTTTGCAGGTTTTTTGTGTTTGTTTTTAAGCAAGGTTTAATTAAACTGCACGGCATCCAGAAGAAAGAAATGTACCAAAGAATCCAACCTGAGACCAGATTACACATTTGGGGGGGGAGTGGAATCAATGCTAAGTGGGGGGAGGGAGTACTGTAATCAGAAACGCCGCCAAAATAAATCATACAATAAATTATTTTTTAAAAAGAGAGAAACTGATCAACATGCCAAGATGGACACGCACATATATACACACACTCTTCACACACGTCACTCTAGTCTTGTATTCAGTGTTGATGAGGGCTCCCGTGCTGGTTGCCATGGGAAAAGACAAAGGTTAGACACGAGAAGAGAAGGCTCAGCCCCTCTGCCACCAGTGGAATGAGGTTCAAGACAGTTAAGAGAGGGAACCCACTCACTTGTCAGAAACAAGAGTAGAAAGAAGGAAACAGCAGTTTATCAAGGAAGATTTAATTGCTTCAAAGAGGGACAGAGGAAGAAAGCACAGAAATCTAACACAAGTAAAGGCACAATGAATGTGGAGTTGAATGGAACCAAACCCTTCCTTCGGTTAGTTATCCTTTATTTTGTTTTTGTAAGTGTTTTGAAGGTGGTTGTCGTTTTGCTTTATTCTGCTTTTAAGAGATGAGTCCTGAAGGCAGAGTCGTAATGCCTCCCATTCCCTAAGTTAGGGTGGCGCCCAGAGAACCACCATGACCACGTGGAGCTGGGGACTGAGATTCAACAGGGAAAGAAAGCCTACAACTGGAATGTCAGGAATCTGATCTGTAGTTCATTGTAGGTTGGGTTTCCAGAAGAACAGACAGCTCAGTGTAGTGCCATCAAAGGGCCTCAGCCGCCCTTTACTCCACCCCCAGAGCTTTGCAGAAGGGAAGGACCCTGGAGTCACACTCCTCCCCCACTCCCATAAGCATGCAGCCTACAGATTATTTCAAGTGATCAGGAGAATTAAAACACACCCCAACCCTGAGTTGCTCTGTAGCAAGTCTATTTACAATTTTCTCTCACCTCTCCCTGGAGGTGAGTCTGGGTTTCAAGCTGGGAAGCTGTGGGGTGAGGGGATGCCCCCAGTGCAGTGGCCAGTCTCCTCGCCTCCACCAGCTGAGAGAGCTGGTATACTTTCTGGAGGCCGGAGCCTCCCATCTGTTGGTGGGAAAACCTGAAGTGCTCTCGCTCAGCAGGCCCAGGCGGTGAAACTACTGGGGGCGCTGTGGCTGGAGGAAAGCCCCACCAGAGAGAAAACCTGGAATATTAAAGTGCTGTGATCCAGGTCTGGGGACCAGAGATGAGGGACACGGGGACATCGAGCTCATTGAAAAACCTGGAGGCCACTGGCCTGTTTCCCAGAAAGGGCGGTAAGAAACAACTATTAAGTTTTTCCCACTTGAGAAAAACAGCATAAAACCAAACCCACATGAGGGCTTTTAGCACAGCTTCCTGATGCTTAGCTGGGCAATGTCTCTTCCTTCCAGGAAGGAATAAGGGAGTTAATGGGACTGGGCAACAGCCTCAACATGAGACCACCCAATCTTCCACTGAAGAGACGACATTCCCACAAGCAGATAAAAAGAGCAGTTTAAAAGGTGAGAAGTTTTAGTGCTCTTATAGCCAGCCCACCTCAAACCTATATTACAAGCTTTTTACAGCGTACAAAATAGATCAGTAACTATGAGGCTCACATTCCCATTCTTCAATAGTAAATATACATGATAATAAATCTGTTATTAACAAAGGAACCAAATAAGGTATAAGGCAAAGACATTTAAATAGGTACTGTGTCATCAACATGCTCTGCGGAAGAAAATCCAGCTGACTAGATCTAGTCCCAGGCCTTTTCCCATGAGGCCAAGAAACTGAAAGTACAATCCATACCCACATGACACAGTCCAAATTCTGGGGAATATGGGGGGCAGCAGGGCACAGGGGAGGACGAAGAAGCCCCAATGAAAACCTGGGGTTTGGCTTTTACGTGTAACGCTTATTTCAATGCTCTGTGTTTGAGTAGCGGGGGTAGTGGGGGAAGGTAACACTTTGATAACATTATACAAAAGGCATCAACTCCCATTTCAAAAACAAATGGGAAGACTTCACAGTCCGAGTGCAGTAACCGGTCAGTGTCTACCCTGGAACTCTGCTGCAGTGTCAAGTCTTGCACTTTCTCCTTTGCCCTCCACTAGCATCCCCTCTCTCAGCTCCCCTGGCTTCAGGATGCCAGGGATACTGCTGAGAGGTAACTGCTAACAGATGTGAAAATAAGAATTATAAATAAAAGAACGATTAGAAAAAGTGTGTTGCGGTTTGCCTCAACAGTCAGTATGGTCCAGGGGATGGCAAAGGATAGCAGACCCCAGACAAGTAACCCAAGTTACAAGCTCTCTCATCTAGCAGTGGGAAGACCTGGGTTTCACTGGGCACCATGAAAAGACCCTTAGTTTGTGATTCAATAGATTGGAAAGTCCCTAGGACAGTTTAAGCCTGTGACGTACCTGGTGAAAAGTCTTCGTGGACTTTTCCCCATTCGTTCCAAACAATAGCATGGTTCCTCTGCTCTCACTCTAAGCTCTGAGCAGCCTCTGCACTCAAGAGCTTAAGCAAACCACACCAGCTGGATATGGAGCTCCATTCTGCTGTCGGAGAAGGGCAAGTCCCTGTACCATGATCCAAGCTCAGGTCCTACCTAGATTGGGAACCTCCATTTTCTCTGGGCTCTTCAACTAGGACTTGGAAGATGAAACAACACTGCTGGCTGCCATAGAAGATCAACTGGATTGAAGCACACCTCACCAAAGTCATGGTGCTTCTTGGCACAGAGGAATCTTTGACTCCCCCAGAAGCTTCCTCACCTGTCTCTACTCAGAAATGTTAACCTATGCAGGCTTGCGGCTAAATGGAGAAGGGAATGGGAAGAGCCTGCTCAGTCAGCTGGGCTATGAATTTCAGAGCCGGTGGGCCTTAGTTCAAAGTCTTCACAGCCCAGAGAGCTGGACCTTTCCACAAGGTGCTTCACCCTTCCCTCTTTGTCATCCTGGGGGCTGCAGTTTCTGAACAGGACTGAAAGGGCCAGGGGCTTCTGGAGCCAGGCAGTAAAAGACTGAGGCAGCCTCAAGGTCAAGGTTAAGGCCAAGGCCAAGGTCCTATTTTCCTATCTCTCACTAGAGGTTTTAGGGATTTGAGAATCCATAATGAATGAATGAAAGGGACTTTTCTCTTGAGGGGATAAGGCGGTGAGAGAACGACAACATCCCTCAGCCTCAGCACCTGCGGAAGTGGAGCAGGGAGTCCCAGAGTGCTCCCACCATGGCCCCTGGTCCCTGTGCTGCAGAGGAACTGACTAGCTCTGAAAGGATGCCCAGTTTATTTCACCTTCTCTTTTCACTGATGTTTAGTTCAACTGGTTAGTATTTAGTGTTTATATCCAGCCTATTTCTGGGTATGGGTGTGGGGTGGGGTTACAGCAAAACCAAAATACCCCTAAAAATAGAGCAGATCCATTTCCTTGCCTATGCTCCAAACGTGACCTTTAAAACAGATCATTTCTCTGCAAACTCCTTTCCTGTTTCACTAAAAATGCCCACTCCTGGAAGTCCTGGCCATACCAGCTTCCTAAAATGAAGAAATATAATGTAGCCATCAAGTTCCTCTCTCCCCACCCCACTACAGTGGGTAGGAGAAGGTGGGAGGACCATTCCCACCCTACCCCGACAATGAGTTCATTCATCACAACAAGGCACCTTTCCCCAGAGGAAAGCAGGAGACATGGAAGCTGCTTCCTCATCTGGCCAGCAGGGCTTGCTAGAGGGATGGATGCAGGGTTTGAGGCCCTACTGTCAATACAGACAGTCCGTCACCAAGTCCAGAGATGAGATGCATACACAGATGGAGGTGAGTTGGGAGGACGCTTGGAGTCTAGAGGTTGGTTGCACTGGAGAAACACATCAGGAGCTGTCATGCAGATTTCAGGGGAATGGAAGGGACCATCTGAGAAGAGGAGAGGGTCCATCCTTTTCCTGAGGAGCAGGACCAAGCCAGGCTTCACCTGAGAATGGGGGGCTGAGGTGGGGCTCCACGGGCAGCTGAAAAAAAATAAATAAAAACCACATACATAAGGTCACTCACCAGACCCAGAATCACCCAAACATTCCTAAAACAAGAGACAGACAGGCTCTTTGAGCTATCCTTTAAAACCTGGGATGAGGTTTTGTCTTTTTAAGAAAATGCAGACAAGAAGAAGCAAATGTTAACCTAAGAAAAACACACATCAATTCTATAGCCTGCATAATTATGGAGGAACTTTCTTGATTCTCTTCTTACCTCGGTTTGTTTTGCTGGGATATATTCTCTGAAAGTGTTTATACTCTTCCGGAGCAGGAAAGTCTTCGACTGGATGGAAAGAATACTTTGACTCAAAATCATCTGCAAAAGGAATGGAGCATTAATTCCTATCACCGCCTAATTAATCCCTAAGTCTGCCTCGGCTCCCACACGCCTCGCCGCTACTCCTAACCCTTCCTGATGCACTGTGAGGGCCTGCCTTGCTCAGTAAACCCATGAGGACGGCAACAGCTCTCCATGCCTGGTATGCAGAGTGTGTTCAAAGGCTCTTTACACTAAGGAATGAGTCTTTGAAATGGTTCTTTACTTCTTTCCACAAACTGGCTCTTTCCAACTTTTGGTTTGGATGTTTCCAAACCAGGCACATCCCAGTAAAGGAGCCCAGCTGTTTGCCTGGGAGGGGAAAGAAATATAATTCTGTTTTAGTAACATAGTCATCTTAAAGACTATCACCACGGGAAACCAACTGAACTGAATCCACAAACTGGTAGAAATTAAGCTAACCTGGGAATATCTGTCACCAGCTACTGAGAGATTTTGACCAGGTTAATTCCTTCTCAGTCTGGGCTCCCCTCAGGGAATTCTGTAACACAGCTGGGAGAGCCATGGCATGGCCTCTGCTCCTCCCTCCCACGGCTCCTCTACATGAAAGCTCAAGTTTCCTATGGGGGTGACTTGATTACCATTCCACAAGGCATATCTTCTAAGCAAAAACCCTAGTCCACTTAATAGGAAGAAACCAGAGCAGGGGCAGGGAAGAGGTAATCACTAAAGAGTCGACAGTGCGCAGGCTAAAACGGACCATGCAGATCTTTCCAGACTTCCTCAACAGTTGTTGTTCCGTTGCCCAGTCGTGTCCAACACTTCACAACCTCATGGACTGATGCACACCAGGCCTCCCTGTCCCTCAACAGAGGGTCTAACAATACCTGCTGGACAGTCTTTACTTGGTGCTTCATCACAGACCTAATGAATCAGATTCCCTCAGGTGGAGCCCAAGATTCATTTATAACCTTGGAAAAGTGGACCTGATAACTCTAGTCCACTTAGTCAATCTCCTTGTTCACAGATAAGGGAAGTGAGGTCCAGAAAAATGAAGTGACTTCTTCAAAGTAACAGAGCTAGTCAGTGGCTTTGGATTATCAGATAAATGCTGTGCACAGAATGTTCTGTTTTCAAAGGTCCAGAAAGGAGCCTTTCTTCCTCAGAGAATATGAAATTCCTGTCTCAATAATCCTGAAGAGGATACAGTCTCGGACCTAAAAGCTAACCACACATAATGAGCCTTGAGGAGCAAGAGAGTTAGCAAAACACTTCCTATCAGAGTTAACAAAACACTTGCTCATTTTACTTTTAATCTCTTCCAAAGCAATTGAGCTGAGAATTCACCTAAGGAAAGCAATGTACGTGGATAGGAACAGAAGTCTGAAGGGAAATCAGGAAAGGAACTGCAGTGAAGAGGGTACCAACTGGCCATGCCCACTGTGCAGTGGCCACTGGAGTCAGTGAAGTCCCTTAGGAGCTACAAGACTAATACCGCTAGCTACTCACCCAAGAAAGATCGGACAGTGGTGATGGAATCTCTGTGGCCATTCCTCAGGGGCGGCGGTGGTGGAGGAGGCCCGGCTGGCGTTCTTGAGGGCGGAGGTGGGGGCTTTCCTCGGCTCAGGGGTTCTGACCCGTGCACTCGGTATGGTGGTGGGGGAGGGGGGGCATCCCTGGCACCATTTCGGATCATTGGTGGTGGGGGGGGAGGAGCC
>NW_011494752.1:2733856-2736262 GCF_000754665.1 Bison bison bison
GAGGCACGGGTCAAAAGAGCACCTCGGCACCTTCCCGAAGAGCCAGCCTCTGGGAGCCTCTGGGCAGCATGTTGATGTCACACCCCCTCCTCTCATCCCTGTTTCTTTTTCAAAATTTTTACTTTCTTTATTTTATGTTATTTATTTGGCTGTGCTGATGCAGTATGTGAGATCTTAAGTTTCCCTGATTAGGGGTCAAACTCGTGCCCCCTGCACTGAAAGCAGAGTCCCAACCTCTCAGATCGCCAGAAGTCCTCCTGTTTCTTTAGCAACATCACATTCTTCCAGAGACAAAGTTCAGAATGAACAGATGACCCTTTTTCATTTCCCATGACAAGTCAGGCAAGAACTCTACTTATTCGTGATGATTCCTTCTTGGCTTTTCCACGCCTGCCTCCACAATTCAAAGTCAGGGCTTTCTCACTTTTAGCTGGTTCTACTGCAAAAAGCCTCGCCATTGTTTTCCTTGCTTCTGATCTTTTAGCCTTCCCATCCATTCTGCATACCAACTCACTAATCTCCCTCAAATACTAGCTCAAACTTTTCCAAGCGCTTTGCATTTCCTACCTCATAAAGTTTCAAATCCTTAGCTTCCACAAGTATCACCCCACGATATTCCTTGCTTACACAGTAATCTACCACGTAGGTGACCTGATCTTGCCTTCGTTCTTTCCATCCTTGCCTGCCTCCTAGGTCGAACTGGCACCATTCCACCCACACTCCCACTGTTACCTCTGTCTCTCTCTACTACTCTACTATGCTATAATTATTCATTATATGTGCTTCTTTCCCAGTATACTGTACATTCCTTAAAGTCAGAGCAGTGTCCATTCATCTGAGTTCCCAAGCTCAGCCAGATGTATAGCAAATGGTAGGAATTTAATCAATATTTGCTAAATAACCTGAATTACCTATGCTTTCCTCCTGTGACCAGTCCTTACTATCAAATCCTACCTATCCTTGAAGGTTTAACTCAATTCCCATCTTCTCAAGGCTTTCTCAAAGCAATCCACTCTATTCTGATTTCCTCCTTTGTTCCCTGGCAGCATTTAGAGACTATGTCACTTATTCCAGCACTCAGCAGCACAGCCTAAAATGTGTGCCTTTCAAATTATGTATAATAGTTTCATTGACAGAAGTTACATATTTCCAGTGACAGACTCACTGCTCAAAAAAAATCGGAAAAGCCTCTTAAGAATTGTCTCCAAACCCAGTCAGACAGATCCATAATTATTATTATATGATGGTCATTTCCCATTTTCTGAGGTTGCACCACCAACAAAAATATTCTTAACTATATCTTAACTATGTCTGACTCTGACTTTTGGCCATTTCCAAATATCAAATTCACCCTTAAAAGACAAAAATCTGCCATCAAGTATTAGATAATATCAAAAGCATGCTGGACATTGGACTTCCCTGGTGGTCCAGTGGTTAAGATGTGTCTGCCAGTGTAGGGAACACAGGTTCGATCCCTGGTCCAGGAAGATCCCACATGCTGCAGAGCAACTAAGCCCACACACCACAACTACTGAGCCGGTGTACTAAATCTTTAAAACTTCTTATAGCCAGCCCCGTACAAGTATGTGGCACTATCCCCGTGGCATTGCATAAATGAGGAAACGGGGACTCTGGCTATTTATCTAAGGTCACAGATCTAACAGACCCAGAACAAGCCTACTCTTTCACAGTAAGAAAACTGCTACATACTGCTTTTCATAATTACCACAAGTATTAATTACCTCCCCAACAAATGTATAACCCAGTGAGATGGAGGTATGTCTTTTGGTACCTAGGCTATGCCCAATAAGAAGTTGTTCCTTACACAGTACATAGAGATACTACTGTGCTTAACAAACAACACTGTCTTAATAATTAGAGTATATATTATTCCTCCTGAATTACTGTCAGAATTTCTATAGAGTAACCGTAGTTAAGCATGAAACAGTAATGGGTTGATGCTTATAGACAAGGAGTCTGGCACCTTAGGCCCAGTAAATGTCAGTTTTAGCTTCCCACAAAACACACTCAGAACGTAAACTCTCCCTCAATCTCCAAGGTCTGTGTAAGCATGGACAGTGTCCATTAGAAGTAATAATTAAAGAGAAACCTCCTTAACACCTCCCAGCAGATCTTTGAACCCTGTTTTCATACCAAATCTGTTCAAACCAAAGCTCTTTCAGGTCATCCTCAAAATATTTCCCTCATGGTCAGATTTCTTCAGTTCAGTTCAGTCGCTCAGTCGTGTCCAACTCTTTGCAACCCCATGAATCACAGCACGCCAGGCCTCCCTGCCCATCACAAACTCCCAGAGTTCACTCAGACTCATGTCCATTGAGTCAGTGATGCCATCCAGCCATCTCATCCTCTGTCGTCCCCTTCTCCTCCTGCCCCCAATCCCTCCCA
>NW_011494752.1:2736362-2749069 GCF_000754665.1 Bison bison bison
CAATGAGTCAACTCTTCGCATGAGGTGGCCAAAGTACTGGAGTTTCAGCTTCAGCATCATTCCGTCCAAAGAAATCCCAGGGCTGATCTTCAGAATGGACTGGTTGGATCTCCTTGCAGTCCAAAGGACTCTCAAGAGTCTTCTCCAACACCACAGTTCAAAAGCATCAATTCTTCGTGCTCAGCCTTCTTCACAGTCAGATTTCATAGGGTCCTGGAAATCTGTGTCTACCCAGACTCCCTGGTGGGGATAGGGCAATTAAAGTAGACAGCATCAGCCAGGCTCAAAAGGACACCAGTGAGGCTGTGAGCAGGTGGCAGTGATGAGAGCCAACCTGGACAGGCAAAATGGAGCAGGACGAAGAACCACCTGCTTGGCTTCCTTAGCTCAGGGACGGAAATCCTGACCAGGTTCTACTGTTTGTCACATCCAGTTTTAAGACTACTTCAAGTGACAGAGCTGGAACCCAATGACCCCAAGAGACAAGCAGTGTGTAAAAGAAACCTCAGGGTGGGAAGATCAACTTTTGTAATCCAAGATAAACCCAATTTTGAGTAAAGCGTGATGTTATTGATTCTTTTGTTTTAAACTGAAGCAGGGCTTCCCTGGTGGCTCAGATGGCAAAGAATCTGCTTGCATTGTGAGAGACCCAGGTTCGAACCATGAGTTGGGAAGATCCCCTGGCGTAGGGAATGGAACCTGCTCCAATATTCTTGCCTGGACAATTCCATGGACATAAGAGCCTGGCAAACTATAGTCCATGGGGTGGCAAAGAGCTGGACAGGACTGAGCACACAGACATAGCTGATTTACAATGTTGCACTTACATCTACTAAACCCAACCTCCCACTCTATCCTTGATTCTTTTCAAAAGAAAAAAATGCCCTTTAAAATAGTGTTTTACTCTACAGAGAAAAAATTCAAAAAGAAACTTTATGGACCAATAAGAAGGGATATTTTTGGTCTCTAAGCACCCTGGGCACGGCAAAAGACTCCTTTTGCCTGTTTTACATATTCTTTTGCCTTTTTACATATTCTTTCAAATGTAAATCATTCATAAAGAAACAAAAGTACATTATAACATGTTATCATTATCATAGTATGATTAATTAATAGAAATAAGTCCACGAAAACTACCCAGAAGCCCTTTGCATAAATCCACTAAGCTCACCAGCACACCACAGTTTAAAAAGCACTTCTATGCATTTTTTTATTTACAACCACCTCTGAAAGTACTATGAATATCATTTTACAGATCAGGAAACAAACTCAGAAATCAGAGCGATAGGCCCAATCTCATAAACAAATGGAGCCAATACTCACAAGATCTCTGACTAAAATATCTCAATTTTTTTTTTTTTCAGAGTATCATTTTTAAGAACTGTTGTTCTGGTTACTAACAGAGAAGGCAATGGCACCCTACTCCAGTACTCTTGCCTGGAAAATCCCATGGATGGAGGAGCCTGGTGGGCTGCAGTCCATGGGGTTGCTAAGAGTCAGACACGACTGAGCGACTTCCCTTTCACTTTTCACTTTCATGCATTGGAGAAGGAAATGGCAACCCACTCCAGTGCTCTTGCCTGGAGAATCCCAAGGACGGGGGAGCCTGGTGGGCTGCCGTCTATGGGGTCGCACAGAGTCGGACACGACTGAAGCGACGCAGCAGCAGCTCTGGTTACTGATGCAGAAAGTAGGCCGAGGCCTATGGCAGGCTTCAAAGTTGGTGATGGCTAATAGAAGAATAAGACTCATAACTTCACAATATTCTAAAGAAATCACAAAGAAAGAACTGAGAAGTGGGAAGCAAGAAGTTTACAGACATTTAAAACGACTCAATTCAACCCACGGAAATTACATTTTCCCCTGCTTCTATTCCTGGTTGGGTTTAGAAAGATATGTGCTCTGGCTCAGTTAAAGGGTCATTTAAAAAACATTCTTTAGTTAAAAAAAAATTTTTTTAACCAAAACTTTGTAAAATCAAAGGTCATGTTGGGACTATATCCTTCCAGCTAAAGCCAGAGAGATACAGGGTTGGCCATGTACTAGGCTCCTATGTGACCACCTGATGCCATGGCCAGCTCCCAGAACTGACATCTCTGTACTTAGTCAAGCAGCGTGCAGGTTAATGGGCCTTTAATACACGCTTCCTGGTGACAAACCTCCCTATTCGATGATTTCACCTATACACGTGGGGTGTCTAAAGCCAAAGTTCAAAAGCCATTTGTGGAGGGTGCCGCTCAAAACCCAGTGATAAAAAAGAATTGTTGCTATTTAGTCTCTAAGTCGTGTCTGACTCTTCTGTGACCCCATGGACTATAGCCTGCTAGGCACCTCTGTCCATCGGATTTCCCAGGCAAGAATACTAGAGTGGGTTGCCATTTCGTCCTCCAGGGGATCTTCCCAACCCTGGGATTGGGACCTGGATGTCTGACAAACAGACTGCTTACCACTGAGCCACCAGGAGAGCTTATACAACAGAATATGGGAGCCAAAATTCCTGGGCCTAAGAAGGGCTTCCTTGGTGGCTTAGATGGTAAAGAATCTGCCTTCAGTACAGGAGACCCAGGTTCAATCCCTGGGTCGGGAAGATCCCCTGGAGAAGGGAATGGCAAACCACGCCAATATTCTTGCCTGGAGAATTCCATGGACAGAGGATTCTGGCAGGTTACGGTCCATGGAATTGCAAACAGTTGGACGCGACTAACACTATAGAACACTAAGAAGGCCCCAGAGAGCTGTCAGAGTCTCATTCACTCTCTACTTTCACCTATTTTGAAAGATGACACAACTTCTTCGCTTGATTCAGAGTCCAGAGAGCTCACCGTCACACTGTAGAACTCCTCTCTTCCACCTTTTCAAAGGTTCCTGAATCTTTTCCTCACCCAGTTTAGCAGCAGGGTCCCTTGTGATAACCACTCCCTTACACACCCCCTTACCTCCCTTGCCCGACTCTCCCTCATGGTCACACATGCCTACAAAACGCTAACCTGGGTAATTAAACTCTGCCCCGACTCAGGACTGGCAGAGACGCAGCTGAACACACGTCGAGCTGATGAATCTCACTTGAAACATGTGGCCCCTAAGCTGGAGTGAGCCTTCTGTGTCACTGGTCATCGCAGCACACTTCCCTCTTTCACTCACTCACCCGTGCGCCCAGATGGCCAATTCATGCCCTCTTCTGTCCTCAAATCTCCCTCTAACTCCTTACCCACATTCACAGCAGATGTCCTTGCTTTCAAACTCACCAAGAAAATAGAACCACAAAAACAAAAAAACAGAAGAAACTTTCCACACGCTCCCATCACTACACCCACCTACTCACTTGCTTCTTTGCCTATATGCTCAGTCATCCCTCCTGCTACCCAGAAGAACTATCTGAATTCTTACCTAAGATCAACCCTTGACCTGTGGATCAGATTTCATTCCTTTCTGCCTCCCTGAGGATTATCCAGGCAATCTCCCTTCTCTACAGGATCATTCCATCAGCATACAAACAGATGTTGAAATCTCTCCCATCTTGGAGCATGGGGCAGGGGGATCAGCCCTCAATCTCATATCCTCCTCCAGCAACCGTTCCACATAGCTGCAGCCCTCTCCCCTTACAGCAAACTCCCTAGATGTCTACCGCTGTCTTCATCAAGGCCTCTCCTATTCCCGCATGCTTGAACCCAATCCAATCAGACTTTCGCGTCACCCTCTCCTCCGCACTCCACTAAAACTACTCACAAGGGTAGTTTGTGGATCCTCAAAATGACTCTTCGTGTTGCTGAGACCAGTGTCATTCTCAGCCTTCAGCTTAGCTGACCCACCTGCAGCACAGGCCCCGGGTGCTCACTGACTATCTCGGACTTTTCCCATTACTCTCTCCGCGTTTCTCCTTTCTCCCTCACTCCAGGCCTTTTCTCAGCTTCCTCTGCCTTAGTACTCTCAATGCTCTGGCCTCTGCTATAGGAAGGACTCACGCCCCAGACTTCTCCTCTCCTTTAATGAACTCACTCCCCAGGTGGTTTCACCCCAGCATGTAGTTCTCAAAATTCTTCAAATTCCCCTCTCTAGCCCACACCATCCCCTTGAAGTGCAGAGTCTCAGAGCCAATCGCCAATCCATGATTTACCCTCAGGTCTCAAACTTGACATTCAAAACCGAACACCTACAACTTCCCTTGTGGTTCAGTGGTTAAGAATCCACCTTCCAATGTAGGGCACTCGATCCCTGTTCAGGGAACTAAGATCCCACATGGTGTGGGGCAAGAAAGCCCTCAAGCTATAGCTAGAGAGAAGCCCATGCATTGCAACTAAGACTGGAAGCAGCCGAACAGATAGATATTTAAAAGCAAAACAAAAAAACAAGATCGATGGAACACTGATCTTTCCCCAAAGCTGCTGTGACCCACACATACACCATACACCCAGTTCACTGCCCTAGCCTCCCAAGTGCTCTCCCTTGGCCCCTCTGTCTTCCTGTGGTCTTTCTCAACACAGGGTCCAGTGACCTTTTCAAAAGGTAGATCAATGCTACTTCCATGTTCCCATCCTCCCCGCAACCCAGTGGCTCCTCATCTCACACGGACTAAAACCTGAAGCCTTCACAAAGTCCTTGGCTACTCTTTCATGGAATCTAGCTTCCTGACCTCCATGTCCTGTCGCTTGTCCCATCGCATATCCTGGTCTTGCCACAGCGGTCTCCCTGCTGTCCCCAATCTCAGGGCCTTAGCATCTGCTGCTCTCAATGCCTGCTTAGTGCATTCCCTCAGTTTCTTCAGGTCTTTGCCAAACTGTCGCTTTATCAGTAAGGCCTTCTCTGACCCTACTTTTACCCTCATCCCTGCAATTTAAGTATTTCCTCATCCCCACCCCAGTACACCCCATCCCCTTTCTCTGCTTCGTATTTCTCTAAAGCATCTATATACTATGTGTTTATATATATATATTTTTTGCTTGTTTTCTTTATACATACACACACATATATATTTTTTTCTATTAACTTATTTTCCTCAGTGTTCAGAACAGGATTTTTTGCCTTTTTTTTATTTATTGCTGTTTCCCTAACAAGAGAATCTGACATGTAAAAAGGCACTAATAAACCTGTCCAATGAGTATTCACTTCAGTCACTGAAGAAGAGCTTTGGTGAGAAGGGTGAAAAGGAAGAGAGACTCAGTCTGAGTATGAGGGGAAACACAAGGTACTTCCAGGCACTTACCTGCTCCCCGGCTGGGAGGGTCACGGGTTGGGGGAGGTGGCCTATTACTCTGTGAAGAGGGGGAGGCTGAGGTGGGCGGAGGAGGCGCCAGGCCTCTGGCAGGCCCTGGAGTCTTCCTATGCAAAGAATTGTGTCTCTGTGGCAGCTCGGGGGCTGACTCATTCGTGGGGCTGGAGGGTCCGTTGGGGACCCCAGGAGGCTGGCGGTAAGGCGGCGGAGGAGGAGCCAGAGACTGGCCACTTGGTCCCGATCTGACATTCACAGGGGAAGGAGGCGGCTTGGCTGGGGGGGGACAGAAGGTCCCTCTCGACCCGGGTGAAGCCTCTGTCCAGGCGTGGGCGGCAGGGGTTTCTCTCTGTTGTAGGCCGCGGCTTTGTTGCTGTGCATAGGCAGGGGCGTGGGGGGGGCGTTGGCACGCCTCCCCGGGGGAGGTGGAGGAGGGGCAGAGGAGCTGTGCTTCATCCCGGTACTGCTGGTGGGATTGGGCCGAGAGAGGTCCGGTAACGAGGGTCTCTGCGTCCGGGGCAGCTCTGGGAGTGAGGCCCGGCTGCTGTCTGTGTCATCTTGAGGACGCCCGCTGGCTGTGGTCCCTGGAGGCCTCGGGGCAGCAGCTCGGGAACTGGGGACTTGGAGCGCTGGCTTACCAGCCAGGTTCTCTACAAATACAGCAGACAGCACCAGGTCAACAGAGCCAGGTGCACAGTGGTGAGTTATCTCCGTGTCACCCCGCCTCCTCTGTGCAACCTGTATGGCAGCAGGTACGGTGCTGGGTTTTAACCTGGTTTCAGGCTCAGGGTCCATTAGCAAATACTACTGCTACAAGTCGAACGCACTTTCATCGAATGCCTCAGCTCCCGCTTTATTCTGCTCTGTCACTCCTCCCCTGCTCCCCTCTTTGTCGCACCTCTACCGTGCTCCTGATCTCCAGAGGTCCCGCTTGGGATCAGTCCAAAATGAACACATTTGAGAAATACCCTAAGGAAGTCCTTACCACATACCTGAACTGTCCTTGGCTCCCACAGGGCGCAGCTTTGGCACTCCTCCTTGGAAGAGGCCTCCCTTGGCCTGCAGGGCAGCTGCTCCAGAACCGTAACCTCCACTGCTCCCTTTGGGCTCTGGAAAGCACACCATTAGGATTGTCATTTCATGCGTGCTCTGAGCTGGTGACCAAGTCAATCCTGAGGAGAAACCCGTCCTTCTCCCTGGGCTTTAATTTGCAAACCGCCACTGCTTTTGTCCTTCCACTGAAATAGAAAGTGAGCCTCTCTGCTCCACAGCTTCAAGTGGGCATGGGGATGAAACTTTGGGCTGTGATGAGAGAGAACCAAAGGAACGAGAAGCCAGTCTTCCTTTATTTAGGGCACAGGGGTAACCAGGATGAAGAGAGTTCTCTAAGCTCTCCTCTCCAAGTCCCAGATGATCAGGGGCTGATGGCTCTGGGACCCAGGTGTGAGCCAGCTCCCCAGAGGCCCTCCAGCAAGAACACTTGCAGCAATTAAAAAATCATTACTGGCTTCAGCTTATCAGTTTTCAGGACTGTGGTGGTTCCCTCACAGAAAAGCCAAGGATGTGCCCTAACAAGCACGAGGCATAGGAGGAGACGGGAGGCTTAAGACCCCAAGAATGTTTCTCAAAGGTCAAAAAGAAATTTCTAAGGCATTCAAAAGTACAGATGAGAAGACAGTCACAGAATACCCTAACACAAAACTCCCACCCAAGATCCAACAGTAAAAATGACAGCCAGGCCGAGTCTCCAGGCCAACCCTGGGGTCCTGGCGGTTCGCAAGGCGATGCAGCTCAGACTCACTCTCGAGGATGGGAGCGCTCCGATCGTTAACGTTGGTCACCTTCTTTAGCTTAGTGCCCTTGCAGATGTCCTGTAAGAGGGCGCCTCGACCCCGCTGCTCATCTCTACTCAGCTTAGGTGGCTCGGTGTTTGCCTGAAGGAAGAGGGAAACAAAAGTTCACCCTCAATATCCTCTTCATCACAAGTTCAGGATAAATGTCTTCAGCAAACTGGATTCCATGCAATGCCTGTCTAGCCTGATAAGGTACATGTGCCAAAAAACACCCTTCTCACACCCTTTGCTCATGCTGTCCCTTCGGTGAAGGGACAGCTCTCCCTCCTGTTTAGAGGCTTCTGATAGGAGGCCTGCACCAATCTAACAGAGTACCTATGTGCTAGGCTTGTGTCAGACGCTTTATCTGTATTGTATCACCATCATCAATGCAAACATTTATGGAGTCCCTACTATACCAGAAGCATTGTGCTAATAATAATAAGCACATTACTTTCATTATCTCATTCAAATCTTGAAACAGTCCTATGACCAACTATAACAAGAACACAAGGACAGACACCTAGATTAATGGAACAAACAGACACTCCATAAGCAGGCCCAGATCTATAGAAGAAAAAATAAAAGTATAGTTCATCAGTGCAGAAAGGATAGGTCATTAAATACACGGTGTTAAAAACTAGTGGTTAATTTTCTGGGGGATGCACCATGGGGCACGTAGGATCTTAGTTCCCTGGCTAGGGCTCAAACCTGAGCCCCCTGGAGTGAAAGCTCAGAGTCCTAACCACTGGAATGCCAAAGAAGTCCAACAAGTGGTTAATTTTCAGAAAAAAATTATAAAGTTAAATACCTACCTTAGGGCTTTACTCTGGCTGAATTAAAAATTTCAAGTGTAAAAAAATAAACCCACAGAAGTACTATATGGAAAAAAATAGGTAAGGGGAAGGACTTCTTATCAAGACAACCAAAATACAGGAAAAGACCAACAGATCTCTTTATTATAGATTATTCACTTAGGAATATAATATGCAGATAACACACTGGAAGGAGAAATTATCAGTGACAAACGTAACATATGATAGAAACAAAGGTAGTGTTCTAAATCTATATAGCATTAACAAACAAGATGACTCAGAAATCAATAGGATAATAAGCAAGAAAGATTATATAAACAGTACTGAGGTTTCCCAGGTGGCTCAGCAGGTAAAGAATCTGCCTGCAAAGCAAGAAATGCAGGAGACTTGAGTTTGATCCCTGGGTCAGGAAGATCCCCTGGAGAAGGAAATGGCAACCCACTCCAGTATGCATGCCTGGAGAATCCCATGGACAGAGGAGCCTGGCAGGCTACAGTCCATAGATAGGATCACAAAGAGTCAGACGACTGAAGCGACTTAGTGCACACACATGAACAATACAGGGTGAAGAAAGTAAAAAGAGCCAGCAAATATGAAAAGAAAAAAAAAAACCTTCAACAATAAAAAAAATACATAGTGTAAAACAGTATTATTATCTACCTATGATATTGGTTAAGGTTAAAATTACAAAAGGAGTTTGTTAGCTTTGTCAAGGCACTGCCTGCGTAGTGCCTGGCACACTGAAGATGTTAAAAAAACGTACAGAACAAAAACCTGCCCTGTGGTGGTCACAAGATTCAGGCAAGTCTAGCACAGGACTTCCCTGGTGGTCCAGCAGTTAAGACTCCGTGCTTTCACTTCAGGAGGCACAGGTCTGATCCCTGGTCACAGAACTAAGATCCTGCATGCCACGTGTGCGAGCGTGCGTGCGTGCTCAGTCGCTTCAGTCATGTCCAACTCTTTGTGACCCCATGCACTGTAGCCCTCCACGCTCCTCTGTCGATGGGATTTTTCCCAGCAAGAGCACTGGAGTGGGTTGCCACACCCTCCTCCAGGGGATCTTCTCGACCCAGGGATCGAACCTCCTGCGTCCCCTGCGCTGCAGGTGGATTCTTTACCCACTGAGCCACCTAGGAAGCCTACATGCCATGAGGCACAGCCAAAAAATAGCACAAAAGTCTAGCACAAGAGTTCTACTTCCAGAAATTAACTTGAAGAAAATAATTGGAGCAGTGCACAAAGATAATAACAGGAAAAAAACAGTTTATAATAGCATAAAGCTGAAAGTAATCTAAAAGGTCAATCAAAAAGAACAACGAGGAGGATGCCAGTTAAGCAACTTCAAGTGCCTACCTTCACCCTTTTCTGGCTAAACTCTACTCATCTTTCAAGATTCAGCTCAGCATCATCTCTCGCCAGAAGCTTCTCTTATGGCTACCTCCTCTCCTTCGACCACTGGTGAGGTGCCCTTTTTATGGCCCCATATATCTCTGCATAGCATGGATTTTGTCTGTTGACTTACCTGTCTCACTCATTATACTGGGGGCCCTTAAAAGCAGAATCTGCTTCATTTCAGGTTGTCAAGATCACAGATGATTTTTATCTGCTTCTTTTTGCTTATCTGCATATTTCCCCTTTTAATTTTTAAATAAATTCATGTGGAGAGTCAAGCAATATATAAGCTCTTACATGGGAATTCCCTGGCAGTCCCATGGTTAGGACTCTTGCACTTTCACTGAGGGCACAGGTTCAATCCCTGAGCAAGGAACTAAGATCCCATAAGTCAAGTGGTACAGCCAAAAACAATAAAAAATGTTTTTAAAAAATGAAAATTATGAAGTATAGAGAAAATTAAAGTATAGAGTAAAATTATATGGCTTTTCGAAATTGTAGTCAGCCAAGTCTCTGACACATAGTAAGCCCCCAGTGAAAAGGCTATGAGGGAATGACTAAGAACAATGCAGCACAGTAACCTAAAGGCTACAGGGATCCAAGGATTAACTGTGGATCTTTGAACTCTACTCTATCAAGAGCAGTTCTGCTTTTACCTACTTTACTTATTGGTCTTCCACATAAAATTTCAACTGAAAAGGGAATCCAGGGATTCCCTGGTGGCTCAGTAGCAAAGAATCTGCCTGCCAAGGCAGGAGACATGGGTTCAATCCCTGATCCAGAAAGATCCCACATGCCTCTAAGCAACGAAGCCTGGGCGCCATAATTATCGTTGCCAGTGCTCTAGAGCCCAAGAGTCACAACCACTGAGCTCACGTGCCGCAACTACTGAGCCCTCACGCCTAGAGATCATGCTCCCCAGAGAAGCCACCTCAATGAGAAGCCCGAGCACCGCAATTAGAGAGGAGACCCTGCTCACCACAACTAGAGAAAAGCCCCCACAGCAATGAAGAGCCAGCACAGCCAAAAATAAATAAGGTTTTAAAAGGGGATTCATACATATTCTCAAACAAAATGTCTAAAACCCAAAACTTAGAAGGAAAAAAAAACACAAGTTGGCAGGTCTGAGTTCTAGTCCTAGTACTGAAACAAACTAGCTAGGTAAGTCTCTTTTGGGGCACAGAGAAAGGATACACCGACCTTTATGTCACAAATAGTTTAACAGGGAAGAGACACTGATGCCACCTGCTCAAAGCTCCACTTAGACTGAACCAGGAGAGGAAAGCCAAGACAAGCCATATGGTCCCAAGAGGACTTCTCAGGAATCAGAACTAATTGAGGAAGACAGACTTTTATTCAGTCTCCATCTTCCCACACCATATGTCTTACACCAGGAAGCCCTAAGTATGCATTCAGGTTTTGAGATAGCTGAGTGGAAGGACAACCTACCTGATGAAAAGTGGGAGGAGGAGGAGGACCGGGGGGTGGAGGAGGAGGAGGAGGAATTGGCATCCTTGCCCTGCGTGCAGTTGGCACTGCTCTCTCTCCGTTTTAATCTGCAGCTTTAGGTCACTCATATACCTGCAAGTTAAGCAGAAACAAATTCAAGAGAACAACTCTGCCCTGAGAGACACTGAGTACCAGAAGAACCAGAGGCCCGGGCACGACACCAGAGAAACTAGGCACTCATCTCCTAGGTGCACCGTGATCCAGTCCTGGGCTCGGTAAATCTCCGTTAAAGGCCAGATAAAAATAATACTTTAGGCTCTGTAAACTGTCTATGGTCTCTATTGCACATTATTCTTTTATTTTGCTTTGACAGCCTTTTACATTACTAAATTTCATTTTTAACCGCGGTTTTAGGTTCACAGCAAAAGAGCAGAAAGTACTGAGTTCCCTTAAAACCTCTGTCCCCCCAGCCAAACATACAGTACCCCACTATCTGCATCCTGCTGTGCTGCATTTGTTATAACTGATGAAGCTACACTGATACCTCATAATCGCCCAAAGCCCACAGTTTACATTGGGGTTCACTCTCTTTTTTTAATTTAACTAAATCATTTAGTTCTTTTTGGCTTTGCTCTGTGTCTTCGTTGTTTCAGGTGGGCTTTCTCTAGTTGCAGCGCTCAGGCTTCTCACAGACGTGGCTTCTCTTATGGCCAAGCACAGGTTCCAGGACACGCAGGTTTCAGTAGTTTGCGGCTTGCAGCTCTAGAGCACAGGCTCAGTAGTTGTGGTGCATGGGTTTAGTTGCTCCAAAGGCATGTGGGATCTTCCTGGACCCGGGAGTCAACCCGTGTCTCCTGCATTGCAAGGTGGACTCTTAACCACTGGACTACTGGAAGCCCTAGGGTTCACTCACGCAGTTGTACATTTCATGGGTTTGGACAAATACATAATGGAAAAGACCCTGATGCTGGGAAGACTGGGGGCAGGAGGACCCGGGGGTGACAGCGGATGAGTCGGTTGGATGGCATCACCGATTCAATGGACATGAGTTTGAGCAAGCTCCAGGATATAGGGAAGGACAGGGAAGCCTGGCACTCCACAGCTCATGGGGTCGCTGAGTTGAACACAGCTTAGTGACTGAACATCAAATAATGACAACTGTCCAATAATGTAGTCGGCTCTCCAGGTGGTGCTAGTGGTAAAGAACCCACCTACCAATGCAGGAAATGTAAGAGACACGGGTTTGATCCCTGAATCGGGAAGATCCTCTGGAGGAGGGCATGGCAACCCACTCCAGTATTCTTGCCTGGGGAATTCCATGGACAGGGGAGCCTAGCGGGCTACAATCCATGGGGTTGCAAAGAGCTGGACATGACTGAGTTACACAGCACGCACGTAAACACCAATGTCATACCATACAGAATCATCTCACTTTGCTAAAAATTCTTTTATGCTCTGCCTATTCATCCCTCCCTGCCCCCGTCCTTTGAACCCCTGGCAACCACTGAGCTTTTTAATGTCTCCATAGTTTTGCCTTTTCCAGAACTGTCACACTGTTGGGATCATACAGCATGTACCTTTCTCAGATTGGCTTCTTTCACTTGATAATATGCATTTCAGTTTCCTCCATGTCTTTTCATGGCTTAAAAACTCATTTCTTTTTAGCGCTGGATAACATTCCACTATCTGGATGTACCAGTTTGTTTTATCCATTCACCTCCTAAAGGACATCTGAGTTGCTTCCAAGTCTTAGAGCAATTATGAATAATGCTGATATAAACATCCTTGTGCAGGCTTTTGTGAGGACATAAGTTTTTGACTCATTTGGGTAAATATCAAGGAGTAAGAATTGATGCTTTTGAACTGTGGTGTTGGAGAAGACTCTTGAGAGTCCCTTGGACTGCAAGGAGATCCAACCAGTCCATTCTGAAGGAGATCAGCCCTAGGATTTCTTTGGAAGGAATGATGCTAAAGCTGAAACTCCAGTACTTTGGCCACCTCATGCGAAGAGTT
>NW_011494752.1:2749169-2766838 GCF_000754665.1 Bison bison bison
TAAAGCTGAAACTCCAGTACTTTGGCCACCTCATGCGAAGAGTTGACTCATTAGAAAAGACTCTGATGCTGGGAGGGATTGGGGGCAAGAGGAGAAGGGGACGACAGAGGATGAGATGGCTGGATGGCATCACTGACTCAATGGACGTGAGTCTGAGTGAACTCTGGGAGTTGGTGATGGACAGGGAGGCCTGGCATAATGCAATTCATGGGGTCGTAAAGAGTCGGACACAACCAAGCGACTGATCTGATGACTGATGGATCATATGGTAAGAGTATGTTTTGTAATAAACTGCCAGAATATCTTCTGCAGTGGCTGTATCAATCTGCAATTCTCACAAGCAACAGGTAAGAGTTCCTACTATTCCATATCTTTGCGAGAATTCTGAATTTTGGGCATTCTAATAGGTGTGCAGTCCTGTTGTTCTAATTTGCAATTCCCAAGTGACACGTGATGTTGGGCTCTTCTCAAGTGCTGACTTGGCATCTATATTTCTTCTTTGATGATGTGCCTGTTCAGGTCTTTTGCCCACTTTTTAATTGGGCTGTTTTCTTATTGTTGAGTTTTAAGAGTTCTTTATACATTTTAGCTAATGATCTTTTATCAGCTGTACCTTTTGCAAATATTTTCTCTTATTCCGTGGCTTGTCTTTTCATTCTCTTGATCTTTACATTTTGAAAATGTAAAAAAACGTTCTTAGTCATTGTGCCATACAAAACAGATCATGGACCAGATCTGACTCGTGGGCCAAACTTTACTGACCCCTGATATAGTCACATGACTGGAATCTGATAAGGGCATAAGTACTATGTGCAAATTTAACCCATCATCAGTGGCTGAACACTTAAAACTCAGAAACTATATGGCTGTCTCCCTGTTAAGAGTTTCTAAGTGTTCCTCATTTCACAAATGAAACTAAAGCCAGGGGACTCTTACCCTAAGACACTGAAGTAGGGGGCAAAGCCAAAACCAAAACTCAAGAACAATACCTCCAAAAAGTCACCCCAAGGAAATCCCACTTCTTGAACCCCTAAAAGTCAAAAGCCAAATAACCGCAGAGGTTTCGTTCTAAACTCTTTATAGGAGTGAACAAAATCTTTCTGTGAATAAAGAACACTTAAAAACTTCTCTCAATGCCCGGAGAATGATAAAACAGCAAATATTTCAGTTTCTATAAAACCAAGAACATTTGTAGGTAAGTAAAATTTGATTAAAAACATTACTGTGAATGTCTTCAAAATCCCAACTCCTCCCAGTGTAATGCCTCTAAAGGTTGTATGCCCAACAGAACTTTTTGCTCCAACCACAAAAACCTGGACACTACTCTGGCTGGGTGGCTCCCACGGGGAGAAGTGTCTGAATTCACTTCAAAGAACAAGCAGCTGACTCTCCTCTAAGGGAACTACCTCCTCATTTCTGGTTTCAAAACTAAGTCTAGTTTTCCTTTCCCAGGAATCTAACATACTAGGCTTGAGGAACTGGTCAAAATAGTAAATGCTAATAAGCAGAACATCTATCACAGAGTGTGGCGGGTGTTAAAATGAAAGAAACATATGGAGAAGAAGAAATAAACTTTCTTCTATTCAATTCTCTGGGATCACTATGACCATTCCACTCAGGTCTCCATAGCTGGCATATAGCCAGCAGCCTAACAATAGGGAAAATTATAGTCCATTCAG
The DNA here is from genome assembly GCF_000754665.1 of Bison bison bison. NCBI lineage: Eukaryota > Metazoa > Chordata > Mammalia > Artiodactyla > Bovidae > Bison > Bison bison. The sequence continues at coordinate 2,750,849 of NW_011494752.1, forward strand.
AAACAAACATTGTCAATTCCAGTCACCTCAGTTTCTGCCTTTTCTGGGGTTCCCGTTTTACCTACTTTGGCCATTGCCACGGCTGAAACTGTCTTCTAGAATGACCTGGAAAAGAGGTTCAGACAAGTCCCTAATTCTTCCCAGACCCACCAACCTACGTGCTACGAAATAAGAAATAACCTGAAGGGAACCTTAAATCTGATAGTGAGTGTCACTTATTAGGCAAAGCAGTAATTCTCTAGCAAGGCAAACCTTTTTTTAAAGTCACCCACTGCAAAAGACCACTAATACATTACACAGTTAAAGATACCTTTTTAAAATAGGCTCAATTCAAACTCCAATTTCAAAATAGATCCCTCAAAAAAATCACTTTTGGGAGTTCCCTGATGGCCTAGTGGTTAGGATTCTGGGCTTTCACTGCCATGACCCGGGTTCAGTCTCTGGTTAGGAAACTGAGGTCCTGCAAGCCGTGGAGTGTGTGTGTGTGTGCGCACACACTTTGATCAAGTGACTGTCTTTAGCGCTGACTACCAGCACTGGCTCTCAGCCTCCCTGCTGCCTTCACAAAGACTGCAAGCATGTCACTCTCCTGTCAGGGACACGGAGTATACAGTGATGCCCTGTACAGTAAAGTATTATCACTCCCATTTTACAGGTGAGAACTCTGAAGTTTGAGGAGCAGGAGTCTGTCTACACACTACGGTAAGAGGCAGACCAACTGAGCTAAGGGCAATTCCCATGATCACTCAGGAGGAAACTGCAGAGTAAGGACTCAAACTCAGGTCTCCTTGTCCCTTTCTACCTCACTCATCACTATGAAACAAATCTCGACTGCAAGCTGGTTGGGTTTAGCAATTTTCCATTATTTTTCCTAAATAAAAACTTAACTTACTCGAAATTCCGATCTTAGTGATAGAATACAACCAGATCTCTACATTTTCCCAGACCAGACCAATTTATACAAATTTAAATTAACCCAACTTTCCTTTCCCTGAAGATTCCCCAAAGAAGTGTTATTCAAACCAACTCAAGATGGATACTACAAGCACTAACCCAATGCAGAGGGTCTGCTTTGAGAAGTGCTTTCAGTTAAGAACAAATGAAGCAAAAACAATTCATAAAGCTTTATAACAGAAAGACAAACTTTAGTGATTAACATTTAATCAGAGGACAAATCCAGGCCTTCTGGAATCACTGTCTATTGCATTTTTAAGAATCTAACACTCGTGAAGTTAAACAAAAAAGAAAAAAAGTTCATCACAGAATTAAGTCTTTCCTTTCTGATCTATTAAATTCAAACTACACACCTCACCATCTCTGTTTTTCAGAGTCCCTGATTTTCAGAAAAATTCTCATTCCTTTCTTTATCCCTTCCATCTTAAAAACCATGATAAAATAAGCTTTATACATCCTCAGGAGACAGTTTCTTTGAAATAAAGAGCAGAGAGCATTATTTTAAGTCTTCTTAATGTCAACTTTATCTTAGAATTCAGAGATAAGTCTCTATAAAACTCAAGCAATGCACTTTTAAAAAAGTGCTTTCTTCTACTCCTCAAAAGACAAAACTTATTTTTCTATCCAATTCTCAAATATTCATACATTTTAGGAGCAGGAACCCTCCTGAGGACAAAGACAATGATGCTGCCTTTTAATTTGATAAATGAAGAATCCAATTTAGCTGCTTTTTTCATATATTTAAAATGATCTAAGGATATTGTAGTTACCACCATAATTTGAGGCCTTTATTCAAATGGTATTCTACTGTTATAAAACTGAGGTTTCGTTTACAAGTTATTTTAAAAAGAAAAAATAATTTTTAAAAATCTAAATCTTAATGCCATCCACTTTCATGCTGAGAGACCTCAAGTAACAGTACTTTCCTTTGATCTCAACTTTGATTACACAGTAAATTACAGTTTTTGTACCAAAGTACTGAAAAAAATTCCCCAGTGGGGAGAAAAAAATGACCCTGAATATTTTTTAAGTAGGCTATCTCCCTCAGGAAAGACTCAAGGGCCTTAGTTTCACCTTACAAGACTCAGTCATATGGATAGGAATTTAAGATGTTAACAAGAAAAAATATTTTTTGGCCACACTGCACAGCATGTAGAATAGTCACTCCCTGACCAGGGACTGACACTGTGCTCTCTTCACTGCAAGCACAAAGTCTTAACCACTGGACCACGGGGAAGTCCCTGTCTCACCCTTCTTAAACAAGTGTTTGATTCTTTAATATCCTATTAAGGGCTCCCCTGCTGGCTCTGTGGTAAAGAATCTGCCTGCCAATGCAGGGGACACAGGTTCGATCTCTGGTCCAGGAAGATCCCATGTGCCACGGAGCAACTAAGCCACCCACAACAAAGAATTATCCGGTCTAGAAATGTGAATAATGCTGAGACTGATAACCTCTGTTCCAGTGGCCTAACAAGACAATTTTTTACAATCTTGGACCTTACATTCTAGAGGAAGGAAATAAATATAATCTCATATATCAGTGATAAAAAGAGTGGAAAAATGAGAATCATAAAGGGGAGTTAGGAGCAGGGGACAGTGTTGTTAGATGGGGAGGGGCACGGGCTGGGGGCCTGGCTCTCAGAAGCCTCTCCCTGAGCAGCCAAGCCCTAGGAACATCTGGGGAAAGCATCTTCCGAAAAGAATTAACAAACATCAAGGAGATGGAAATGAGTTTGATGTGTTAGAGAACTGAACGCCAAGGTAACTAGAACAGGGTGAGAAGAATGGGAGGAGATGAAACCTGAGGCCTTTATAAGCCATGCTCCATATTCTCCAATTAAAAATAAATAAAGAAGAAGCCATCCTCCAAGTCCAATAGTAGTATCCTTCTCTGGACTTCCCTGGTGTACAACGGATGGGACTCTACCTGCCAATGCGGGGGACACAAGTTCAATCCCTGATCCGGGAAGATCCCACATGCCACGGGGCAACTAAGCCCACGAGCCACAACTACTGAAGGTGGTATGCCTAGAGCCCGTGCTCCACAACAAGAGAAGCCACCGCAAGGAAAAGCTCACACACCACAACTAGACAGTAACTTCTGCTCGCCGCAACCAGAGAAAGCAATGAAGACCTAGCTCAACCAAAACAAATAAATAAAAAATTTAAAAAGTAGTATCCTCCTCCATCCAATATGCCTATTATACCAAAGAAGTCTAAACAAACCAATAGCTTCACATCCAAAGTAAACAAGTTCCACCAGTTATCTCATGCATTAACCCCACAGACTGTACCTCACCTCTCTTTGGCTTGAGCACAGCTAGGGACCTAGGTACTAACCAGAAGCCTTCCAGGGTTAAAAGTTCCCTGCTGGGAATTTGCTTACCCGTCCACCTACCCTTCAACCTTGCACCTGAAAAGCAGCAGTCTAGGGAAGCGTGAGCTCATCACCACAGTGGCACAAAGGCATCCAGTTCCCAAGCCGCAGAACCCCACATGGGAGAAGAGCCAGGAGCTCTCTGAGAGGATTCACATACCACTGCCAGAGACTAACAGCAGGAGTCAAACAGGTTCCTCGAATTACGCAAGAACTGACATCAGCAGCGAACTATGAACACGCCTCCATGTGTTCTATGACAGAATACCGTAGAGTTTCCACTAAAGTAATTTTGGTTTCTCTAAAACACAAGGCAACAGACTAGAGTAACTTTCTTGTTCTACGTCTTTTACCACCCTCCCCTCCTCCGAAAGCTTTATATAATCTAAAAGTAATCTACAGCCCTCTTCTCTCAGGGAAAAAGGTGCTCCCTCTCCCTTGAAATTCATTTCAGTCAAACCTCTGGTGAAACAGATTTCTATCATGTATGGCCATGGAAGTAATTAAAATTCCAAAGTTACTCCATGAAGGATAAAAAAAATCATCTTTCCAATGACAGGCATTTTCCATCGAGGAAATTTAACTATGCAGCAAACCTGATTGATACAACAAGTAATTAAAAAAAAAAACCTCTTTACTTCCATGATTTTTCACTGTTACAAGCAGCACACAATCCTGGAAGAAAAAAGGATGGAGGCAGAAGTGTGAGCGCGCGCGTGTGTGTTTAGTCGCCTAGTCGTGTCCAAGTCTTTGAGACTCCATGGGCTATAGCCTGCCAGGCTCCTCTGTCCACAGGATTTTTCAGGCAAGAATACTGGATGGGTTGCCATTTCCTCCTCCAAGGGATCTTTCCAACTCAGGGATCAAACCTGTGTCTCCTGTGTCTCCTGCATTTCGGACAGATTCTTCACCCACTGAGCCACCGGGAAGGCAGAAGAAAAATATATAACTTTATGACGATAATCTTTCAAACATAATTTTTCTAATAAGAATAAAATTATATATCCCAGAATTCAGCTTTTCCCCCTAATAAGACTCTTTCCTCTTGTCCCAAGTTATTTTTCAAAAGCCTGAAAAACATAAACTCAGAAGCCTACATATGCATAGACTACTTGATGTGGCAAATACCAGGTTCCAAAGGTTATGTACGATTCCCAGATACAGGGCAACACGGCAACCAAGTCCTCTCATCTAAAAGGAACACAAATCAATGAGAAGTCTACTCTTGTGTTCAATTAAATAACCAGTTGTGAAGAATGGCTTCATTAAAAAGATGGCTGCTGCTAAGTCGCTTCAGTCGTGTCTGACTCTGTGCGACCCCATAGACGGCAGCTCACTAGGCTCCTCTGTCCCTGGGATTCTCCAGGCAAGAACACTGGAGTGGGTTGCCATTTCCTTCTCCATTGTAAGGCCTAACGATCTAGAACACAAAAAGAAGAGAAAGTGCCCTCTCATACTGTCAAAATTAAAAACAAACTTCAAACCACAGTACTTTAACATCTCCAAAAATGACACTGCATAAATCTAAGGCAGATTACTAGTAAATCTGTTTTTAAAGCCTGAGTCAATTCTCCATTTCAAACAACAACAAAAACCAGATTCCTGGACTTGGACAGTGAAATGATGCAGAGCAGCTCAATGCTCATAACTAATGTTTCCTCCCCACCCACACATCCCAGGAACCGGAGGGTTTAGAAATGGTGGCTAAAAAAAATGCAGTCACACAAGGCCAAAGTTATTACCATTTGCCAGTATTTAACTTACAGAAGAGAGGAGTTAATCAGATGAAGGACACATTCTAATTTAGAAATCCAGACCAAAGCTAGACAGACTAAAACACAGCCAGAATACAAAAGCAACTCAGGATAGCAATAAATGGTTTAGAAGGTCCTTCTAAAACAGAGCTTCCAAACTTGCCTGAAGAAAAAACACATCCTAGGGCATGTTTAACAAACACACACACAAAGATTTCTGGGCCCTAATCCAGACCTACTAAAATCAGGAAAAAAAAATTTTAAGGCATAAATTTTTAAAAAAAGAGAAAATGGGAAACAAGACAACAACATAAAGAGAGGTATCAACAAAATTTTGGAAGCTGGACAGCAGATGCACTAATGATAAATAACTTCACAAAAAGGAAAAAACCAAATGCCTGCAGTGGAAAGAAGCAAGCAGATTTCTACCACAGAATCTCAGAAAAGGCTCAGAAACTGGAGGCATCCAGTACGTCTGGAGAAAGGGGTGTAGGAGGGGCTAAAAGAGAACTGGTTGAAAGTCTGTGTAACGTACCTGTGGCTAATTCACGCTGATGTGTGGCAGGGGCCAACACAATATTGTAGAGCAACTGTCCTCCAATTAAAAAAAAAAGAAAGGAAAAACAAAGCAAAGACAAAAAGTCTGTGTAAGAAATAAGATTCTTTTATCCCCTCTGTCCCCACCCCTACACTGCCTGGCAGGAGATGAGAGAAGCTGAACCAGAGGGTCTCTGAACCAAGGGACCAGTGATAGCTAAGGGCAGCTGAGCCATACTGAGAACAAAAGGGGATCAAGCGAGCCTAACTTGTCCTCAATAATGAGACCTCTCCCCATCCCCAGCTCTCTTCTCCCACTCCGTTCCAAAAACACCTGCTGCTGGGCTAATACTCTCCAGGCAGAAAACCGGAGCAGTCCTCTCTGAGCAAAGTGACCAGTGCCAATCCACCCTAAAACAGTGCCCGCCACTTGATGAGCCAGGGATCTGCACTCAGCTTTTTAGTGCCTCATCCTTAAAAATGAACAGATAGCCAAGAATTACTAGATGTTTCAAGAAAACCTCTCACATGAAAGACAGGAAGCAAAGTAAATAAGCAAAACAGAATTCCTGACAACAGGCAAAACTATTTATACATAAAATTCTGAGATATGTATACCTATGGCTGACTCATGTTGATGTATGGCAGACACCAACACAATATTGTAAAGCAATTATCCTCCAATTAAAAATAAATTTTTAAAAATTTGGAGAAAATTTCTTGGAAACTAAAAAAAATTGATGGTAAATATTTAAAATACAAGAGCTGGAAGAAAAAACTAAGGCTGTCTGAAAACTGAATGAGGGAAAAAAATTCACAAGGGAAAAAAATTGAGGGCTAGTCTAGGAGTTTCACCATCTGGATAACATGGGTTCTGAGAAATAGGGAGGAGAGAAATAATTATCAGAGAGAGAATACATTATAAGAGATGATAATACAGGAAAACTTGACAGATGGAAAGGGTGAAAGTGTTAAGTCGCTCAGTCAGGTCTGACTCTTTGCGACCCACAGACTATGGCCTGCCAGGCTCCTCTGTCCATGCAATTCTCCAGGTAAGAACGCTGGAGTCGGCTGCCATTCCCTTCTCCAGGGGATCATCCCAGAGACTCCAGGGATCAAACCCAGGTTTCCCACACTACAAGTAGATTCTTTACCATCTGAGACACCAGGGAAGGAAATGGAAATAAGCTGCAGACTGAAATGGCCCACTGAATCTCAAGCATGATGAATTTTTTTTCCCCCTGGCCATACTGTACAGCTTGTGGGATCTTATTAGTTCCCCAACCAGGCATCAAACCTGGGCCCCCACTAGCAGAAACACAGAGTCCTAACCACTGGACCACCAAGCATGATGAATTCTAATATCCACCCCAAGGCACATCACTGCATTTCAGAATACCAAGGATAAGGACAAGACCCTAAATGGGACTAGTCTGGTGGTCCAGAGGTTAAGAATCCACCCTCCAAAGCAGGAGGCAGGTAAAGACAAGACCCTAAAATCTTTCAGAGGAAAAAACAGATCCTATACAAAGAATCTAGAATTGAATAGCACCAAATTTCATAATATTATTACTGAAAAAAAAGCAAGGTTTAAAATTTCCAAAGAAATATGATCCCCAACAAAGTATTTTATATCTAGTCAAACTATCAACCAGCATGAAGGTAGAAAAGAGATGATTCAGACAGGCAAACCCTCAAAAAGTGCACCCATCCTATAGATCTTTCTCATAAAGTCTCTGGAAGAGACTCTACCAACGTGTTTAAATGCGCTGAGAAGAGATACTTCCATCCAAGGTTAGGGATGAATTAAAGACTGATACTTAGTAAATCAAGCAAAAAAAGGAAATAAGACAGGAAAAAAAGGCAAATATAATACTTAAGGGAAAAAAATATATATATAAAGAAGGAAATATAATCATAGTACACAGTCATTATATTGGATGCTACTTTTTTCTCTTCTTTTGGTAACACTCACCTCTACTCCCTTCTGGACTCACAGGAGAGGAGGGAGGCTGGAGGTCTGGGAACTACTTTTCCTAGAATCCCCTGTCACTGGGTTGTGGTTTAAAGCCCACCAACACATAGCATTCACTCAAGATCTAGAAGATAGAAGGAAGGTAGATGCCATTACTGATCTTCCAGGAACAATGAGCAGGTGTGTAGCCTCTGACAGATGACAGACATGTGGTTTGCAGCAGTTTTCAATATTCTGTAAATTGGCTGCTTTGGTGTTTAAGGCAGTCAGGATTATTAATGACTGCAGTTTCTTTCAAGCCCTGCAAGTGGCTTTCCCTGACCTATGCTCCCCTGGCCTTTCATGATTTGATAATCTGTGAAATACCAAGAATGGTTGGTTTTTCTACTTGAATCATGATATATAATGCTTCCCTGGTGGCTCAGACGGTAAAGCGTCTGCCTGCAATGCGGGAGACCTGGGTTCGATTCCTGGGTTGGGGAAGATCTCCTGGAGAAGGAAATGGCAATTCACTCCAGCACTCTTGCCTGGAAAATCCCAGGGACTGAACAGCCTGATAGGCTACAGTGATATATAATCATGATATATAATACCAAAACATATAGAATATTGATTTAATCAAGATAGTGATATATATATATATAATGCAGAGAGCAGGAAGGGTTGTGCATGAATAGCAGCATAAGAATGCAAAACTCAAGTGTCCACAGCAGAAACTCAATAGATAATATCTAAGAATGGAAAAATCAAGACATAACAGTGTAAGAATACTATGTAGAAACATGAATATACATCACAAAAAATATTACAAGTATTATTAAATTATTAAAAATATTAAAAGCATTCAGAGGATAAGGAGAAATGGAGCAGCTCTTAAGTACTACGAGACTTACAGTACTATTTGACTCTTTATATATTCTTACTATTTTCATTTTAAATTTAACTACTAAAACCAAAAAATCTAACGCTGTACAACAAAACCAAGCTTCAGACTACCAAAATTTCCCAAGAAAGGTCAACATTGGATCTGCTTCCAACACAGTTAAAGAAAGTAGAAAACCCCAAACAAACCAAAATAACTCATGTCTCAGGCTCAAATGCAATGAAGCAGGCTGCCTAATGTGACCTGAATCTGTGCCACCGCCTGGGTGTAACCAAACAAGGTTCACCACCCAAGTCAAGTTCACCACACCATCTCAAGTCAAATACGTGCGGAACTTCCAGGCCACTGTAAGAACGCATAAGCAAAATTTAATTGCAAAGGTAAGCACAAAAATAGAGGGATAAATCTTAAAACCAATTACTTAGCCCCCTTTTCAGGTCTTGTTCTCCATTTAATGCAACTAACTGAAAAACAAAAATAACCAACATCTGCTATCAAAATATCTTTACAAGTTCTAAGAAACTGTTAATGAAATTAAAAGACTTAGCAGGTAGGCTGAAATCTAGTCACTGATGACAAAAACCAGCTCTTCTCACTTGAGGCTGGCCATCTCATAAGACTAGCACTTGGCTTCTATGTGTATTCCATCATTTGCACAGCACAAATATAAAAGTAGAAAACATACAGAGAACAGTCAGAGGAAGGAAAATCAGTGATGACAGTCTCCATTAAGAAAAGGCCTGAAAGAAAATTTAAGCAGATGCTCCATAAAACGTTGATCCAGACTTCACATGGAGAGAAGTGTCATGCCTCATTTCAAAGATAATATATTAAGTCCCAACTCACCACAGAAAGTCTATTAACAAAGCTGTGACTTTCACTGCAGAAGAGTTTCTACTCTCACTCTAATACCCTTAAGCCATCAGATACACAGATGCTCCTTGCTGAAATGCTAGAAAAATCTGCACATTTTCATTCTGAGATCACTAGTGATGGTCTGCAAAATTAGGAGTCTACTTTGAAGTATGAAAACAGGGCAAGCTGATCCAATTACACAAGTAAGTACTAAATCAAAACGGGACCATCTGGGCTTTGAGGAAGAGTACTGTGATTCCTGAACAAAAGTCAATATAAAATATACTGCAGATAGAGCAGATAAAAATGGTTTCATATATTCAGAGTTATAATGGCCCTGAGCTACTGATCCATTTGCATGTCCAGTAAGATGCATGCACCATGTTAAGACATACAGCCTAGATGACAAATTACTTTCAGTAGTTCACAAGAAGAACATCTGTGTTCTCTCTCCAGCCCATGAAGCTTACCAAAAAAACAGTCAATAATCCCCAGAGGTGAGGAGGTTTTGTTTCTTAAATAACCAGGTCTGGCAAACTAACAAGCCCATCATCCCCCATGATCTAAGAACAGCGCCCCAACAATCTCCAAACCAGTTCTCAAGAGCCCCACATTTTAAGTTCTAATCCAGCCACAAGAGTTTAATGGGCAGGAGCTAAAAGAAATCAAGACTAAAAGAACAGGCTTTATCCAGGAAATTTTTCTGGAAACATGTTCCGCTGTACAGAATTCCTGTTCTTTATGATACTGATGATTTCAGCATCAACAGTGGTAAACTACTGCCAGTGGAGAGAACTGACAGAAAGAAATCTCTACTGGAAAGGTTGAACTTAAAATGAACTACGCCATTTACCTGTATTTTTTTAAGAACTCACACTCTCTGAAGTCCTGCCTCCTATCTCTCTGCTTCTCACTCCCTAAGGTCCAGACACACCGGGACTCCCTTCAGCTCTCCACATAGCCACGTTCTTTCCCTCCTCAGGACCTTCACCTTTGCCATTTCCTCCCCTCATCCTTCAGGTTTCAGCCTTAGAAGTCAATTCCTCAGGAACCTTCCCTGACCGGCCGCCTTCTCAATGAACTAGGGTCAACTGCACTCTTCACTGTGCTGTCGGCAACCGTAATTCATTACCCGTTTAATGGCTGTTTTCCCCACTAGACCATAAGCGCATGAGTGCAAAGGCTGAATCAGTTTTGTTTTCACTGTTGCATCACCAGTACCTACCACAGTGCTTGGCACACAGTAGGAACTCGAAAATTGTCAAGGAAATGAATAACAGGGCCCCCCAAAAAGCAGCCTCAGCAATTCTAATATACCCTACAGATATAATCACACATGCAAAAGGCCAGATATATATAGTTTTTCTCTGGAGCATAGTTTGTAACAGCAAAAGACTGGAAACATTAAATATCTACCTGGATAGGGCAGGTGTTACTCTCTTTACTGTTCATATAGAATGACTGATTGCCAAAGTAAGTTTTTTAAAAACTGTACATAGAATTAGTGTGTGACACTCATTTTAAAAAATGCAAGACACAATAATTTTACTTTGTACACATTATCTCTGGAAAGGATGTCAAGAGGACTTACCTGGTGGTCCAGTGGGTTAAGAATCTGCCTGCCAATGCAAGGGATATGGGTTCCTTCCCTGGTCTGGGAAGATCCCACATGCCTCTGGACAACTAAGCCCATGCGCCACAACTCCTGAAGCCTGAGCATCCTAGAGGCCATTCTCCCCAATAAAAGAAACCACTGGAAGATGAATCCCAAGCACTGCAGCTAAGAAAAAGCCCACGTGCAGCACAGACCCGGTGCAGCCAAAAATAAATAAATAAGACTAAAAAAAGAAAAAAATGATCTCAAGAAATTGATACTATTAGCTGACTCTGGGAAGACAAACCAGAACGAAGAGCAGACAAGGGTAGAGGGCAGACTGCTCAACGCATACCCTTTTTTTACCTTTCACATTCTGGGCCATGTGAGCATATTATCTATTTAAGAAAATAATCTTTTTATTATTATTTTCTTAAATAGATATTTATTATTATTTTCTTTCAAGTCCTGTCCTTGTAAGACAGTGACAGCAAGAGTTTAATCTCATACCTGGATCTTTAATGACAAACACCCTGCCTACATCTGAGCACTGGGAAGGTGGAAGTGGAAAGAAGGAAAACTCACTCTCCACACGTCTCAGACAGCATGTCCCATAATTCACTGTACCCCTTTAGAAAATTCCTTTTTTAAAAAATACCAAATGTTCCAATATGGACATATGGAGACTGTTTCACAGTCAGAGGGGTTATTGGGGGGGAAAAAGAAAGAGACTACTTGATTCAGGCTTTCTATGAGCACAGAGAGCAGGCTGATGAATTCGTATGGAAATATTATCATAAATACCAACTAAAAACAAATTACTTTCAGGGGCCTCAATCTAAATGGAGCTTAATATAAATCCATGAAGTTTAAGAAGCCAAAAAATTTTTGAAAACCAATTATTAAATGGGGATGAGGACATCCCTGGTGGTACAGTGGATAGGAATCTGCCCACCAATGGAGGGGACAAGGATTAACTCCCTGGTTTGGGAAGAGTCCACGCTGCAGAACCAGCCCGTGCACCACAACCATAGGGCCTGTGCTCTAGAGCCCCCAGGAGCCGCAACTGCTGAGCCCACGCTCTAGAGCCCACGCCACAACAAGAGAAGCCACTGCAATGAGAAGCCTGTGCCCCCAACAAAGAGCAGCCCCTGCTTGCGGCAAGTCAAGAAAGCCCGCGCGCAGCAACAAACACCCAGCACAGACCCCCCGCAAAATTGTTTTTAATGGTGAGGAAATCTACACATGTTCCTTGTTTATACAGATTTGCCTCACTTCAAGACACTCTTCAGGAAAGAAAGACCCGAGACTAGATTAAACACAACTCCAATAATCATATTTGTTACCACAATCAAAGCCCTGGACCAGGGTCAAAACCTCTGGATCTGAACCTGCATATCAGGAACAGAATCCTCTGGGCTAATGAAGGGAGGAGAAAGGTGAATCCAGGGCCGCCAAAACTTGTCTTGAGGTTCTCTGCAATGTTACAGGGCCACTGCCATATACTGCGAGAAATGATCTTCATAATCCATTCCAAGACCTAATGGAAACACAGTTATCTTCAAATAATCATCTCCTGAAAAACAAAAGTGCATCCACTAAGCAGAACACACTGAAAAGAGCATTTACAAGTAGAATTAAGTATTTAGGATGGTCATACTAAATTGTTACAACTTTGCCAAGCCTAAATGGCAAGTGAGAAGCTAATTCCTGGCTTCCCTATTTGATAACCTATTTGCCTCCACAGGCATCAGCCAAAATCTTAAGAGAGCTAAGACTGACACAGGTATTAGCAAATGCCTTCTTTCCCTACTAACATTGCTTTTCTCCATAAAGCTCTATCCAGTATTTTTAAATACCCTTTGATAATAATACCAAAAAGTGCTCATAAGTTTAGTCTGTGGCTCCCTAGGCTCAAAGGCCTGGGAATGAGAGTGAGGGGACAAAAAGTCGGAAACACTCTCTTCCCCTCAACGCCTTGGACTTTGAAAGCTAGGCAAAGGCAATGATTCTGCATTTAATCACCAGATGAATAAGAAACAGATTTGAATTTAGAAGAAACATAAAGGAGTGTAAGAACATTCAGTAAAGAGTACCGCCTCCATTTCCTTGCAGAGAGGCTCTCAGGATCCGCCAATGAACCTCACTTTGACATGGAACACCCCATCTACTCTAATCCAGGCCACATCCCCCAAGAGACAGTCAACCGGAACTCTGCCAACTTCTGCTCGGGAGCTGTGTGCAGAACAGTAGCAACAAGAGCCTACTTTGAGAAGGAGATCAACAATCACACTCAGGAAGAAAAGAAGTTATTTGGCACAGGGAAGCATGTTGCCAAAATGTTAGTCACAGCTTCAAGGTCCCGGTTTGTGTTTCTGCAACTATTCTCTGCTTTGACAGAGTCCATTCTCTAGCCCAGGAAACCCAGCTCAGCTTCTGTCACCCTCTCCCTCTGAAGCAGTAAAGAATTCTTTCAATTTGGTGGTATCAAACTGTGACACAAACAAGACATCCACCAGAGACTAAAAAGGAGGGGGAAAAAATGTGCAATTTGCTGTTTTCCACTTGGGACTGGTTCCAGCAGAGCAACAGAAACACATGGCAGGATAGGAAAAACGGAAAACCATTATGTGGAAGAAGCAGGCTACACAACCATTATGTGGAAGAAGCAGGCTACACTAAAAGTCCGCCCAGAGCCTCCACAGCTTATTTCCAAACCTTCCTAAAAACAAACCAAAAAGACACACTGTAGGCTTAAATGACAGCAAAATATTAAGCAAGTTTTTAACCCTCAAGTAAGTGTACAGACAGGTTACATCCTGATAAGCCCATCATAAACTGAAAATGCCATTAAGTCGAAAGTACATTTAATACACCTAACCTACAGGACATCATAGCTTACCTTAGCCTAGCCTACTTTAAACATGCTCAGAACACGTACATTAGCCTACAGTTGGGCAAAATCATCTAACACAAAGCCTATTTTACAATAAAGTACAAAATAGCCCTGGTTTTTCCAGTAATCACGTATGGATGTGAGAGCTGGACTGTAAAGAAAGCTGAGCGCGGAAGAACTGATGCTTTTGAATTGTGGTGTTGGAGAAGACTCTTGAGAGTCCCTTGGACTGCAAGGAGATCAAACCAGTCAATCCTAAAGGAAATCAATTCTGAATATTCACTGGAAGGACTGATGCTGAAGCTCCAATACTTTGGCTGCCTGATGGGAAGAACTGACTCATTAGAAAAGACCCTGATGCTGGGAAAGACTGAGGGCAGGAGGATAAGGGGACAACAGAGGATGAGATGATTGGATGGTATCACTGACTGGATGGACATGAGTTTGAGCAAGTTCCGGGAGCTGGTGATGGACCTGGAAGCCTGGCATGCTGCAGTCCATGGGGTCGCAAAGAGTTGGACACGACTGACCCACTGAACTGAATTGACTGAATAGCTCATGTCATTTACTGAACACTGCACTAAAAGTGAAAAATGGAAAAGTTGTATGGGCACAGGATGGTTATAAGTGTATATCGCCTGACTGCGAGCTGCGGCTGTCTGCCTCTGCTCAGCATCATGAGAGCCAAATACTGATAGCTCAGGAAAAGATCAAAATTAAACATTCAAAGCACAGCTTCTACTGAATGCATATCCCTTACACACCACTGTGAAGTTGAAAACTCTAAGTCGAACCATGCTTAGTCAGGGACCATCCCTATGTACTTCATACCTTGCAGTCCTTCCTGGGGTTGAGTTGCTGAAACAACCTGAGCCAGCAGCCCATGATTTTCAGAATTAATTCAGAGCAAAAGGAACAAAGATTCAAGTACACCAGGTTACTCTCCCGAAGAGCCCAAGACAGACTTCCCTGGCGGTACAGTGGTAAAGAATCCACCATGCAATGCAGGAAACACGGGTTCAATCCCTGGTCTGGGAAGATTTCACATGCCACAGGGCAACTAAGACCCCGTGCCAAACTAAGGCGGAGAGCTGAAACTGCCGAAGCCCACACGACCTTAAAGCCCGCCGCAAGAGCCTCCAGAACGAGAGGCCCTCGCTCCGCAACCGAAAGCAGCCCCTGCTCGCAGCACCTACAGAAAGACCATGTGCAGCCAAAAATAAAATAATACACAATTAAAAAAATAATAATATATCAAAGAGCCTAAGAAATCAAGAAAGAACATCCACCAAAAGGAACAAAACTCGTCTCTTCCCTCTTAAAAGCCATCAGTAAAACCTGAAAACCCCACAGTTCTCAACACCTTCCACTTTCCCCTGCATTTCGTCTCTGTGCTAACATCACCTAACTAATCAGTACCAACTAAGATAAACACTACTCTGATACCAAGTGTGAAGCCGAGTTAGAAACTGCCCCCTCTTAAGCAAATCCACGTCAGACTTCAGAAATGCCAAGACTTTCAGGAACACGTCTAAGCTAAACAAGTTCGCCTATGCACCAAGTGTTTAGAGTATTACACCCAAAGGAAAACCTAGAACAGTCAAGATGTTAAAGGATTAAGAAGAAGCCAAAATTGTCCATGAGCACACTGGTCCCCAGCAACTGGCAAAAAGGGCCGAAGTGACTGAACCATGGCAAAAGGCTCAACGACCTACAACTATTTTTTAGTGAATTCTCAAAGAGTTCACGAAGCAAGTGTTTGTCAGGAGTAAAATACTCTGGTAGCTAGAAAATAAAATACTGCATTCTCCCACATTCTCCGTCAGTTTTCTCCATCAACCAACCTCTTTCATTTCCAATTCTAACTTCCCCATCCCCATCTTGACGGCAGCCAATACAGCGTAACACAACAATATGAAATTTCTGGCTACTAAAAGTTGACAATAAGAAAAGTTTAGAAATTGGACACGTATCAAATCCAAACCAACTCTTCCCAGGCACAAGGCACAAAAAAATGGACAAGGTTGAGAGGAAGAAACTGGGAGCGACGTATCTTCTAAACATCAGTATCTCAGTCTTATTTTCAGGAACCACTTCTTTCAACCACTTTAAAGATCCCATTTGCTTAACACAATCTTTTAGATGCAGAAAAGGATCAAAGCAAC
>NW_011494752.1:2766938-2790293 GCF_000754665.1 Bison bison bison
GGGGGGGGGGGGGACAAAAACTGATCTGCCTCGAAGTTACTTAGTAAATCCACAGGAGGACTAGAACCGTCCTTATTCCCTGAGGTTCTCTTCTCATGTGTAGAAGAAAGAAAAAGTCACCCAAAACATGCAGTAAGTCATTCAGAAACAAACACAGGGCAAAGATAACAGAGTGAAAAGGAAGGTGGATCCTAGGGAGGTGGCGGAGGCCAGAATTAAGACTTCACATCATTCCAACCTGAGTCCTCAACTGCAGATCGCGCTCCCTCGCGAACTTCAACATTTATCAATCCAACCTTAAACTCAATTCTGCTTTCTTCTCAACTAACGTTCTCAGATTCCCTCTAATGTAAGCGATTTCCTCAGTTACCCCATAACCAGTGGTTTTCACTCATCAATCCCCAAATATTACAGCGGCCTCCTCATCCGGAGCATCCTGTTAATTACCTGTTCCCAACAGGTCCTCCCTCCCCATCTCCCTTTTTGCGCACGGTTACCTCGTTCCTCACCCCAGTAGCCGTCTTACTCACCTCACCCAGCCCTTCAGGATCCCTTATTTCCTGTCTCTCAACAACCTTCCTTCGCATCTCAGCGCTCGCCCCACACCGATTCCCGACCACTCCTCCCTACTTAGATTCCTCACGCCCCCTCTTCTCCAGGTTCTTTAGACGCAGCCTCCAATCCCCCTCCCCTTAGGTCCCGCCCCCAGGACCCCTCTTCCCCACAGGCCCCTCCTCCAAAGTCCCCTCTCTCCCTTACAGCCCCGCCCCAGTCCCCCCTCCCCCGGCTCGCCCTCCCATTCAGATCCGCAGGTCATTTCAGCGACGGACCCACCCTTCCTGGACCCACTCTTCCCGACCTGGCCGCAGCGGCTCCAGGAGCTACTCCTCCGCCACCTCGGCTCTGGCTCCGTCCAGTCCTGCTTGCCCCGCGGCAAGCTCCCCTTCTCGCCGCCGCCGCCCCTTTTGCCAACCCGGAAATGGATCTGCTCCCACCGTCCCCAGCGTCCGCGAACAAAATGGAGGAGGGGGAGAGAGGAGGAGGGAGCAGAGGGCGAAGAGACGCTACACGCATGCGCACCTGGAGAGCCCGCCCCTTGCCGGTTTACGTAAAGGCGGAAGCTGTCAGTGGCCGCCATCTTGGGAAGGTCGCAAGACGTTGCTTAGCCGCTGAAGAGCAGGGTTTGCCACTTTGGTTGCAATTAGAATAACCTGAGAAGAGTTGACTAAATAGTGATACCTGAATTCCACACCCAGAGATTCTGATTTAATTGATCTTGTGTGTGGCTAGGCATCGGCACTTTTAAAACTGCGCAGTGATTCTAACATGTTGCTGAAGAATCACTGAGCTGAACACAGTTTCGAATATCTTTTTCATCTTTTTTCCGCGTGCTCACGCGCACACACACACCATAAATGTCCTTTCCTAATTTCGAGTTAACGAAGAACCCGCCCCAGGCAAACCTTGAAAGGGCTCAGTAATCAAGCTCCGGTTGTCATGGCAACGGGGAGGCAGGCCCTGCTAACTAGTCACCCGTTACCGTCGTTTTAGCTGCTTAACCCGAACACCTGTGAACATCCGTCTTCACTTTCCCGGGCTTGGGCTTCCCCAGTTTCCATGGCTGGGGGTTGGTGCTGCAGACTTCCTGCTGTTTGGGTCGGGGGAGGGAGGGAGGGGGAGTCGGGGGAGTGGGGGGAAAGGAATCCTGTGCCCTCCCTGGCTTGCCTGCTGTTAGCTCTGTCCCAGCTAAGTATTCCTCCCTAGTCCACCCACAAAAGTGCTTTTCCATTGCAAACTCACTGCCTCAAAATGTTCTTTGGGTCTCTCCATCACCTTTATTTACGCTGAATCGGAAGTAAGGAGACAGAATTGGGACTTAGGTCTCATTTCTTACCGTGTGCCCTTGGGCCTCAACTACGCTATCTGTAAAATGGGTCTAATAGTTCCTGCCTCGACTGTTTCACAGGGACTTCCCTTGTAGCTCTGTTGGTAAAGAATCTGCCTGCAATGCAGGAGACCCAGGTTGGATCCCTGGGTCGGGAAGAGCCCCTGGAGAAGGAAATGGCAACCCATTCCAGTATTCTTGCCTGGAGAATCCCATGGACACAGGAGACTGGCAGGCTACTGTCCATGGGTCGCAAGAGTTGGATACAACTTAGCGACTAAACCACCAACTGTTTCATAGGGTTGTTGGAAAGCTAATGAGATGAATGAGAAAGCACGTGATGAACTGTAGGTTGTTATTATTTTTGTTTTCCTTCTGTTCTGCCATGAGAAGTGCTGGGCACCACCCGCTAGTCAAGTAAATGTCACAACATTCATTGAGTACCTGATGTGGGCCAGGCACTGGGCTAGGCAGCAGAAGATGGCTACAGAGGTGACTAAGACCGCCTCTGCCCTCAGGGGACTCACTGGATGGTGGGCAGACTGGCGTGTAAACAGCTGGCTGAGATACAAGTAGGCATATGATTAGTGCCATGGGGACATATGGGCAGAGGGACCTCAGACAAGGGAGTGATTACTCCCTGCTAGAAAATGGGAGAAGGTGTCATAAATGGTTTTGAAGTCAGCCTTGGAGGAGGAGCAGAGTTTTATTACTAATCAGAGAAGGCAGGGAACACAGTCCAGGCATAGGGATCAGTAGGTGCAAAGATAAAGATTACATAAGGTTTGTAATCCTGTATGCCTGAAGGCGGAGTGACTGGGCAAGGTACATGGTAGATTGACACTCCCAGCTCTTCAGCCTCATCCCTACTCTGTCCCCTCCCCGCTCACTACACACTGTGCAGACCTGCTTTCTAGTGCAGTGCACCAGGTGCTTCCTCAAGGCCTCTGTTCATCTCTGCTCTTTTCTGCATTTTTCAGGCTTTGCCCGTATACCACAGCTAATGTAAGCCCACCATTCTCTAGTACATCACTCCATGATAAGAGCAGCCACTGGGGTGCAATGCAGGAACATCTCAACTAGGCTTGGAGAAATAGGTGTAGGCTTCATAAAGAAAGTAATTTTTACCTAAGTAATGCCCGATGGGTAAGTAGGAATTGGCCAGGTGCAGACAGAAGGGAACAGCATTCAGGGCGCAGGAAGAATATACACAAAACAAGAAGCACGGCCCATTAAAAAAACTGAAAGCATTTCCAGGTAGTTAGAGCTAGAACTTATAGGAGAGGCAAGGAATTTGATCCAAAAAGTAGTCATAACATCTGAATTTATCAATACTTGCCATGTGCCAGGCACTGTCAATTATAACATCACATGTCGTAACTCATTTATCCTCAGGATAACTTTCTGAGGTAGGTATTATTACCTCCATTTTACAGATAAAGAAACTGAGACACAGGAAAGTTAACCGTCTTGCCTGAAGACACATACCTATAAAGTAGTAGAAGTATCTCCAGAGTCTCTGCATACCAAATGACCCCGCACACTCCCAGGTCCCAGTGTCCTTTTATTATAACAAATATAATTCAACTTTACTATCCTCAAGTGAAATTAACAGACAATTTAACCTGATTTAAAAAAAAAAACAACATGATTTCAAAAAACAAATCAGGGCTTCCCAGGTGGTCCAGTGGTTAAGAATCTGCCTGCCAATGCAGGGCACATGGATTCGGAAAGATTCTACATGCCATTGGGCAGCTAACCCTATGTACCACAACTACTGAACCCACATTCTAGAGCCTGAGAGCTTCAATTATGGAGCCCATGAGCCGCAACTACTGAAGCTCGAATGCCTAGAGCCTGTGCTCACAAGAAAAGCCACTGCAATGAAAAGCCCGAGTTACTGCAAGGAAGACCCAGCACAGACCAAAAGTAAAATAAATGAATCTTTTTAAAAAATCAATATAAAGCCCTGACTATAAAAAAGAAATAAGAGGAAGGCATTTCAGTCTGTTAACACTCACGTATCACGACACTGGAAGATGCATAGTGAAGTAGTTAGATGCTTGCACCGATATTTAGAATCACTGAGAATGTGACAGCAACAAATGCAGATTGACCTAAGGGTGTTGTGTTGGACAGTGCTGCCATTTACAAGGTGATTTTCCCAAATAGTGAACAACTCTTGTTAAAGTTCCGAACAACACAAAACAACAGAGTAGTTATACTCTTTTATGTTTACTTACTTAAGCTTCGACAGGTCTCAGTCGTGGCACGTGGTATCTTCGATTTTCATTGCAGCATGTAAGATTTCTTAGTTGCGGCATGTGGAATCTTCACTTCGGTCGTGTCCAACTCTTTGAGACCCCGTGGACTGCAGCCTGCCAGGCTCCACTGTCTGTGAGATTTCCCAGGCAAGAATATTTAAGTGGGTTGCCATTTCCTCCTCTGGGGGATCTTCCCCACCCAGGAACTGAACTCTAGTCTCCTTCAGCTTCTGCACTGGTGCGTTGGCAGGCGGATTCTTTACCACTGAGCCACCTGGGAGGTCCTGTTCTGACAATATGACAGACTGAGTACCTTGAAGACCTTCTCCCTAAAAACAACTAAAAATCCTAGATAAAATATTTTTTAACTCTTAAATGCTTTGATGAAAAACTGAGGAATGTGGGGAGCAAACTAAGTGAAGGCTAAGCTAAGCTAAGCTAAGTCACTTCAGTTGTGTCTGACTCTGTGCGACCCCATAGACGGCAGCCCACCAGGCTCCCCCATCCCTGGGATTCTCCAGGCAAGAACACTGGAGTGGGTTGCCATTTCCTTCTCCAATGCATGAAAGTGAAAAGTGAAAGTGAAGTCGCTCAGTCGTGTCCGACTCCTAGCGACCCCATGGACTGCAGCCTACCAGGCTCCTCTGTCCATGGGATTTTTCCAGGCAAGAGTACTGGAGTGGGGTGCCATTGCCTTCTCCAAAGTGAAGGCAGGGGACATGAAAAGAGGTAAGAGGAACACTGAAGCAGGTTCTTGGTCAGGGGACACTTGCCTAACTACATGAGCTTGAGCTTTTGTCAGTGTCTTGTGGGGAAAGAGAGCAACCCAGGAACTCTTCAGCAGGGATTTTAACAGGAGATTCTCCCTGATAGCTCAGTTGGTAAAGAATCCACCTGCAAGGCGGGAGACCCCGGTTCAATTCCTGGGTCAGGAAGATTTGCTGGAGAAGGATAGGCTACCCACTCCAGTATTCTGGCCTGGAGAATTCCATGGACTGTGTAGTCCATGGCGTCACAAAGAGTCGGACGTGACTGAGCCACTTTCACTTTCAATCCTTCATATAGATGGGATGCCAAAGGACTACATCCTCATAGTTAAGGTGAACCAGAAATAAACCTGTCCCTTCCTCCCTTGAGGGGCTTCCCTGGAGGCTCAGACGGTAAAGAATCTGCCTGCAATGCAGGAGACCCGGGTTTGATCCCTGGGTGGGGAAGAGCCCCTGGAGGAGGGTATGGCAAGTATTCTTCAATATTCCACTTCACTATTCTTGCTTGGAGAATTCAATGAACAGAGAAGCCTGGTGGGCTACAGTCTGTGGGGTCACAAAGAGTCAGACACAACTGAAGCCACTTAGCACACACTTCCTCCCTTGGTGTAGGGTTAATGAAGATAGATTCCAGGCTCAGATGATAATTAATAGATTTTTCGCATAGAAGGTTCAGTAGGACATTGAAAATCACATGGATAATTTTTGGTTGTGCAGCATGGTTCCTTGTATTGCCAAAATCTAGCATCCCTAACCCTGTTCACCAAATACCATAGCACAAACATTGTGATAAAAAAAAGTCATCATAGGGAATTCCTTGGAGATTCAGTGGTTAGGACTCTGTGTTCTCACTGTTCAGGGCCATGGTTCTATCCCCAGTCAGAGAACTAAGATCCCACAAGTTGTGTGGTGCAGCAAAAAACAAACAAACAAAAACAAACAAAAAATTAGCCACCCAAGATTTCCAAGATGCTGCTATAGAGAACCACTGCTCTATGCTACACTGTCAAGTTGCCAGGGACCAGTTTGTGAAGGACTTTATTATCTCTCATGAAAAGTTAGATTTTATCCCGAGGGCAAGAGGAAAACCATTACAAGGTTTGAGTTGAGCAGTGCCATAACCCACTTTGCCTTCTAGAAAGAGCCCTCTGACTAACTGCAGCATGTGCTGTGCTTAGTTGCTCAGTCGTGTCTGACTCTTTACGACCCCATGGACTGCAGTCCTCCAGGCTCCTCTGTCCATGGGATTCTCAAGGCAAGAATACTGGAGTGGGTTCCCATGCCCTCCTCCAGGGGATCTTCCCAACCCAAGGATCAAACCCAGGTCTTCCACGTTGCAGGCGGATTCTTTACCATCTGAGCCACCAGGGACGCTTTGGAGAACTGCAGTGTAGTAAAGGATGAATTAGAGGGGGCCGGGCTAAAAGCAAGAATGTTGTAGACGTCTCAGTGAGAGACGATGGATGCCTGCACTGAGTGGCAGCTGGACACAATTGGGCACAAAGACCTTGAAGACAGGGCTGCTTGTCTGCAGAGCTCAAGGCCTCAAATCTTAGTTCTCCCCACTACTGAATAGGGTGAGGCTTTGGACAAATTACTCAACTTCTACCAGCCTTAGGCTTCCCATCTACAAAGTGAGATAAGACTAAATGAAGGGACTTCCCTGGTGGTTCAGTGGTTAAGAATCTGCCTTCCAATGCAGGGGACACAGGTTAGATCCCTGGTTAGGGAACATGCCGTGGGGCAAGTGAGCCAATTCACCACAACTAGAGATCCTACGTGCTGCAAGTACTGAATCCTCGGGCTCTAGAGCCCATGTTCCACAACAAAAGAAGTTCCTGTGTGCTGCAACAAAAACTGGGGATTGGGGGGGTGGGGGGGTGGTGATGGTGGAGAGTGAGACTAAATGGAATGCTCCTGAACCATGTCTGCACTTGGAAACACTCACTAACTGTACCCGTGATCACTATGAGGGTATCAGTGGTAGAGATAGTAAGATGTAATTCTAGAGATATTTATGAAGTGGAATGTGATGGTTGAAGACGGGGAGAACTCAAAGATGATTCCCAAGTCCCTGGCTTGAGCTCTTTTGTGCAAGTGATGCCAATACTTAGCCAGAGAGTTGAGGAGGAAGAAGAGGGGTTGGGGCAAGGACAAAAGATTAGGGAGACTAGATGGGTGAGGGAGGGAAAAGAGGTTCTTTAGGCCACGGGATGTTTATGTCTGGAATTTAGAAGAGCAATCCTAGCAAGCTGGGACTCACAAACTGGTTTAGCTAGTCTCCAGGACAGCCCCTAATGACCCAGGACTCCACGTGTTCACTCAATCAGGGCTGGCCTGTGACTCCCTTTAATACAGAAGAAGGAATGCTGTACCAGGCCCATAATTAAGCTTTTAGGAAGACCTGGCAGCCTCCAGTCTTGTGTGTCCACCCTAACACTCCCATGTGAGAAATCAGTTATTCTGTTGTAGAGACCACCCGGAGGGGGAGGCCTCCACATGGAGAGAGAGGACTAGCCATCCTAGCCTTCCAGCTGTACCCACTGCGTATGAGATGCGTAAGCCAGCCATCTTGGACGTTCCAGCTCCAGTCACCTTCTGACTGCAGCTGACTGAGACACCCCAAGAGGGACAGCAGAACTACCCAGCTGAGTCTCCATTAACTGGAGGGTCATAAGTTTAAAATGGCTTTTAAGTCATTAAGTTTTTGTTTTTTAAAAAACATTTATTTATTTATTTGGCTGTGCCAGGTTTTAGTCATGGCACTTAGTATCTTTGATCTTCACTGTGGCATGAGGGAGCTTTTTTTAAAATAAACTTTATTTATTTGTTTGTTTTTGGCCGTGCTGGGTCTTCGCTGCTGCTTGGAGTTTTCTCTATGCAGTGAGCGGAGGCTGTCTGTAGTCGTGGTGCGCCTACTTCTCGTTGCGGTGGCTTCTCTTGTTGCAGAGCATGAGCTCTAGGGCACACGGGCTTCAGTGGTTGTGGCTCCCAGGCCCTAGAGCACAGGCTCAGTAGTTGTGGTGCATGGGCTTAGTTGCTCTGTGGCTTAAGGGATCTTCCCAGACCAGGGACCGAACCCATGTCCCCTGCGTTGGCAGTTGAATTAGTGAGCCACCAGGGGAGCCCCAGCATGTGAAATCTTTAGTTGCAGCATGTGGAATCTCGTTCCTCAACCAGGAATTGAACCTAACCTCCTATATTGGGAGCTCAGAATCTTAGCTGCTGGACCACCAGGGAAGTCTCATAAGCCACTAAGTTTGGAATAGTGTGTTATGCAGCAGCAGATGCTCAGAGATAGACTGATGAAGTCTAAGCCCAGATGTATGGAAGGGAGAGAAGAGGGCTTAGGACAGAACCAAGGAACTCCTCATGCAAGGACCCAGCTGAGGGAGAAAGCCAGCAAGGGAGGCTAAGAAGGATAGGACAGAGGGAAATCCTGAGAGTGTAGTGACCAGAAGTAGCAATGAGTGTTCAGGAGGGAAGGACCATCAGACACACCGAACGCCAGAAGAGGATGGTAAGATAAGCATCACTTGGATTTGGTAAAATGCGAGTCAGTGACCTTGACAAGAACAGTTTCAGTAAGTAATGAGGGCAGAGGTACTGGGTAGAAGAATGACACATTTTGAAGAAGAAAAGGACATTGTTGTTTAGTCACTGAGTAGTATCTAACCCCATGGACTATATAGTCCACCAGGCTCCTCTGCCCGTGGAATTTTCCAGGTGAGAATACTGGAGTGGATTGCCATCTCGTACTCCAGGGGATCTTCCCCACCCAGGGATCAAACCCACACCTCTTGTGTTTCCTGCACTGGCAGGCAGCTTCTTTACCACTGTGCCACCGGGAAGCCCAGGACACGTAGAGCAACAAAACCAAACTAGAATTTACACACACATTGACCTGAGAATCTCACAAGCTTAACACTGAGGGGAGAAAGTTGCTGAACATTGTATCTGGTAGGACAGTATTTAAATCAAGTTTAAAAATATGTTAATGTAAAAACTCTTAAACTTACTATTAAAAAGACAAATAACCCAACTTTTAAATGGGCAAAGGAGGGACTTCCCTGGTGATCCAGTGGTTAATACTTCACCTTCCAATGCAGAGGGTGCAAGTTTTATCCCTGGTCAGAGAGCTAAGATCCTACATGATTGGCAGCCAAAAAATCAAAACATAAAGCAGAAGCAATATTGTAACAAGTTCAATAAAGACTTTAAAAATTGTCCACATCAAAACAAAAATCTTAAAAAAAAAATGGGCAAAGGGCCTGGCAGTAGGCTGATGACTAGCATTCCGCCACAATCCACGACTACCCAGAATTTGACCTTTTTTGGAAATAAAGTCTTTGCAGATGGAATCAGTTGAGGCCATGCTAGATTAACATGAAGTCATCCCAGGGACATCCGTAGTGGTCCAGTGGATAAGACTCCAAGCTCCCAGTGCAGGGAGCCAGGTTCAATTCCTGGTTGGGGAACTAAGATCTGACATACTGCAACTAAGCCCATGTGCCACAGCTAAGATGAAGTCAAAATAAATACTTGAAAAAAAATTTTTTAATTGAAGTCATCCTGGATTAGGGTGGGCCCTAAAACTAATGACTGGTGTCCTTATAAGAAGAGTGTTCAGAGACACTCACAGGGAGAATACCATATGAAGATGGAAATAGAGTTTGGGTGATGTGTCTACAAATCAAGTGAATGAGGTTCCCACAACACGAAGCCATTGTTACCTCTTGAAAGTGTACATTTGAGTGGGGCTTAGTGTAATCACAATGTTGTACACCCATCACTAACATCTAATTTCAGAACATTTTCATCACCCCAAAAGGAACTCTACACGTTAGCAGTCTCTCCCACTCCCGCCCTCTTCCCAGCCCCTGGCAACCACTAATCCACTCTCTGTCTCTATGAAACTGCCTATGCTGGAAATTTCATATCAGTGGAACCACAGAGAATGTGACCTTTTGTGTCTGGCTTCTTTCACTTAGCACATTTTCAAGGTACCCATGTTGCAGCATGTGTTAGCATGTCATTCCTTTTTTATGGCCGAGTAACATTTCATTTTATGAATATACCACATTTTAGTTTACCCGTTCATCAGCTGATGGAATTGTGTTGCTTCTACTTTTTGACTATTGCTAATAATGCTGCTATGAACATTCTTATATAAAGAGTTTCTTTTGGGGGTGATGAAAATGTTTTAACTATACTCCCTTACAAAATGAAATTTTAAAAAATCATAAAATAAAATGTTCTAAAATTGATTGTGGTGATGGTTGCACAACTATGTACTTTAAATAGTGGCTGTGAATTACATCTCAGTGAAACTGCTACTTCCCCCTAAATGCAAAACACTATGCTGTTTTGAGATGTATACATATGTAATGAAAGTTTACAGAAATGCATGAAAATGATACCACGCTCAGAAAAGTAGTGGCCTCTGGGGAGAAAGGAAAAGGATGTGACTGGGGTAGGGTACCAGGGATCTCAGGTGTAGGGTAAGATTTCATTTCTTAAACTGAGTGGAGACCGGTGTTCATTATATTTGTCTTTAAACTTTTTGTATGATTGAAATGTTACACAATACATTTAAAAATAACTTTTGAACAACAGTGAATGGTTGGGATACCCAGGATATTTGCCAGATGCAAAAATCACTGCATACTAACTGCAAAGCGGGGGCAGTGGGGGAAGGGTATCTTTTTAATGGAGAAACCTGGCAGCGTCTCTTTAACCACAGAGTCAACCTCAGCCACCACTAACAGGGGCCAGATGGACACTATTTGCCTCCTGGTGTAATGCTATTAACAACATCACCTATAAAGTATTCTTCCCTAGAATATTTAAGCTCCAGAAAACCACTAGAACTATACGGTCCAATCTAGGAGCCGATAGTCACTGGTAGCGTTGATCAATTAAATTGTGATTTAGTCTGCACAGACGTAGAGAACAGGCTTGTGGTTGCCAGGGGAGGTTAGGGTCAGGGAGGGATGGACTGGGAGTTTGGGGTTAGTAGATTATTGTATTGAGAATGGATAAGCAATAAAGTCCTACTATATAGCACAGGGAACTATATTCACTCTTCTGGGATAAACCAAAATGGAAAAGAATATTTTTAAAATGTATATATATACATATAACTGAGTCACTTTGGTGTACAGCAGAAATTGACACAACACTGTAAATCAACTATACTTCAATTAAAAATAAATTTTAAAGTGATTAGTCTGAATCCACATATGCTGCAAGTAAAACTGCACACCAAGTTTCAAAGACTTAATACAAAAAAAGGAAAGTAAAATGTCTCATTAATATGCTTATATTGATTACAAGCTGAAATGACATTATTTTGGATACAGTGAGTTAAATACAATATTACAATTAACTTATCTGTTTCTTCTTACTTCTTTAATGTGAGTACTAGAAAAATTTTAATTACCAACATGGCTCACATTATATTTGTATTGGACACTCCTCTCTAGACAGAACCAGTAGCTTAGACTCTACGGAGGGGATGAAGGTACAAGTAAACAAGAGCGTTGGGGAAACAATCAGACAATTCATGCATTTACAAGATATCTGTCTAGACTGAAAGTTAATGTCATCTAAAAAAGAAGCTATTCTAGATTAAGAGGCTAATGAGATCTAACAGCCAGATGCAATGCATGGACCTTGATTACATCAGGATTTTTTCCCCTAAACTTTTTTAAAGATTTATTTTTATAAATTTTTATGTACTTATTTATTTATGTTTGGCTGTGCCGGGTCTTCGTTGCTGCCTGCAGGTTTTCACTAGTTGTGGTGAGCGGGGCTACTCTTCATTGCTGTGCACGGGCTTCTCATTGCAGTAGCTTCTCTTGTTGGGGAGCACAGACTCTAGGCCCACAGGCTCAGCAGTTTCGGCACAAGAACTCAGTATTTGCAGCTTGCAGGCTTAGTTGCCTTGCAGCGAGTGGAATCTTCCCAGACCAGGGATCAAACTCATGTCCCCTGCATTGGCGGGTGGACTCAACCACTGGACCACCACGGAAGTCCCTTAAAGATATTTTTGACACAACCTGGGAAAAAATATAGACTGAATATTAGCTGATATCATGGAACTACTGTTGATTTTCTTAGGTGAGATAATGGTGTGGTGGACATGTAAGGCAATGTCCTTATTCTTAGAAGATTCTTACTAAAGCTTTTAGGAATGAAGTGATATTAACATTTGCTACTTACTTTCAAGTAGCTTGGCAAAAGAAAAAGTGTGTGTGTGTGGGCGTGTGCATAGAGAGAGAACAAAAGCAAATTTAACAAAATGTTAATTATAGAGTCTAGAAAGTTCATTGTACTAATCATTCAACTTTTCTGTGTCTGAAATCTTTCTTGATGAAAAGTTGAAGAAACAAGACAAAATAAAATAGGAATGAATGGGGGGACTTCCCTGGTGGTTCATTGGTTAAGAATCCTCCTTGCATGCTTCCCTCGTGGCTCAGTGGTAAAGAATCCGGCTGCTAATGCAGGAGACACGGGTTCAGTCCCTGGTCCGGGAAGATCCCACATGCCTCGGAGCAACTAAGCCCATGCGCCACAACTGTTGACCCTGTGCTCTGTGGCTAAGTCGCTTCAGTCGTGTCCGACTCTGTGCGACCCCATAGACGGCGGCCCACCAGGCTCCCCCGTCCCTGGGATTCTCCAGGCAAGAACACTGGAGAGGGTTGCCATTTCCTTCTCCAATGCATGAAAGGGAAAAGTGAAAGTGAAGTCGCTCAGTTGTATCCAACTCATCGCGACCCCACGGTCTGCAGCCTACCAGGCTCCTCCGTCCATGGGATTTTCCAGGCGAGAGTACTGGAGTGGGGTGCCATTGCCTTCTCCAGACCCTGTGCTCTAGGGCCTGGGAACTGAGCCCATGTGCTGCAACTTCTGAAGCCCATGCTCCACAAGAGAAGCCACTGAAATGAGAAGCGCTCACACTGCAACTAGAGAAAAAGCCTGCACAGTAATGAAGACCTATCACAGCCACAAATAAAAATAAATAAAATAAAAATTATTAAAAAAAAGAATCCTCCTTGCAATGCAGGGGACTCAGGTTCTATCTCTTGTCAGGTCAGGGAACTAAGATCCGACATGCTTCGAGGCAACTAAATTTGCACGCCACAAATGAACCCACGCTCCACAACTAGAGAGACTTCCTGTCGCAATGAAAGATCCCCCATGATGCAACAAAGGTCTCAAGTACCACAAATAAGACCCAATGTAGCCAAATAAATTAAATAAGTAAATAAGTTTTTCTTTAAAAAAAAATGGGACACGAGGAGGTAGAGACAATCTCTTCAGGAAGTTTGGCCTAGAACAAGAAACAAGAAGTGAAGGGGGAAAGTAGCTAGAATGGACATGTCAGCTCAAGGAAAGTGTTTATAAAAATGGAGAGTTGAGGGACCTCCCTGGTGGTCCAGCAGTTAAGACTCCACTCTTCCAATGTAGGCGGCGGGGGTTCAGTCCCTGGTTATTGTTGTTGTTCAGTCACTCAGTCGTGTCCGACTCTTTGCAACCCCATGGACTCCAGCACGCCAGGCTTCCCTGTCCTCCACCATCTCCTGGAGCTTGCTCAAACTCGTGTCCATCGAATTGGCAATGCCATCCAACCATCTCGTCCTCTGTTGCCCCCTTCTCCCGCATTCAATCTTTCCTCGCATCAGGGTCTCTTCTAATGACTTGGCTCTTTGTGTCAGGTGGCCAAAGTATTGGAGCTTCAGCTTCAGCATCAGTCCTTCCGATGAATATTCAGGACTGATTTTCTTTAGGATGGACTGGTTGTTCTCCTTGCAGCACAAGACTCTCAAGAGTCTTTTCCAACACCACAGTTCAAAAGCATCAATTCTTTGGCACTCAGCTTTCTTTACGGTCCAACTCTCACACCCATACATGACTACTGGAAAAACTATAGTTTTGACTACGTGGACCTTTGATGGCAAAGTGACATTTCTGTTTTTAATATGCTGTCTAGGTTTGTCATAGCTTTTCTTCCAAGGAGCCAGGGTCTTTTAATTTCATGGCTGCAGTCATCCTCTGCAGTGATCTTGGCACCCAAGAAAATAAAGTCTGTCACTGTTTCCATTGTTTCCCCTCTATTTGCCATGAAGTGATGGAACTGGATGCCATGATCTTAGTTTTCTGAATGTTGAATTTTAAGTCAGCTTTTTCACTCTCCCCTTTCACTTTCATCAAGAGGCTCTTTAGTTCCCCTTCACTTTCTGCCATAAGGGGGTGTCATTTGCATATCTGAGGATATTGATATTTCTCTTGGCAATCTTGATTCCAGATTGTGCTTCATCCAGCCCAGAATTTCCCATGATGTACTCTGCATATAAGTTAAATAAGCAGGGTGACAATATACAGCCTTGACACACTCCTTTCCCAGTTTTGAACCAGTCCGTTGTTCCATGTCCAGTTCTAACTGTTGCTTCTGGACCTGCATACAGATTTCTCAGGAGGCAGGTCAGGTGGTCTGGTATTCCCATGTCTTTAAAAATTTCTCACAGTTTGTTATGATCCACACAGTCAAAGGCCTTAGTGTAGTCAATGAAGGAGATGTTTTTCTGGAATTCTCTTGCTTTTTCTATGATCCAGTGGATGTTGGCAATTTGATCCCTGGTTCCTCTGCCTGTTCTAAATCCGGCATGAACATCTGGAATTTCTTGGTTCACATACTGCTGAAGCCTGGCTTGGAGAATTTTGAGCATTACTTTGCTAGCATGTGAGATGAGTGCCTGGTAGGGGAACTAAGATCTCACATGCCACATGGCGCAGCCAAATTAAAAAAAGGCGGGGCGGGGGTGGTTGGCAAGAATTGAGAAGGTTTACATGTGTAATGGGAAAGACCCAGTAGAAAGGCAGAGAATGAAAGATTTGGGATATTCCAGTCAAATTTCTCATGCCTGGGAATAGTCCCTGTGATAGACTCAACTGTACCAGTCCCAGGTCTCTTCCACGGTGAGACGTAATCTTGGTGGCGACACCTAGTGGATTCAAAAGGCACTGCTTAAATTCTTCACTCCAAATCCCAGATCCAGAGAGCATCTATTAATACATTGGTCTGACTGCTTCAAATTATTTCCACCTTTTTGTTCATTGCTAAGCCAACCTCTGGAGGTGCAGCATTACTAAGTAAGTTCACCCTCTCCTACACAGCCCACAGAGCCCCAGGGCGTCATCCCTGACTTCCCGCATCCACACGTAGGCCATCCAACTCTGTGCCTGCAAGTCCTGGATCATGTCTTTTAAGAAGTTTTATTGTCACCACCCTGAACCCACAGACCATAAGTGAATCTCTTTGACTTGTTTCCTAGAGCACTTATCCTCTTGTGTCTTGTCCTCCTCTTTCGACTCCTATTTCAAATAACCTAATTTATTCATTCAGCAAATATGTATCGAGTGTCTTCTCGGTGCCAAGTACTGCTCTTGGTACTGAAGAGGAACATGACAGACTCCCGGAGCTAACATTCCGGGGGCAGGAAAATCAAATACATGAGGAAGTATAGATGATGTCAGGTAGCAATGAAAGCCTTGAAGAATATACAGGAGAATTAGGGGAAACAAAGTGGGGGGTGGTCAGGGCACTCAGGAAAGACTCAGGGAAGAGCAAAGGTAAAACCCCTGAGACAAAAATGTGTTTTAGGAATGGCAAAGGCAGTCAGTGTGGCTGGAGAGGCTGAGGGAGAGAAGAGAGAGAAAGTGAGGTCAGAGAGGGGAGATTTTTGTTTTTAATCTGTGTTATCAAAAACAGAGGAGTGTTACAATCAGGATTGTTTTCATTGAAATATAACATTACAGTAAAGTGTATTAATATAAATCTCAGTGAACACACACTCACACTGTAACCACATTCAGGTCAAGATATAGAATATCGTGTTTATGGCAGCACTATTTACAAAAGCCAAGACATGGAAGCAACCTAAAGGTCCAACAGATGAGTGGATAAAGAAGAGGTGTACATATCATATACACAATGGAATATTACTCAGTCGTAGAAAAGAATGAAAAAAAATGCTATCTGTAGCAACATGGATGGACCTGAGATTATCACAGAAAAGTAAGCCAGACAAAGACAAACCTCACATGATATCACTTATCTGTGGAATCTAAAACAAACGGCACAGATGAACTTAGTTATGGAACAGAAATGGGCTCACAGACGTAGAAAACATTCTTATGGTTACCAATGGGGAAGGGGGGGAGAACAAAGAAGGAGTTTCGGATTAACAGACACACACTACTGTATATAAAATAGATAAACAAGTGTATACTGTATGGCACAAGGAACTATATTCAATAGCTTTTTTTTTTTTAATTTCAATTTTTTGGCCACATCGTGCCACGTGGGAGATCTTGGTTTCCTGTCCAGGATGGAACTTATGCCTCCTGAAATGGAAGGGCGGAATCCTAACCACTGGACCACCAGGGAAGGCCCCTATATTCAATATCTTTAATAACCTATAAAGGAAGATAATCTGAAAAAGAAAATATGTATGTGTATATGTGTGTTATATACATGTATATATATAAGACTGAATCATTGTTTTGCACCTGAAACAGAACATTGTAAATGAACTGTACTTCAACTGAAAAAAAAAAGATGTAGAACATTATTATTACCACAGAGGGTTTCTTCACACCACTTCAGTACTCTCTCCCATCCCACGAGCAACCACTATTTTCACTTCTCTCTCCATAATTTTGCCTGTTGTTTAACTTCTCTAAACAGAATTGTATGTGTGTAGTCCATACATCTGGCTTTGTTCACTCAATGTTATATCTATGAGATTCATTTACGCAGGTGAGTGAAAGTTGCTCAGTTGTGTCCGAATCTTTGCAAGCCCATGGACTATAGAGTCCATGGAGTTCTCCAGGCCAGAATACTGGAGTAGGTAGCCGTTCCCTTCTCCAGGGGATCTTCCCAACCCAGGGATCAAACCCAGGTCTCCCGCATTGTGGGTGGATTCTTTATCAGCTGAGCCACGAGGGAAGCCCATGAGGGGAGTAGTCATTTGTTCCTTTCTTTTGCTATGTAATATTCCATTATAAGAATATACAATCAATTTGTTCATTTACCTGTTGAAGGAAGCTTGGATTTTTTCCGATTTCTTTATCATGAACAAAATGATATGATCATTATTGTATATATTCTTTGGTGGACACAGGCACTAAATTCTCTTGGGTATACATACACCTAGGAGTGGAAATGGCACCCCACTCCAGTACTCTTGCCTGGAAAATCCCATGGACGGAGGGCCTGGTGGGCTGTAGTCCATGGGGTCGAGAAGAGTCGGACATGACTGAGCGACTTCACTTCCACTTTTCACTTTCATGCATTGGAGAAGGAAATGGCAACCTACTCCCATGTTCTTGCCTGGAGAATCCCAGGGACGGGGGAGCCTAGTGGGCTGCCGTCTATGGGGTCGCACAGAGTCGGACATGACTGAAGCGACTTAGCAGCAGCAGGAGTGAAAATGCTAGGTGACAGGTACAGAGTACATTTAGTCTTAGTAGATATGACCAGACAATTTTCCAAACTGGGTGTACCAACTCACACTCCCACCGACAATTTATAAAAGTCCTAGTTTCTCTGTATCCTCGCTGATACTTGGTATCGCCACTTTCTTTAAGCTTCAATGTGTGTGTGCTAAGTTGCTTCAGTTGTGGACTCAGCAATGACCCTGTGGACTGTAGCCCGCCAGGCTCCTCTGTTCACGGGATTCTCCAGGCAAGAGTACTGGAGTGGGTTGCCATGCCCTCCTCCAGGGCATCTTCCTGACCCAGGGATCGGACCCACATCTCATTTGTCTCCTGCATTCACAGGCAGGTTCTTTACCACTAGTGCAACCTGGGAAGCCCTTCTTTAAGTTTAGCCGTACATTATCCTATTTAGGTTTGTAAAAAAGCACCCTGGTTGCAGTATGGGGAACTAACTGGTGGGGTTAGAAGCCAGTTGGAGAGAAGCAGCTGAGAGCCCAGGTAGGAGGCTAGCGCAAGCATCCAGGGAGGACATGAAAGTGGTTTGGACTGGTGGTAATGGAGAAGTGGGCCGATCAGGATTTGGTTTTGGTTGTTTTGCTGGTTTTTGTTTTTGGCAAGGCATGTGGGATCTCAGTTGCCTGATCAGACACTAAACCTATGTCCCCTGCATTGGAAGTGCAGAGTCTTAACCACTGGACCACGAGGGAAGTCCCAGGATGTGTTTTGCAATTGAAGCTGCCGGACCAGGCAGATGAGGAGTGAGGAATAAGGGAAAGGGGCATCATCAAGAGTGGAGCCCTAGATTCTTGCCTCAAAAACTTGGGTAGATGGGAAGACTATTTTCTGAGATGCAGGAGACTGAGGGAAAAACTGATGCAGGAGGGAAGGTCAACGGCTCACATGTGACTGAGTACGCAATGTTTCCTGGAGGTCAGGCTCCCATTAGAGCCAAACACTAAGCTCTAGTTGCCCCACATCTTAGTATAACTGGTAGATACTGGTTGCGTGCAGAGTGCATGCATCTGGGTAGCAGCAGAGAATGTGCACGCTGTCTGCAATGGACAGATTTGGGTTAGGGGCCCTGTTCTGCCACCTCACTCACCCTGTAACTTAGACACTTTGCTGGGACTGTCAGCTTCCATCCTCCACCTCACAGTGTTAGAATTAACCAAGATCGCATATCCATGGCACGCCTGGAACACGGAACAGCTAAAACGTTCATTCTTGCAAGTCCCAGGCACTAGGCGGCGTGACTCCCGAGGCTAGCATCTTTCCCTCTCACCCACGTTTTTCACAGTCACTCCAGAACAGCCCAGCCCAGAGTCCTGATAGATGGATTCCCTCTCTCCCCTTTTGGCCCTTCCCCAGCCTCAAAGAAACAGAATGGAGAACAGCAGGAGGGTGGATTCATAGACTTTTATCGGCTTTGACTCCAGCAGGTTTCTGCAATGACAACCGAGCCTGTACAGCACACACGCTTCACTCTGGTAGAGCTATGGGGCGTGGGAAGGGGTCTGGGAGGCCCGTGGGAGGCAGCAGGGCAGGAGTCAAGGCCAGAGGTGGGCAGCAGCCGAGACTGGACCAGGGGGGGCCCAGGGTTTGGTGAGGACTGTGAGCGCTGGAGTGACAAGGCTGCTGAGAGGTGTCGGGAGGAAGGGTGGCTGCAGGGACAGAAGCGCACATCAGCAGTAGCAGGGAAGAGTGGACAGACAGAGGTCACTGTCTCTAGGGATGGAGGGGGTGGGACACAGTGCCTGTGGATGTGGTGGGGTGGGGAGTCTATAGACATATTTTTGCGGCAGGAACAAGACAGACCGCAGTATAAAAGGGACTGTACAACGTAACCTATGATACACTGTTTACATATGATACAAGGCTCTTTCCCTCCTTGTGTTTTAAAAAATAAATTTACAATTCCCGAGCTTTTGGTAAAAAATATATACACTCTCAGAGCAGGAGCAGCAGCTTCTTTGGCTGGGGCTGCTGCTGCCTCTTCGGAAGGGAAAGAGGTGGTGCCAGAAAGGAGGGTGAGGCTGCGCCAGGAAACCTCACCCCGTAGCTGCCGGGAGTCTTGCACCCTCAGCCCTGGAGGCCCCTGATGGGAGAGGGAGGGGAGACTGAGAGGTAACAGAGGCATCGCCAGGGCCCAGTTTCGCTTTTCCAGTCTCTGCCGTTCCCTGCCCCATGTCGGGGAGGGGGGAGCGGCTGCCTTGACCCAAGTACAGGGGTCCACCCCACCCAGCTCCGATGGGAAGGACCAAGGGGGGAGTCAAGACAGGGAGGAGGATGAGACCACGTGCTGGCATCCTTGCAGAAGGGCCAAAGGGAGATGATAACGCCCTTCTTAGAAGTGAGACACCCTAAAATCAGGAGGATGGGCAGAAATCAACCCTGACTCCTGCTACCACGTCTCACCCCACTGCAATGTGGGGGGTGGGTCCTGTAGGCAGCTTAGGCCTGTGTTTCCCTGAGCATCTTTTACCCTCTCATCAGAGCCCACCCAGGGAACTTTAGGAGGTCCGAGTGGGAGACCCATAAGGGCTGATGGTAACCCTCCTGTCTGCTGCTGCTCCCTGCCCTCCGGAGCAGCTTCAGCCACAAGCCTGGGTGTGCAGGGCAGCGGAGGAGCTGGGCAGGGAGTGGTGGGGGTGGGGAAAGCACCCCGTACTATCCCAGGAGCAGACAAGGGTAGCACCAAACAGAAGGACCCCCTCCCCACGACACACAGCACCTTCCCTCAAATGCCAGATGCAGTGCTACTCCTTCAAAGGGGCCACACGCGCATGTGCAAACACACACACACACGCACGCACGCACGCACGCACGCACGCACGCAGACAGACACAAGGGCAATATCATATCTGGGGGTGCATCTAGGGGTCCCAGCCCTCACCAGGAAGAAGTCAGGGAGAAGCCAGGCAGGTGGTGGAGAGGAAGGCTGCCAACCCCTCCCACAGCTCTGCTCTGTGAGATGAGATGGGGAGGGGGGTGGGCAAAGCCTTCCTGCCTGCTTGGGTAGAGGAGATGGGAAACTCCATCTCGGGAACAGACCTGGATGGGAGGGGCCAGGGAAGGAGCTCTCTGCCCACTGCTTCCCCTGAGAGGGCAGGAACCAGCAGAGGGTGGCTCGGGCTTGAAGGAGCACGGGGGAGAGGACTTCAGCAGGAAGAACAGGCTTATGAGTCCAGGGCTCAGTCCACCCAACTCCTTCCCGTGGGGCAGGAAGTGGCTCCAGAAGAAAGCTGTCAGATGTGGGCAGGGAGTCGTGCAAAGTGCTTGAGTGCCAGGTGCCCAAGGACCCTGGTGAGGGGCCAAGCAGAACCTCAGTTCTCACTGACTGTTGGCCTCCAGCTTGTAGGAGAGCTCGAAGAGGAGGTTCTGGTTGTCGATGACCTGGAACTGGCGCACGTAGGCCTTGGTCTGCAGGTGATGTGGGGAGGCCTCCATATCAAGGCCTGGGGATGCGAGGACAGGGAGGCAGGCGGTCAGGGTGTCCTTCTTCCCCTGCACACAACCAGCCCGAGGGAAGGAAGGGTGTGGGCTGGGGTGGTTGGTGGGCAGGAGGGTCCCCGGGAAGGCCGGGAGAGAATGGAGAAATGAGACGTTTAAGGAAATAAACACTGGAGCGCGGGAGTCTCCCAGAAACCCTCCTGCTCTGTCAAACCTCCACCTGTAACGCCCTCAAAACCCCGAGTACTCACAAAGGGGCTGGCTCCGGTATTTGCGGACTGTCCTCACTTTTTCGGCCACTGAATGCTGGGAGATGACAAGAACTGAGTCCCAAAAAGGGCCCAGAAAGGTGCTCCCCTCCCAAGGCTCCCCCTCCTCCACTGGACCAAAGAAGGGTGTGGCAGAGGGCCAGGTTAGGGAGAGGCAGAGCTCCCCCCGCCCCAAGCTGCTGTCAGTTTTGCCACTCAGGGGCAGGTTGCCACAGTGACACCACCAGAGAGACAGTCAGGAGTCTGCCAGGCAAGCTGGGCACCATGAGGAAAGGTGCTGTCTTCAGGCGTGTGTGTGCCAAGAGCGAGGGAGGGTGCCAGGTGCCCCACTCATGGGACTAGGGTTGGCAGTGTCACTCACCAGCTTCTCAATGTTCACCAAGCCATCTACCAGGGTCTTACTTCCCTCGTGCAGGAAAGTCAGGTCTAGGGATGGGGAGAGAAGCGAAGGGGTTAGAGGGGGAGATCCACTTTTCCTGGAAGCGACCTGAGGAGACCTGTAAAACCGGTTCGCTGTTCACTTGACCCCAGAAAATCATGCAAATCAAGAGGTTCAAATCTTTGTGCTCACTTTAAGAATACTCGAGAAACTGCCCAGGCCACTAAGGGGACTACATATCCAAAAAGTCACCAAGTATCTGAAGGATATCCCTTTACAGAAGCAACGCGTGCCATCCAGTCGTTACAGTGGTGGAGCCGGTAACCAAACAGTGGGGCTGGACTCAGGGTTGGTGGTGCAAAGAGTACTGAATTTTTACTGCACATGCTCAAAAATGCAGAGAGTAATGCTGAACTTGAGGGCGGAGAGGTAGATTCCCTGGTCACTGAGCACACCCCAGTGAACAAAGCCTCCAAGATGCTGGCGGGTCTTACAGAGCTCATGGTCAGATCAACCCATATGTGAGCCCTCCCTGCCACATGAAGATGATCCTTATTGAAAAAGAACAGACTGTTCCTGAACCAGAGAGGAGACTGCACAGAAGAAAAAGACATCCCAGAAGAAACTGAAGAAATAAAAACGTATGGCTGGAGAATAGATCACACACACACAAATGCAAATAAAAGTTTAAAAAAAAAAGGGAGAGGAGGTCCAAAGGGCCCTTCCCTTCCCCTAAACCACATTCAACCTGGGGGCTTCTCTCTATGTGGCCACACACAGAGCTGAATTGAGAGGGGATTGAGGGTCTGAAAGGGGCATGGAACGTGTGGAGAGGAACATAGCTTGGAAGCGACTCTCACCTTTGAGGATCAGAGGCACGAAAGGAATCACAGGGGGTTTCATCTTGGAGATCACTTCCCGGTAGCTTTTGTGGTTCCTGCAGGGGTCCTAGGGTTCCACAGCAGAGGGAAAAAGTGACAAATAGGCCCAGTGTACCCCAAAGTTGTCCCCCTCCCCCTCCCCCAGCCCCTTCCCTACAAATATCTCCAAACAGACAGGGGTGTGCTTGGGTGTCTAAGTGGGGACTTCACTGCTGTATCCTCTTCTCTGGGGAAAACAAAGCCACAACCCTCCCAGCTTCCCTCCCAGGGTGGTGGGCTGGAGGAGAGGGGTGGGAAAGGGGGCTCCCAGACACAGAAAACCTTGAAAGGGAAGCTGGAGGTGAAAGGTTTGCGGGCACTGAGTCTCTGGGGAGCCAGTCCAGTGGCAGATAAAAGAGCCAAAGCCACTCACCGTCAGGTTCTCAAATTTGCGGAACAAGTTCTTGAATTTCCCTGGCAGCTTCTGCAGGTTGAAGGAAGGAGATGTCAGATTCTGGAGCTCCTTGGGTTTCATGGGCCCTCCTTACTAATCCCCAGGTGTTAGAGTGGGAAAGGGCCGGAGTGCCTGGCAAGGGGCTGGGAAGCCTACGGGGTGGGAAAGTAGACCCAGCCTTGAGCTAGGTCTGGGGCGCTGGCAGCAGCCCAGAGGAATGATCTCTTCTGGCGAAATGGAGGACACTGCTGATGCCTGAGCCACGCACAAAGCCTCCCTGGGTGCGGGCTGAAATCCCAGAGCCCATTCTGAGACCTGGGCCGGGCTGCCTGACCCCCACCCACCACCCCGCGGTCAGGCGCGGATTCGCCTTCACTGATTTGCACAGGTACCCGGCCCTTCAGCCCTGCCCGGTGCCCCGGAGCTGTGTTCGCCAGAAGAGGGCACCTCCTTCCAATTCTCACAAAAGCTCCCCAGAGGCGAGCAGC
Source organism: Bison bison bison (assembly GCF_000754665.1). Classification (NCBI taxonomy): domain Eukaryota; kingdom Metazoa; phylum Chordata; class Mammalia; order Artiodactyla; family Bovidae; genus Bison; species Bison bison. The sequence continues at coordinate 2,790,259 of NW_011494752.1, forward strand.
CGTCCCGGGAAAGATCTCTGGGGTGAGCCCAGGGA
>NW_011494752.1:2790420-2790591 GCF_000754665.1 Bison bison bison
AGCGGGCGGGGAGGCGGGGTCAGTGAGGGGCGGGAGGCCAGGGCTTCCCCCTCCGCTGCCGGCCGCACTCACATGGCCGCGATCTTGATGAACTTCTTGAGCAGCTGCGCGCGCTTGCCCGGGGCCTCGCAGAGCAGCACCTCGGTGGCCACCCAGTGGGTAACCTCGCTG
>NW_011494752.1:2791092-2799499 GCF_000754665.1 Bison bison bison
GATGGTCCTCTCTTCTTTTTTCCCCAGATACGGGGACAAAGGCTTAGAGAGGTTCTGGCGGCACATTGCCCCAGGGCATGCTGCAAGGGCGCGGAGCGTCCTAACCAGAACTTTCAGCCCAGAGCGCTGCCTCTCTGCAGGCCCCCAACCCAGCTGCAGCCTCAGTCCCCACCTCGTGCACACAGCGGAACAGCTCCCAGTGGAAGGCGGTAAGGTGGTTGGCCACGTCCTCAGGCTCCCCGCGATGGATCTCCGTGTCTCCAGGGGACACCTGGATTTCCTCAGGAAGGGGCACCTGGTGGGGCAGGCAGCGGCACAGGGGCTAGGCTTGTGAATTTCTGCCCCAGCCCCTCTCAGCCTCCGCTACCAGCCAAGGCTTATGAGGGAGTTCTTACCAGGGCCTCAAAGCTGTCTCGGGTGCAAGCAAACAGGTGGCTGTTGATGCCCAGTGTGGTGAAGACACAGTCTTCAGTAGGCTGGAGAAGGACCTTCTCTGCAGGAGAATGAGCTGCTTTGCCTTAGCATCGACCCCTGCACCCTTGCATCCCCCAGCCACTGCCCCATCCCGACGCTCCCAACCCTGCACAGATGTACTCTAGACTAACGGGACTTGTCATCACTGGCCTATGCTGTATTTAAACGACAGTTTTCAAAAAATGGGTTGTCTTGCATTTACAACCTCCTTTTGACTCCCAACATTCTTTTTAGCTCTTCTCTTATTTTATCATCCCAGTGACACTGAGAAAACAGGATTTTTTTTCTGTCTTAGAGGAAAAATAAGGCTATAACTACACTGCAGGGATTTTTGCCTTCCTACTGGGATTGGCAGAGAAGGCAATGGCACCCCACTCCAGTACTCTTGCCTGGAAAATCCCATGGACAGAGGAGTCCATGGGGTCACTGGGAGTTGGATACAACCGAATGACTTCACTTTCACTTTTCACTTTCATGCATTGGAGAAGGAAATGGCAACCCACTCCAGTGTTCTTGCCTGGAGAATCCCAGGGATGGCAGGGCCTGGTGGGCTGCCATTCATGGGGTCGCACAGAGTCGGACACGACTGAAGCGATTTAGCAGCAGCAGCACTGGGATTGGAGGCCCATCCTGTGTCTTTGGTCTCAAAAATGTAGCATCTGTAGATGCTTGAGGAGGTTAGAGGACCAGATCCCTAGGTGAGTAAGGGGCAAGCACCCAGAGCAGCATCCAAGTGTCCTGGACCAGTGTGTCCCCAACTTTAATGTGCATAGATATCACCTGGGGATCTTATTAAAACACACATTCTGACTCTGCAGGTCTGGGGTAGGGGCTGAGACACTTTTTAGCAAGCTCCCAGGTGATGCTCCTGTGGCTGGTCCTAGGACCACACTTAGAGTAGCAGCCAGGGCCTAGAATTCAGCTGTTACTTCTGCCCCAGGGCATTGGGCTTGTGAGTTTCTCTCCTTGTCCCACCACTCCCCCGCCGCCCCGCCGCCCCCAGACCAGCCCAGCTCCTTCTGACCCTCACCTCCTGAGGAGGCCACAGCAACCAGGATGAGGGAATCCTCACGCCCTGCAGGCTCCTCTGAGTACTGCAACTTCTCCGTCACAGAGCCCAGGATGTCCTGCACAGATGCTGAGAGGCGGCTGCGTATGGTCACGTAAGAGTGATCAGGCATGTAGACCCGGCAGAAGACTAGACAGAGACCGGAAGGTGGCTTTTCACCAGTGGGCAGAATGGCAGCATCGGCACAGCCCCCTCCTGAGCACCTCTGTTCCCCACCCCACTGCTATCTTAAATGGGCTGGCCTCTGAAAAAGATGTTGTAAAAAGGACTGGTTCTGAGACAGAAGGAAACCCCATAGAGGTCGCCGGTGATCCGGAGACCCCTCAGAGCCCCCAGAACACTCACTCTCATCAGAACCCCGGAAAGCCACGCGGGTCTGCAGACAGGAGTCTATCCGACGGAAGTGGCGGAAGAGTGGCTTCACCTGCTTGCTGGGTGGCTGGCTCTCCTCCGGGATCCTGGTGTGGACACCGCTGGGCATCAGAGAGCCCGGCCAGGCATCTTGCATGCCAGGCAGGTAGCATCAAGCAGGGATGTCAGAACCGGGTCAAGGATGCCCCAGCATCAGGTTCAGAGAGTGGTGAAGGAGGTCAGAAGACAGGACCATGGCCAGCATTGGGATGGCTGTCCGAATGACCGAATCAAATGCCACCTCCTCCCTGAATTCTTCTCTATCCATCCCACCCACCAGCAGAGGTCACCTTTTTGTCTCAGTGGCTGTAGGACATTGGGCTAATATGTGTTTACCTTCGTGTCTTATCTCTTCTACAAGATTGAGAGCTGACTGAATTTTATTTTCAACCTCCAGGCCTAGCACCCTGCCTGGTACATGGCAGGTGTAGGTCATCAGCTGTTTGCTGAATTTTACTGACAAAAACTTCACAGTCTGGGAGGGAGACAGACTTGCATACAGCTACTTCTCACACCAGACAGGTGTTAGATGATATAATAAAGGCACAAGAAGAGTTTTGTTGGTACAGGGAGGGAGGAGAGGACAGCTACCGCCAAAAGATGCTTTCACTAAGAAGATGGCATTTGACCTGGACCTTGAAGAGCAACAGGAAGAGAAGGGGGTGGGAGGAGGGCACTCTGGGGTGGACCATATAAGTGATAGCAGGAAGTTGAGAACACACAGGTGTTCATGGAATTGGTGGGTGTATAGGGAGTGTCATGTGTAAGGGGGGATGTGGGAGATGTGGAGGGAAGGATCAGCAGAAGGCAGACAGAGAGGGGCTAGGATGCTGTTGGGGGAGGGGCATGGATATTTTGGGAACAGAAGCACAAGGTTGTCAAGTTTGAAAGATCTCTCTGGCATCAGCATAAGAAAGACACAAAACCATAAGCTAAAGGCCTGGATCAGAGGCTGCAGCCATAATCCAAGTGAGAGATACTGAAGCCTAAATGAGGGTTATGACAGTGGAATGGAGAAACTGAAAGGGCTGAAAAGATGGACAGATGGACACAGTGGTGTCTTGAAGTCAGCTCACAATGGTTCATGAAGGCAGACTGTTAAATTTTGGAAAATTTTGCCAACTGGTTTTAAACACAGCCATTAAAAAATTAATTATAATAGATAATTGTATATAAACATATATATGTTTTATAAACTTATAGCCAAATTATTATAATACAAAAAAAGTCATTTCCTAATTGTTTGACCATGTTCTTCTCTGTGCTCTTCAGGTTATTTGCGTCTGTTGGATTTGTATGGTGAAGATACTACATAATGACCTGCTACCACACATCTCCTCCCAACTTCACATTCAATGACATCACGTTGGGAGCTTGAAATAAACCATGGTGAGAGAATTTACACCATGCTGCTGCTACTGCTGCTAAGTCGCTTCAGCCGTGTCCGACTCTGTGCGACCCCATAGACGGCAGCCCACCAGGCTTCCCCATCCCTGGGATTCTCCAAGCAAGAACACTGGAGTGGGTTGCCATTTCCTTCTCCAATGCATGAAAGTGAAAAGTGAAAGTGAAGTCGCTCAGTCATGTCGGACTGTATCGACCCCATGGACTGCAGCCTACCAGGCTCTTCCGTCCGTGGGATTTTCCAGGCAAAAGTATTGGAGTGGGGTGCCATTGCCTTCTCCGAATTTACACCATGGGAATCAGCAAAAGCTACAAGTCAGGGCTCTTTTTCCTGAAGTGCTGGCTGTTCAATATTTATCAGTACACCACTGGACTGACAAATAAGTGGATGGGAGAATGGACCCCCAAAATGTCTGGAGATGATGCTTTGTGCTCCTCTCCAGTAAGAGAAAGGGACTGAAATCAAGACATCTTGGAGTCCAAAGGCCAGAGGCACCCAGCCCTCTAACTGAGGAACAAGGAGGACTTCGTTCCTGGCCCCTCCCCGAGCCCATTCCCCTCACTTTAGCTCCACTGTTTCCACAAGCTGGTGCAGCCTCAGTGTGTCCTCTCGGAGGTCCTGGTAAAGGGACTCATCCTTCATAATCAGCAGGTACAGGTCCTGCAGAGACAAGGAGAAAGAAGGTGAGGGCAAGGGTCTCATCCCAGCATCACTCTCTGCAAAGGCAGGGCAGGGCCTCCATGCCTTCAAGCACAGAAGAATCCTATAAGCTAGGACTTGCTGGCCTCTTTCCTTCCAGGCACCCAGCTTGAGAAGTATGGTTCCTTCAAAAGGGCCCCTTCCAGAGCAAACAGCCTGGTCACCCACCTTCTCATCCCAGGCCCACCTTGATGATGCGGCCAGCCCCCTCTTCCTCCTGCAGCAGCCCCTGGTAGGTGTCCAAGAAATGAAGGAGCATGGCTAGACAGGCCTGCTTCCGGCCCAGCCCCTCAGGGCCTTCCATGCCTCCTGCCCAAACAAAGCTGACCCCTAAGTTAAGAAAAAGCCCTGGCAGGCAGACTTGAGGACACTGGGAAGGGTATGGAAGGCAAGGCTTTGCAATGGAGCCAAGGCCACCCCTAAAAATTCTCTAGGTTTGGGGCCAGACAGAAAGAGGCTCTGAAGTTCCCTGGAACCAGGACCCCTCATGCCCCAGCCCAGGTTTTTGCCAGAATAGGTAGGGATGGCACCCACTTGACCACATGCAGCTCTTGCCTGTTTGAATTTCACTTGAAGAAATCCACTAGAAGCTACTCTGCCTGGACCCACCCAACCCCTGATCAGCCCACAGCCCAGAGCTCACAGCAGGCTGATAAAGGCCAATGGTGCTAACCACACACCTGACCATCTCTCTGTGTAAGGCCTGGTGTTTCAAAGAGAACCTATGATATTCTACTCACTGGCCTGCCATTTACAATTAGGTCCTAGAATAACTCGGTGAGAGGCCCTATGAATAGCCCAGTCAGTGACTTGTCTCTAGTGACCCTATGAAAGCACAGCCACGACCTGATGTTTACATCAGACCCTGTAATAACTCGCTGGGCAACCGGATGTTTAGAGCAATAATTCAGTGGGGAGACAGGCGCTCTTAACAGAATAATAACACCTTACATCCATACAGGGCTCTGCAGTCTCCAAGTACTCCTACCTCTGCTGTTAGGATGGTCTCCACAACAGCCACAGGGGCAGGTACTGTTTAGCCCCGTTTTACAGAAGGGGAAACTGAGGCCCCAGGAGGTCAGGTGATCTTCCCGAGGTTACACAGTTGGTGAGTGAAGAAACTGGGATTGAAACCCAGGTGTGCTTTCTTGGGAAGAGCTTAGCCCCTCACATCCCATGGCATGTGGGATGCAGGGAGTGGCTCCCTCCTGACCTTCCCTTTCGCAAGCTTCACAAAAGGATATTACTGGTGCAGCTCCTGCAGAAATTTCTCCGTGGGAAGGAAGAGCGAATGAGTGAGGACGATGTCATCCAGCAGGGTATCTGGAAGAGCAGTCGCCACCACTGAGGTCAGAAGGGCACTTCCAGGACCTGGTTGGACGCTCACCACTCCCCCTCTCTTGCCTCGAGGGCAAATTCTCTTTAGCTGGGCTGGAGCCTCAGCCACCTGCCCAGTCATGCTCTGCACATGCCCCACCATACATACACACACACACACACACGTGAAGGTTCTGGGCAGCCGCTGCGGGGGTGGGGTTGGCAGCTGCCGAGGCAGCTGGAGGGAAGGAGGGGGCGCCCTCCGATTGCCACGCCCACTTCTCGCCAGTGTGCGTGGGTAGGGGGTCATTTAATACGCCAAGCTTGAGATCTGTCTGGTGGGGGCGGGGCGGGGAAGAGAGGTAGTCTCTACAAGTGTCTCTAGGCCAAGAGAACTAAGCACAGGTAGGGTCAGCGGCAGTGTGTGTTTGTGTGTGTGTGTATGTGTGTGTATATCCCTCCTCCCCTCCCCACTCCCTACCTAAGAGTTTTGAGTTCCAACTAGGCAGGTGAGAACCAGCCCCATTAAAAGGGAGAGGGAGACTGCCATCTCTTTGATCCCAAAGCCTTTAAATAGAAAGCTTGTGTCCTCCAGCTGCCCAGGGATGGAAGAGTTAATGATGTAATGGTGGAGGGGAGTGGCTCCTCACACCACCCTTTCCCCCTCCACACCCCCATCTGGGCCTGGCTCAGCCAGTCAGCCAGGTACAAGGTCGCCCTGACTTGCAGCCAGCCCTGGGGTGGGGCAAGGCAGCCTGGCACACACAGACAGGCAGGGCATGGGGAGGGAGCCAGGTGTCCTCATCAGAACAGGTTAGGGCCAGGTCCCCAGGTACTGCCCCAAGGCTTCTGATGGCCCTTGGGTCACCATCCCCTGGCCTCCAATTCTAGCCATGAAAGTGGAGCGGGTGAATCAACATGAGATCCTCAACTTCAATGATTTCATTTCACAAATGAGAAACCAAGGCCCAGAGCTGAGAGGAACTTGCCTGGAGCTGGAGTAAGAACCCTGACTCCTGCGTTTCTGTTCTTTTCTCACTGTGCTTGAGGCAAGCAGAGTGTCGGAGTGAAGTACAGTGGGCAGCGGGGGGCTACTTTGGCTTGTTTGGGGTAGCTTGTGCAAGTCTCCTCTGCCCACACACCCTGGGAGGGAACTGAGATAGCTTAAGAATATATTGGAGAATAGAGTGGCAGGTTAAGCTTGATTCTCATCTATTCTGGAACTGCTTTGGGGTTCCCCCAAACCAGTTACTCTGGAGATCCAGCCTGCCAGTCCAGCTAATACAGTGACAGTCAGTTCAAGAGTCCTTCCTCAGGGGACACTGAGCAGCATCTGTGGCACCAGGCCCTGGCAAAAGGAGAAAGACAGTTTCTCCCTTTTTCTCTCTGCCCAGTCTTTAAAGTGAGTCAGAGAGCCCCTCCAGCCCTGATCCTCAGCCCCAGGGATGGGGATGAGGACTAGGGATGTCCCCAAACCTTCCCTCTACTCTTTATCTCACAGGAAAGATAAACAGAGCAAAGGAAGAGGACCATGGGGCAGAGTGGGGGAAATGGTGCCATAGGGGCTACAGCTTGGTGCCTGTCTCTTCCTAGGCAGGCTCTGGTCCAATGCACAGCCTCCCCAGGGAATGTGTCATAGAGACACAGTGTGTGTGGTGTAGGCGGGAAGTTATGGTTAAGAGAGCTGTGTGTGTCTGATATTTTTCTAATTAAATCCAAAAGGTGTCAGCTCCCCAGGGCAACTGCAACCTGAGCCAAGGAGAGTACCTGGGTCTTGAGAAAAATCTAGGGGAGTGGAGCCCCATTCTGCACACCTGGGTTAGGGCTCCCTGCAAAGGTCTGGGAGCAATGTGTGAAACTCCCATCTGTAAGCCCTCAGCCTGGGCTCCCAATCCTCAGACCCCACTGGGTGTTAGTGAAATGCTGACAACTAGCCCTGAAGACCCTTGGATCTTTTACTTCAGCCGCTAACCAGCAATCTGGGGCCTCAGTTTCCTCAAAATCTCCTTAGCAGGGGTGCTGGTGGGGAGTGGCAAAATAGCTTCATCATTTAGGGAATAAGCCTCTCAGGGTGTGGTTATTTTTAAAGAGGCCCTGTGCTGAGGCCTGCCACCGGAAGGGCGGGAGCTGGAGAGGTTTGGACCCCCCTGAATGCTGCAGGGCCTGAGTTCTGCCCAGCCACCAGACACCTTTGAATCCACCCCAAACTAGAATGCCTCCCTCCACACATGCCCCCCCGCCCCCTTCCAAGCTGCTAGGGACAATGCATCCCTTTGCCAGAGCCTAAAGGCGGCTTGGGCCACTGTGTGCCTGTCTGGCGCTGCCCCTCCGAGTGGGCCAGCCCTCTGCTCTGGGCCTTCTAAAGAGAACCCAGGAATCCTATAAGGTCTTTTGGGGCTTGGCCACCTCTAGAGGGCTGCACTGACTGGTCTGGGCAGCTTCCATCTTAGTGTGTCAAGCTGTAATTCTCAGCCACAGAAGGAGGTAGTCAACACTGGGGACCCACAGGGTCAGGATGAAATGTCCAGGGGAGACGAAGGGAGGCTCAATGAGGAAAAGGGGTTCAGCTTCTTCTCCAGGCGTGGTTGAGGCTGCTATGCAGAGGAAGGTGGCACTGCCACTTCTCTGCTGCAGAAAGCTCTGTCCTTCCCATAGGCCCCTACCCCACTTCAATTGACCACTCAACCCCACACCAAGGCTCCCGCAAGGCGCCACCATCACCGTCCAAGGGCAAGCAAGAGGACCGGGTGGGGGATGGGGCAAACCCTACTCCGGGATGGATGAGCCAGCCCACTCCTTACCTGAAGCGGCGCTGTCCCTGGTGGCCCCTCCAGCCAGCCGCTCCAGAACCCAGTTCAGAAGATGCTCCGGCCGCTCGGGGGCGCCCAGAGGGGCCCAGGGTGGAGGAGTCAGAGGCTCGCCGGGGGACAGCTCGTCTGAGGAGTAAGAGGAAGGGGAGCGCAGGGGTCCCCCTCCCCCGAGCGGCCCGGGCCCCGGGACCTCCTCCAGCTGCAGCCAACAGGGGCCCCCGC